>NC_034603.1:57465772-57535602 GCF_900095145.1 Mus pahari | reverse complement strand
GAGGGGGAGGGGGAGGGGGAGGGAGAGGGAGAGGGAGAGGAATGTCCTTGTCTATTTCTTACATCACAGAGCAGTGTTTAACTTTTTGTCCCTGTTCTGATCCAAGCATATTCCATCTTCTAAGAAATCAAAGGATTTAGAGGACCAGCTATCAGACTGAAATCTGAAGAAGAATGAGATGATGCAAATGAAATATTTCAAAGAATGCTTGCACAGGGTCTGCTTAGATATGTACAAGCTTTATTTTAAAAAAAAAAAACCTCAATGAAATGACTTCAGCTGACTGTATGGGATTCTAGGGGAGTGGTTTGGTATACACACATAGAGAAGAGTCAAAGACTTTGGTAAGCATCAAGCCAAACTACCACAGTCATGTATTTTTGTATTCATATTTTGGGTTGAGTTTTAAAAGATCGATTTAAAATTCAACAACATTTCTAGCACTTAATATATGTCATACACCTTAGGTTCTTGTGTTAGTTAGGATTTCGGTGGCTGTTATGTATCACCATGACCAAAAGCAACTATGTAATGAATGGTTTGTTTCAGCTTTCACTTCCAGGTAACAATCTATCACTGAGGGAAGTCAGGGCAGGGTCTCAGTGGAGCAGGAAGCTGGAGGGTGGGAGTGTAGAAGACATAGAAGATCGCTCCTCAGAAGACATAGAAGATCGCTCCTCATGGCTTGCTTGGTCTGCTCTATTTTATCATCCAGGACTCTCTGTCCAGGCTTGGCACTGCCTAAAGTGAGGGGAGCCCACCCACACCACTCATTAATGAAGAAAATGAACCCTAGGGTTGCGCACAAGGTAGTCTTGTGGGGACATTTTCTTAACTGAGATTCCCTCTTCCCGCATGACTCTAGCTAGCTTGGGGTAAGTTGACATAAAACTAGCTAACACAATTCTTATTTATTTATGTAATGCATCGGGGTGGGCGTTATGTTGCAGGTGCTCTCCTGACGTAGTAGTGAACAAGACTTCGAATTTAAGCTGTAGCAAGAAAGAAAGGCCGCTGGCCTCGCTCTGCTGCGCATCCTCCTCTCTGCTCTTGAATATTTTGACGTGCTTGAACCCCAGCAAACTGATTTCGCATCCTTGAAAACATTTGCATTTTTTGGTTTCACACTATCTAGCTTAGAATCCAAAACGTAACTGTCTTTTATTTAATCTGTACATTAAGTAAATGATGTGTTTAGTTATCATGTCCACCTCAGAAGCAAAGGTCTGGAAGGTGAAGTGACAGACTGAAAGCGTCAGAGGCAGCTGGGGAGAGTGCCCGGTTGACGAAGCCTGACCCCCTGAATTTAATCATCAGAACCTAGCACTGGGAAAGTGGAGACAAACAGATCTCTGGAGCTCACTGGCCAGCCAGCCTAGCCTATATATATATATATATATATATATATATATATATATATATATCCATTCATATGTGTACTCACACATGCATGCACACTTACAGGCGCTTATGCATATGTGTGTGCACATGCACACACACACACACACACACACACACACACACACAGGAGCTATAAACCAATTCTGAAACATTGAGGCAAGTGGTCAAGCGATTCAACTAAGACATCCAGTGGTGGTTCCCTGGGACCCTTTCCTTGGGAATGTTTTTCTCAGTATGGGAAGGGCTTTGCCATCTTCACAGTGCCTGAGATCAACAAGCACAACGTGGCGGGAACTCATAGCAAGGGCAGTTACACCAAATGCAGAGCCTCTTGTTACCATGGTTGAGAGTCAGGGAGAGGGTCAAGCTAATGATAAGAAGGGAGCAAATGTCTTTCGGGGTTAATGTGACTTGAAGCTTTGTGGTTCATGAGAAGTGGTGAGTCTGAAGACATGGCTCCATTTTGCTTTTAGTTGTGACATTGCTTGCTTTATTTACTTGCCTTCCCCCAGCCCCTCCAATAAAGCTTTGGAAGAGCTTGCTCTCCACTGGGAATTTTGATTCTTTCCCTGCCCCTTCTCAGATTTCCCAACACCTGTCAGGCAGCTGCTACATTCTGGCCAAGCAGTGGCTGCCTTTGGAAGGACTAAATTCTAACAATATGGAAAGTTTAGTGGCAGACTTAAGGGATTTCCAACATGAACTTAACCATAGTAGGTCACTGGAGCCATACTCTCAGATTTCCTGTGTATTTCTGTGGTCTCCATTAAGAAGCTGTAAAAATAACAGAACTACTGAGTTCATGGGTGATGTAGCCACGAATCTTTCCTTACATCTGTATATAACCATATGAATCCAAGGTTTCTATAGCTTTCTCTGCATGCATATGCACACTTCCACAGCTGTGTACTACTGGTCCTAGGTATAATAATAGTTTCTTAGAAGCATTACAGAAGCAGCTATGACTGAATGATTAGGTGTCCGACATTCTATTTTTTTAAAGATTTATTTATTTAATGTATATACATATTTGGCTTTGTAAGTTAATTTGTATCACACGCATGCAAGAGCCAGAGAAGGTCAGAAGAGAGATCCGTGGAGTTGCGAGCAGTTGTGAGCCTCCAAGTGGGTAGAGGGAATGGAACACAGGTCCTCTGCAAGAATTGCGAGTGCTTTAAAGGACTAAGCCATCTTCCCAGCCCCGCTTAGACATCATTATAAATGTTATGTGCATGGATACAGTCAGACTCCAAACTCCATTAAACCATGTAGAACCATGTAAAACTCTGTTTTGCAGATGAGGAAGATAAAGTTCCAAGAAGTTAAGCAACATGTCCCGGGCTTACGATGGCAGCAAGTGGCAAAGCCAAGATCTCAAATGGGGTGCCTTAGATCCATAGTCCCTGATCCTAATTTTCACGCATGCCTGCATTTAATATGTTATAATGGACCTAGTAAGGTTTATCACTGAGTAAAAATAAGATTATCCTGAATTGGTAACAAGTCATGAATGAGCAGGGTGATTGTTAATATTATTAACTTCCCATGGTAAAAATTGAGGCTCAAAGGACCGAGGTGACATTTTAGAGCTCACGTGACTGGCAAGTGTGGAAGTGGTGGCACTCTCCATTCAGATTGCTTCATAACATATAGATGACAGTGTGTGACTTGTGAAACTCTAAAGTGTATGGTATTAATCAGTTATTTAAAATGTGTGCTTAATCATCGTGTTTACATGTACATGTTAAGATTTAAATTATTTAGAAACAGCTATGAAAGACAAAATCATTAACTTGGAACCTCAGAACCTTTTGCCAAGTATATTTTCTTTAGAACCTTGTACACATTGAAATGCTGTGTCCTGGGAAGAAACCTAAATGGCACTTTATAGCCTAAAAGAATTACATCTCACAATCCTTATGAAAAAAAAAATTCATTTCTTAGTGACAAAAAAAATTTATGTTTTTTTATAATACTCCAATTAGCCAGGTCATTACAATTTCTGAGCCACTCAAAATTCTACAAATACTTTTTATATCTGTGAATGTTTGAGAGGGAGGGGACTAAAGATTTCTTGAGCTTGGGCTCTGTTCTTAATTCTGTTAGAGACTGGTAGCCAGGGACTGATTCCTTTGCCTCTCTGGGATCCAAGTTACTCGTTTAAAAAAAATGACCTCAAAAATACTATCAATAAATATTCAAAGAGTCCTGAAGGTTTGACTAATGTTACTTGAAGCGATGAAAGCAAGAGAAAGTGTGGTTATTTTTTTAACTATAGCATTGAACCTAGAGATATATACAACATTCAGTAAGGCTCTAGGAGAAACACACAAAAGAAAAAAGTTGTCTTGACCACATCTTCATGCACCGTTCTTTTGCTAAGTAGTCACACTACACACCAATACTGTCTTGCGAGTCTTAGGACTAGAACTGGAGGACATGTCTTGTTTTCCATTCTCATTCACCTTCCTGTGGGTTTAAGGAAGTCAGATCAAAGCGAATGCACATTGTTGTATAATGACGAAAGTTGCTAAATTCCAGACTAAGTCTGTCTATCTCAGTAGGAAAAGTAAGGGGAACCGGGTTTGAGCTTTAGAACTCATAATGAAGTAAAGCAGCACAGCTCTGGTGTCATGTGCTTGCCACGCCAGGCATTAGGAAGCTGAGACAAGTAGATCCTTGGGCTCTGCTGGTCAGCCAGCTTAGCCTTCTTGGCAAATTCTAGGCCATGAGAGACCCTGTCTCCAAAAATAAAGTAACTTCAGAAGTGCCACCTGAGGGTGTGTTTCACCACCACATACCCATGCATAGAAGTGTTCATGTACACACTACTACTACTACTACTACTACTACTACTACTACTACTTCTATTACTATTACTATTACTATTACTATTACTATTAATTACTATTACTATTACTATTACTATTACTACATGCTTTGGAGGAGGATAAAGCAGAGAATGAGTGGAGAGAGAAGAAATCAACAAGAAGGATTTCATTTCTCACGTGATACCTAACTTGATTTGAATGGATATGAGGCATGTGATAAGCACACATTTGATTTGCTGTGAAAAGTTATACTAGCTGTGGAGCACTCATGTGTTTGAGTAGGATTGTCTGTCCTATAGATTTATAAAATCCAAAGAAATAAATCATGCTGTCTTAGTTAACCAGAAGGATCTCTGTTCAAAATCCATACTTAACTAGGTTACTGCCATTTGTACGAGTCAGCCTTGGCTAAGTTACAGAGCATACCACACCCAGGCTCCTTTTCTCCAGAAACCACTCCATGCTATCACCCACTTGCCTATTGGGCTGCTCTAAGCTGACAGTCTGCAGAGAAAGTGGACTTTCACATCCATCCCTATGCTTAAAACAACTTACATACAAATTTTGTTACCTGTATTTCTTCCTGTCCTTGTTCAAGAAACTTTCATTTATTGGACACTATAAGCACAATGCTGAAAGACTAAAGCCTTTTCAACACCCCGACAAAACGTCTTAGAATCAACAATAGCATCATTTCTCCAACAACAAACGAGCTCTAACACAAGCAGTACATATTTTGTGCACAACATGTAAATGGCCTAGCTACTGTGGGATAATCACTCATTTCAGTCAGATTGACATTTCAAAAATGAAGCTTAAGTTACAAAAATAATATTAACAATGTGCTTTTCTGGGCAACTTAGAATTATAGAAAATAATTAAAAATATCTTTTCCATTTTGTGATGAAATTACATCTTGTGTTGATATAGAATTTTGTAGGAACTGTAGTTACTCTTTTTCATTATCCCTGTCATACGGCTTTATCACTTTCTCCAAGTTGTCAGAGTGAGGTTGAATAGGATAATAGACATTCCATATTCAAGTGTTACATATAGTATACATAGACAACCCCACATTTACCCTAATATAATATATAAAAAGTATACAGACACACATACACACACATTTATATGTATTATGTCCTGAAAAACCTAGAGCATCATTGATACTCAGTTATTTTTATTGGTTTACTTGTTTAATGGAAAGAAGACAGGCATAGCCCACTCAGGTGCCTGGAAAGTACTAGACAAGAGCCTTTGTCTAAGCCATTATAACCTGCAATACAGAACACAGGAATGCTCCCTCAGGGAGACCATGTCCCTCACTATCCCTTGATTCATAAAGGAACATGGAAAAAGAAAGACAGATTTGTTTCTCAGCACCCACATGGTGGCTTGCAATCACCTTAATTTCAATACCAAGAATCCCTCTTCCAGTCCCCATGGTGCCCTCATGTGTGAACATACTCACATATAAATATATACTATACATATAAATAAAATCGAAGTGCAGTTTTTAAAAGGATGCGTACATATACATCTGGCCATATCTCTGAGAAAACTTGCACTTTTCCAACTTAATGGAACTGATGCAGCTGACCTGTCATGCCCTCTTCTCAGTCATCAGTCCAGGGGAGATAACATTTTGACAATGTTAACTTGATACATCAGCATACTTAGTAGGATACGGAGAGAAGCTGGAGGACACTGAGCCCTTAATGTTACTGACAAATTGATGTGCCAGCCCAGACCACATATTTCCAGATTACTTTGAGATTTAATACAATGTTATTTGTTATTGTTTTTGTATTTGCACTAAAATATCTGGTTGTTGTTCCATAGGAAGAGGTAATTACAAAGGGAGAAGAGATGAGGAAATTGAAGAAAGAACATTTGGAAACTCTGTAGCTAAAAAGGGTCAAGGGATGTTCTGTAAGGATCAACTAATGACTGATTTACATGATCTACTAGGGGTGGATGAGCCCAAATATGTATGTGGTTGGTGTGTGTGTGTGTGTGTGTGTGTGTGTGTGTGTGTGTGTATCCTGATATGTAAACATAAGTGGATAAGGGAGCTCTTTGATAGATAGAATAGACTACCTAGTTCCAAGTGCATAGCTTCCTGTGTTTAAGACGATGTGAGAATAGAACTTAGAAATCACAAGGAAGCCGTGCGTGGTGGCGCACGCCTTTAATCCCAGCACTCGGGAGGCAGAGGCAGGTGGATTTCTGAGTTCGAGGCTAGCCTGGTCTACAGAGTGAGCTCCAGGACAGCCAGGGCTATACAGAGAAACCCTGTCTCGAAAAAGCAAAAAAAAATCACAAGGAAATTAATGATGCACATGTTCCTTGCATGTATGTATCTTAATTCTTCTTGCGGGCAGTTTTGGCAAGGATGGGGATGATAGACAAGTCAAAGTGAGCATCCTGGAATAAATGAATGTAGTATTTCTTTGATAAAGTCTTTGAATAAAGTCCTTACAAGCTATGAGATAAGTAAGGGTAGACGCCAGAGAGTAGAGGGCAAGACAGAATTTGTGCACACTAAGCTCGCAGGACTGTGGGAACTGCCTGGGAGATGACTCCTAGGCAAGTGTATATGAAGCTTGGAAGTGGTAGGGCAGGTATTTGTAGGCAACGATCTCCCAAAGCTTGGAGTCTCTAAGATGCATTAGTTACAGGCATTCTTTCCCTGTCATCCAGTTTGTTGCCATTAGAGAAGCTTTCCTTTTTCAGCTGAGTGCATGAACGCTATCTGCTGATCTTCGTCTGGTGCCGTGACCAAGTGTCTGAGTCAAATGGAATCAAAGGAGGACAGATTTACTTGGCATCCTGGTTTCAGAGGTTCCAGGCTGAGCCTGGCTGGCTACATTGCCTTGGGGATGAAGTGAGGGGGCCTTTATGGTGGTGCAAGTGTATGATAGAGGAGGCGGCTCACCCCATGGCAGGCAGAAAACAGCAAAAGGCAAAAGGGAACCAAGGGCGAAATATAGCCTCCGAGTCATGCTGCCCAGGACTTACTCCTTGAGCTAGACCTCTGTCTCTGAATAACCCATTAAGGAATGGATAAATCAGTGTATTAATCATCCATGTGGTTACAGCCTTCTGATCCATTTGCCTTTCATGGTAGTGATCAGCTGCCAAAAGGAAGTCATTTTTATTAAAAATACATTGTAACAACAGATACTCTTCTTTGAGACTACTAGCCTGGTGTAATAGATATACTCCAACAACATTCTACAATAAAGGAATATAAAATTACAGAACTGACAAAGAAATTACATACAATAAAATAGAGTTTGAAAACTGAGAGGGGGCAAAACACATTAGACAGTGGACCCTGATGACGGCAGGGTCATCTCCTCCTTCAATAGCTTCTGTCCTGGTTGTGGTATCTAGACTACTCATGAACAACAAATAACCAGTACCCAAATGAGCATCCCTCTAGGTCCCTATGAGACCAAACCAAGAGGGCATAACGGTCTCAGGCCTGATTAAGATCTATGCCTGAAAGGACCATCCAGAGACTGCCCCACTCGAGGATCCATCCAGTAAACAACCACCAAATGCAGACACTATTGCATATGTCAGCAAGATTTTGCTGACAGGATCCTGATATAGCTGTCTCGTGTGGGGCTATGCCATTGCCTGGCAAATACAGAAGTGGATGCTCACAGTCATCTATTGGATGGAACACAGGGCCCCCAATGGAGGAGCTAGAGAAAGTACCCCAGTAGCTGAAGAGGTCTGCAGCCCTATAGGAAGAAAAACAATACGAACTAACCAGTACCCCCAGAGCTCGTGTCTCTAGCTGCATATGTAGCAGAGGATGGCCTAGTCGGCCATCATTGGGAAGAGAGGTCCCCTGGTCTTGCAAAGATTATATGCCCCAGTACAGGGGAATGCCATGGCCAGGAAGCAGGAGTGGGTGGGTTGGGAGCAGGGCAGGGGGAGGGTATAGGGGACTTTAGGGATAGTATTTGAAATGTAAATGAAGAAAATATCTAATAAAAAATGTTTTTGGAAAAAAATCCATTAAAAAAATATCTATGCCTGAGACTTTGTTTTTCTCCTGGTTTTGGCTCAAACATGTCACCTATTTACAAAAACATTCCAAAATCATTTTTTTTCTACATGAAAAGACCATAAAATAAATGCTATTCATCACTAGCTGGATTCAAGTAGACAATTAGTTGAACTGGTCAATAATACTCTATGATTTATATAAGAAATATATATATATATATATATATATATATATATATATATATATATATATAATATGTGTATATACATAAGGATTTGTATATGTGTGTGTGTGCATGAACATTATATGTATATTACCAATTAAGTTATTTCTGTTTTTGAATATGGAACTCATAAAAGTATATGGAAGTACCCCATTTGTCTAGTGTAGTATATTTGTTGCTCTGTGAAGCATCATCAGATGGATGACCTTTAACAAACAAAACTGACTCCAAGTAATACTCATGTTTAATCCATAAATTGCCATTCCTTGGTCATTGGCAGTTCTTTTTATAGACTGAATTATTCACCTTGGGAATCTTTATCGTCAAATACTTTAGTTTTTTTTTCTTTCTTTCCTTTTATGAAAAGATGCTTCAGGGTCATCTTTGGTTCTGCTTTGTTCAAATAGGAAATTATCCACTAAAGAAATGACTTTTGATACCTAAGCCATCAGTTTTCATATAATCAGAGCAAAAAGGGAAAGATTGAGGCACACCCTCTAAATGGAACGTTTACCTTTGTATCTCAAGGTTCTAACTCAAGTCATTGTCTTTTAGCCATTGGTCTAGTGGGTTACATTTGCCCTATTCTGTGTAAGAGTTCAGAATTCCTGTGTTAAGGTTCCCAAAACAGGTTTTTGTATTTTGGGTTTTTTTTTGTTTGCTTTTTGTTTTTTTGTTTTTTTTGTTTTTTTGTTTTTGTGTTTTTACAAGCAATACTATATCAAAAATGATGGCGTCTCTACTCACTAAATTAAGAAAGAAAAAAAGAGAGATCCGATAGCTCAGACTGTGTAGTGCAAGTTTGAGGACAGGAGTTCAGATTCCCAGCATCAATGTCCGTACAAGGCAGGAAGGTATCATGGCCCTCCTGTAATCTTAGCACTCAGGGGGCAGAGACAAAACTTCTCCCATGGAAACAAACAAGCTGGCTGGACTAGCTGAAACTGCCAGCTCCCAGTTCATGAGAGAGACCCTGCCTCACTGCGTGGTGGGGAATGAAGAGACTCCAGCTCTGGCAGGTCTTTCCTTCTCCCCCATTGTCTCTGCCTTGTTAAAAATGTTAGATTACACCCTAAAGCTAGCCACCAATGCCTACTCCCTTATTTGGCCTCTTTCTCCTCCTGAGGCTGACTACCGAGATCCAGCTATCAAAGTATTAAAGTCCATTCATCAAAAGCCCCGTGGGGTTTTCCATCTTATCTTTATAAACTGCCATTTGCCTATGGGACATATCTGTCTCCTCTCTATCCAGAGGCAGCCCTTTGCCTCCCTCTGCCCCCTGGGACAAATGCCCCTTCCTCCTCATCCTCTATCTATTGTCTTTGCCTCTTATTTCTGCCGTTTGTCCCTCTGGGGCAAATAAATATCCTTTGTGCTAAGAACTTGGTCTTGGGGTGTCTTGATCCATTACTGATTCCATCAGAGAGCAAAATTGAAGAGACTTTCACCATCAGCAACTGGTTTCCACGTTACTGTAAAGTCTTAAAAATACGATTTAAAATAAATTAATCCATCCCTTTTCCCCATGTAACATCATTGGTCAATTGTGATGTAACCCATCTTGTATGAAGTCCTTGGTAAATATTTTAAAGGGATTCATTTTACATTAGCAATCTGCTTCTAACTCCCCCATGTACCATCATAAAAGCTAAACAGAAGTGATCGATGACCAACTTCTCTTGTCTAGTCATTCATTACCTTGGCCTTCCTTCTGTTTTTGCAAGCATCACTGTTACTCTGATTCCTGAAAACTTGCTGTCCCTCACCCCTGGACTCCCCTGCTCCAGTGTCATTATAAGCTTGGCTCATGCCATCTCCCAGGGCTCTGCAATTATCACTCTCTTCAAGATGCCTCTCCTGATTGTCCCAGCTATGGAGCCCACTCCAAGACTCATCTTCTGGTTGTCCTGTTGGAACTCTTGTATAGCATCTATCCCTAGAGATGCTGCGCATCTGTTTAAGGGATTATGGTCTGTCTTCCCAGGCAAGCAGAGGCTTAGGAGAGGCAAAACATTTTAGGTTATTCTTTGCTGTTTTACACTGCCTGGCACACATTAATCCCTCAACAAATATCTGTAAAATGTTAGCAAAAGATCAAGACCTTAAAAAGGAACCAGAGAAGACAAAAGATAGGGAGATATTATTTAAAAACCCCGTGATCGAAGATACATTTCCAAGAATACCACCAAGCAATGGCAGACAGACTTGTTTATACATAAAACCATAAAACTTTTGTGTGGCAAAATTCTCCACAAGCTAAGTTAAAAAGAAGAAAATATTTATGAGGCATATAATTAACCTCACTAGACTCAGCTCAGATGCACCCAACTACATGGTTTAAACCCATGTAGACAGGAGTCATTCTACTGTTTTAGTTCAGGCCCAGGCATCCTTTAAAATAAGTGTAATGGTAACTTATCACACTAATGATGCAATTCTAAAAATAAAGGGCACAGCAGAAGAGAGGACAAAAATTATGATGAGGCAACTTACACAAGCAAATAGGGGGCAGAAATATGAAAACGCAGTGATAACAGTTTTGAGCTGTATGTTTAGATAAACACAATTGTGTTGTCTATAATTAGTGTAAATTAAAAGATATATCCTGCTATTTATGTAAAGGATGTAAGTTTTCTAACATATAATTGGTGGAAATCCACATTGTAATGATATTTCTGGAATTTAATCTGTTTAATTTCCAGATTAAACACATTAAACTCCAGATTCTTCTACTGGGGCAATTCTAGTTTTAAGAGAAGATCATTCCTACCAATATGCCTTAAGCTCTTACAGGAAAGTAGCCTCACAAGTGATTACAGCACTATTTATATAACAATATGACACTAATGTGTAAGTATAAAATAAGTAAGATGTAGGGTAAATAATGTATGGAACATTCACAAAGGGATTCTGTGGGACAATTCAAGAGCAATATAAATCTGAATTTTCTAATTCACATGTGTTATCTATGACACAATTAAGAGAAAAAAACGTTTGAGATCAATATGAATATATGAGTGCCTCTTCAAAATGACACTTGAATCAGCAAATAAAGAATGGCTGGCTGGCCAGGCATGGTAGTGCATGCCTTTAATCCCAGCATTCGGGAGGCAGAGGCAGGCAGATTTCTGAGTTCGAGGCCAGCCTGGTCTACAAAGTGAGTTCCAGGACAGCCAGAACTATACAGAGAAACCCTGTCTCGAGAAACCAAAAAAAAAAAAAAAAAAAAAAAAAAGAATGTCTGGCTGAAGTGACTGAAATATACCATGGCCCTTCACTCCAGAACATCTAGGGAATTGTTGGTAATCCCTATAGGCGATGACATCAAAATCACTGGTCAATGGCCTCATGATTCCCTTGACTATTACCTCAAGACACAAAATGATTGACACTGGGCCAAACAGCTCTCCACAACAGTTTCCTAATATGTCATAGAATAGATAGCTGGATGATGGTTTCTTCCCCTACATCTGTGCCTTTGTACTTGCAAGATCATCTGTGATGGAAACCACTTATAGGATTTCCTCTTATTGCGTATGTTCCAGAATGCTGGTGTATGACCTTATCGTGCCTTACTGAAGACTGCAGATGTGTCATGCAAAGGAAAATGAGATCAGACAGTTACTTAACAGGACAGTAGCGTTCCCCATCTAGAGGAAGAATCAGAAGCCTTGAAATCAAAAGATCTTTGTCTTCAAAAGAACTATCCATGAAGGAAGGACACAAGACAAACCGTGGCACTATGGACCTCATTGGAATGAAATACTTCTGCTTTTTGTGATTTTTTAAAATTATACTTATGTGTTTGTATGTGCACATGCCACAGCACACAGGGGAAGGCGAGAGGAATTGGTTTTCCCTTACCATGTAGCTTGCAAGGTTCAAATTCAGGCTTGGTAGCAATTTACCTGCGGACCCATCGCATCAGTCAATGTCTGTGTCTGTTCACATTGCATACTGCCTAGAATGCAAAGAAAAATGAATTCTTTTCCTTGTTGGTGGACCCATGAAAAGTGGTAGGTACTTTAGGACAGAGTTTAGACATGACACTCCTTATAACCTGAACCAGTCTGGTCCCATATCATTCAGAACTCACCCTTCTTGGTATGCACAAATGAGTTCTTAATAGGCACATACAAGATCTTGTCAAATTGTTATAAAAGATTTATTTAAAAATTCTGAAGTTTGGAAGCAACTAAGACATCTTGCAGGAAGTGAATGGAGAAATTGCCATAAATATAGAATATTCTATATTCTAGAATATTTACTATTGTGAAGAAATGTTCTATTAAGCCATGAAGAGTCACAGAGAAATTGAAACGCATAACTCTAACTGAAAGAGGCTAGCTGATTCCAAATGAATGGCATTCTGGGAGTGGCAATCTTTTGGAGAGATGGGGAAGGAACATCTGGTGCTACCAGGAACAGGGGGGAAGGAGGTATGGAGAGGCACAAGACAGGATTTTAGGACAGTGAAGCCACCCTGTATGCCTTCTGTGGGTATATGCCTCTCATTTTGTATTTTCTATGATACATAAAATATACTAAGAAAGAAAATATACTAAAAATATACTAAGAAGAATATACATAAAATATACTAAGAAAATATACTAAGAAATTTAGTATATTTTATATACATAAAATATACTAAAATACTTGTGTGTAAAACAAGTGTGTTTCTTCATGCTCTCTTAGACACATTGTAGAGATTTTTTGTAGAACAAGCATATGAATATGAGTTTAATTCCTGAAATACTAGTTATTCTATGAAAAACTTCCAAAATTCTTGTTCAGAGCACTAAGTTCAACTATCTGCATTCATGATTCACTCTGTTTTTCATGAGTTTTGTGTGTAAAACAAGTGTGTTTTTTCATGCTCTATTAGACACATTGTAGAGATTTTTGTAGAACAAGCATATGAATATGAGTTTATATAGTATACTTCATGTCACCTATAGACTCCATTTGCAACAATTATGTTGCCCTGGTACAGAGACGTGAGAGAAGGGGGTATATGGGACTCCTGCGACTTTTCCAGTCATTCTCTTCTGTGAACTGAAAATGGCTTAAAAACGAAAGTATTTTTAAGAAATAAAGATTAGAAACGAAACAAATTGAGTTTTAAACTAGACCGGCAGAAAATATTTATAACACAACTTTCTCATAAAAAGTTTTGAATCTAGAAGATAGAAATAATTCCGACCAATAAAAAAGAAAACAAAGATGTTGATTTAAAAGAAAAATGTCCTTAAAAACTGGCTGTTCAAAAACAAGACACTTCTTCAGTAGATACTCACACAGGGAAAGGTGACTACCATCCTAACCCATGCAGAAACAAACAAACAAACAGGAATGGAGTGCCAGACTGACCTAATGAAGAGGATGGACAACCCCATATCCCGATGAGAGGGGAAAGCAGGCAGAACCCTCAAATGCCACTGGTGAGCAAGCAGATAGCTTCTCTTTCAAAATTTCATGGTGATATCCCCTAACTGAATGTGGAAGTGCTCTGTGACCCAACTATTCTTCTTGGGGACAAAACTACAGGCGTAAGTTTGTACAACCAAAAGGCTACATGGGATGGACTAATTATTGGCCATTTAACTCATTATATCACCAAACTAGAAGCGGCCTGGGTGCTGGAGTAACTGCTGTGAGAAGGACTGTGGTGTGGGATGTATACACAGTGTTAAATGATTCTGCAGTGGAAAGGAACACACAAGGCAGGTCCTGAGGGGACACAAATGAATCTCAGAGAAATGACGGTGAGACCCAGGCACAAAGACTGCACGTGACATTATTTAATTTATACAGAATGTGGCGACTGGCCACACTCATCCACTGTCTTGGGGTCAAGACCGTGATTTACTTTAGGATTCCTAGAGTAAGAAAGGAAAGATGAGGCCTCTGTGGGTGAGACATCTGACCTATCTATTCACTAAAGCAGGTAGTAAAGGCCTCAAGAATTGTGTAGTCCAGGCTGGCCTTGAACTCAGGATCCTCCTGCCTCTACCTCCTTCAGCAAATCCCACCAACATGCACCACCACAACTGAGATGTGCTTGCAGAGAGGAGACTGGCGTACCTGTCCCTTGAGAGACTCTGCCAGCATCTGATGAAGACAGATGTAGATACAAGTAACCATTGAAGTGATTCGGGGGGACCCCAGTGGAAGAGTTAGGGGAAGGACTGAAGGAGCTGAAGGGGCATGCAACCCCATAGGAAGAACAACATTATCAACTAACCAGACTCTTCAGAGCTGCTAGGGACTAAACCACCAACCAAAGAGTATATACATGGGCCAGTCCATGGCTCCCACTACATATATAGCAGAGGACTGCCTTATCTGGCATCAGTGGGAAGGGGGGCTCTTGGTCCTGTGGAGGCTTGATACCCCAGAGTAAAGGGATGCTATAGGGGTGAAGCAGGAGTGGGTGGGTGGGTGGGGGCACACTCTTAGAGGCAAAGGGGAGGGGGATGGGATGGGCGATTCCGGGAGGGGAGACAACATTTGAAATGTAAACAAAATAATTAATAAGAAAGGGAAGTATGGAAGGAAGAGTTTTTTACTAGAAAATAAAGATCTGGTGTTCATGGATGTTAGTTTGACAAATGCCACAGAGGCACAAACACACAATGAGATTGGGTTTAGAGACAGAAAACTTTAGAACGAATCTAACTTTAGCTGGTAGTCACTGCATTTGAAGGTAGAGTTGGATGCAGGTTTTAAATGATTGTCTTTCTCTGCATAGTTCTGATTCTTGAGGTCTCTAAGCAAAGTTACCAAGGGTCTTGTCTATGGTGAACCAGTGGAGAGAAGCAAGGGAAGGTCTATTATACCCCCAGCCCCCAAATTTCGGAGCTGTGGAAGGAAGTGTAGGTGATGGCTACAAAGCTCTCTGAATTGATTTTTGTTAAAATGAAAAAAAAAAATCTCTTAAGAAAATTAATATGTTTGCGATGGTTAAGAGCTGCCTGTTGTATGTTCTCCTGGAATGATATGTTCTTGCGTAGGACTGACGGAGAGTAGGAAAGCAAGCTTAGAGGTCATCTCATTTAATGTCTTCAGCCAACATGCCAATCTCTCCAATAATTCTTACTTTAAAAGCAACTCAATGGTTGGGTGGAAAATATGCCGTTACTTCTGAGTAGGGGAGGTGTAGTGTATGGTCAACTGGCTGGAAAAGAGTTTGAGACACTGACCTACTTGTTTAACTTGGCACCTGGAGCAGGGTGGACTGTGTATCTGTGTGAGTATGTGTGGTGGGTGGGTATGTATGGGGGGGGGTATTCGTAGGGGTGAGCACCTGTAAGAGAGTTGAGGAGGAGGGTGGATACAGACAGAGGCTGACTGTAGGTTTTATGGCTTGCTTTGAGTAGTGACATGGCTAACACTGACCACAAAATCACTGGGATCTCCATTTGGGTGTTCTCTGAATGAACAGTGAAATAAGAAAATGTTCTTAGCTTTTCACGACTAGAGAGCAAGATGCATCTCATAAAGTTTCTGAATCCCAGAAGGCAAAAGAACATACCTTTCATGGTTGTGATTTCCCTCCCCCACTCCGTGTGCGTGTATGTGTGTGTGTGTGCACGTGTGTGTGTACATGTGTTAGTGTTTGTATGTGTGTGTCAGTGTGTGTGGTGTATGTGTGTGAGAGGGTGTTTGGTGTATATGTGTGTGAGTGTGTATGTGTGTGAGTGTGTGTGTGTATGTATGTGTGAATGTGTGTGAGAATATTTATGTATGTGTGTGAGAGTATGTGAGTGTGTGTATGTGTAAGACATAGTTTGGTATTGTTTTCTTCAGTCACTTTCCACCTCATTTTTTGAGACAGGGGCTCTCACTGAGCTTAGAACTCACCAAACCAGCTAGACTGGCCTAGTGCCTGAGCCCCAGAGGTCCCTGCCTCTGCCTCCCCAGTACTGTGATGTGCCCATTGTCACACCAGAATTTTTGTATGGATGCTGGGGATCTGAGCTCAGGTCCTAATGTTTGTGCAGCAAGAACTTCCTATTGGCACATCTCCCCAGCCCTAGTATTCTGTTTTATGATATCATCTGAAGACTTGAATCATCAAATATTCATTGGGATGCTGTCTTTTCTCCATCAACCATTCCCTGCCCTGCCAGCAAATTCACATCCCTTCCCTCCCCTCCCCTCCCCTCCCCTCCCCTCCCCNTTAGTTCATTTATTCATGACATCTTTGCAACTCCAAGCCATTGATGCCACTCACCAGGGTCACTGCAATAGCTCCCCTCCCCTCCCCTCTCCTTCTCTTCCCTTTCCTTTGGCTTTTGAGTTTCTAAAACATCAATAACAAGAGAAATAGAAGGACTCATGCATGTTGAGAACAGATTCCATATAAGAGGCATAGAAATGATGGTTCTCTATTTCTTGGACTAGCAGAGTCCTCATAAGTTGGGCCAAGCGTTGTGGGAAGAAGTGGCAAGTTCAAGGGCTCTGCTTGTGCCTGGGATGAAATGAGGTCTGTGCCAGACTTCTCAGCCCACAGACACGAGTGGCAGAGAGTGGTCTCCGGTGAGTGTGTGACATTAGAGAGAGTGTCCCTGCATTGGAACCTGACTGATTTTTTTTTTTTTTTTTTAAGAGAATGAGATGCATGTAGGCTGAAAGACCTTCGGCTTTCCTTGATGTTCACCCAAAAACATCCCAAAGATCCAGACATGACACAGAGAACAGGACAAAGGGCTGCAGGAAGCAGAGGAGGGTATTCTGTGCAGACCCAGAAGGGAACAGGCTGGGTGATACCAAAGAGATGAACATTGCCAGTCATGGTTACATCAGTCGTGTTGTGGCCTTGCGTAAGCTCATCAGCCAGAAGTCACCCCTGTGAATGGCAGCAGATGGGGACAGAAATTCCATAGTCAAGTGAAACTAACACTCAGCCACTGCATGGATAGGGTTGAGAACTTACATAAAGTCTGAACTATAGAAAGAAACCAATAGCTAAAACCCTCCCTGCTAAAAGCTCACCCTTTCTCCAGAACCCTGGAGGAAACAGGTCTTTCCCCACTTTTGTTCCTGAAAAGCTTAAGTTTAATATATTTCTCTAAAGAAGATTTTTTTTTCTTCCAAAATCTTCTTAAGCAGATGAATTCCTTAGAAAGAAAGCCCTTATTATTTCCTAGATGTGTCCACTGAGCCCTCTGCTCAGGTCCCCGTGTCAACAGATCTGGAAAGGATAGCACAGGAGGTAACTGATAAAATCATCTCTGGGTCGCCCTCCTCCAGCACATTTGGGAAAACAAAAGAAAAATCCAAGAGCAAAGAAAACAGACAGAGACCACACCTACTTCTCTGCACACATCCTCTTTGGTCTGTTGGACAGTCTGCTTTCTTACAGTGTCAGAGAAGCAGGCAGGAATGGGTATGTTGGAGTGGCAGGAATCTCACAGTGAGCTCAGAAGTAGAAGTGTTTCCCCGTGGCCGCAGAGCCTATCTGTGAACATGGAAGTAACGGGAACAGACTAACTCCGCTGGACTGAGTAGAAAGCTCAGGGGAAATGGCCCGCGCGAGGTACCACTGCCACTCCTGGCTGCCCAGGATGTACCACCAGGCAGAGGATGCAGAGGGTGCCGGAGAGTGAAGAATTGATGGATACACCATACTTTCCTTCCTCCTTTTATTCCTTCTTTACTGCTTTCTATTCTTTCTGTTTGTTTGTTTTCCCTGTCTCCTCTTTCTTCTTTTAATTGTTCCCACTTCAAAGGTCAATGGCTTGAAGTGAAAAGGCTCTTAATGTCAATAACAACAACAAAGAAATCTATCCTCTCTGGACTCTCACTCCCTCGATCTCTCCCTTCTCCTTTCTTCTGATGGGGTCCTACTATGTAGCTCAAGCTAGCCAGCCTTGAACTTGATTTTTCTACAGCATCTTCCCCCAACTTTCTAGGATTACAAACAAATGCTATCACTCACAAGAGATCCCTCCCTTTCCTTCTGAGCTCTCTCTGCCCTTTCTCCAAACCCACCTGAGCACCAAGAGGCACCTTCTGTCAGCTCAGCTCTTGGTATGCTTGATTTTCTTTCACTTTTGCAGATGTTTTCTTATAAGTTCCAACCTCATGCACCCCTTGCACATTCTACCATAGTTTTTAATTGGACTCACATGGCACAAAGGTGTTCTTATAATGTACCAAGGAGTATTTAAATCAAACAGAGAAGGGCACACCTACCAGACATGATGATCGCAAAAGTCTATAGTTGCTGATGCCTGCAGGTGGTGCCATCCTTGGGCACTATCCTGGGTTCTATAAGGGAAAAAAAAAAGGCTAAGCAAGCCATGATGAGCAAACCAGTAAGCCGCACTCCTCTGTGGTCTCTGCTTCAGTTCCTGCCTCCAGGATTGTGCTGAGTTTGAGCCCTGTCCTTCCCAAGTTGCTTTTGCTCATGGTGTTTCAACACAGCAGTGATAACTCTAATTAAGGTACTGAAGTCAGAGAAGAGCATGGCCAAGAACCCTCCATGGAGTGGAGTTAGTACAGGAAGCAATGGGCATTCCAGAGTAGGTACAGTAAACGGACTGGAAACTGGAGAGCGTGGCTTGGTCGGTGGGTTCTGGGTGATATGGTTGGTCTGGTCCCCGTTGTGCAGTTCTTGGTCCTGGAGTGACTTAGTATAAAAGGCCTATTGGTTTGATGCCTGAGAGTTCCCCAGAGGAGTTGGCTGGGATTGTGGGCTCTGGTTTAGCTGATTTGCATCTGAAAGGCATGTTCCCAGGGGTTTAAAAGTGTGCAGTCTAGGAATTAGCTGAGTCCTGGTGAGGCTCTCTCCAGGACCACTGTCCCAAATACCAGAGCATCAAGAAAAGAAAAAAACAGTCACTAGAGTAATTGCTGTTTCAAAACACTCTGCTAGGATGGATCTATGCATAGCATAGCCCTCTGTGCATTCTCTTCAGTCATGGATTCACCATGGAAGGAAACTCACACCCAGGATAGTAAGTACTTGCTGATATCTACTCTGGTTTTGTGGAGTCCAGAGGGCTTTTTTGTTTTTGTTTTTGTTTTTGTTTTTCCTTTGCTACTTCTTAAAGCACCCAAACACCTACCAAAAAGAAGAACTATGTTGAATGTCTGCCAGTGGCTGCTGACATTCCCTGGCCTCTCTTTCATCTCATCAGCTTGAATTTCAAACCCTTTGAATGTCTTCCAAGCTGTAACTTAAACACCAGCACACAGAGGAGGAACATTTCACTGGGGTTTGGATGAAAAATGCATGAATTTGTAGAAATGGATAGTAAAAGTTTTAATACATTGCTCTTAGCCTACAGAAACCAATACCTCCCTTAATTAGCCAAATGCTCCTCACTACTCTTGCATGCACACAAACAAAATCGAAGACCAAGACTTTAGTAAAAGAGAAGGTTCTGGCAGAAGCTTTGCGAGGCAGGCACCGGGCTAGCATAACACCAGCCAGAGGGTCTTCTTACTATCTCAGTTATCGGCAGGCCTGCTATTCATTTTGAATGAAGGCCACCCAGCTTTGCCGAACACCACCGGCCAGCAAGGCAGGAAGGCACAAAGCTTCAGGAAGCTTCAGAGCCCACCTGTGATGACGTATGGCAAATGAAAAGCTTAAGGGATGTTATGTCTAGAGAAATTAGTAGCAGTCCTGTTGAAAACTCAGCGGACATCAGATGCCTACAAGAAAGGACCCTGGAAAAGCCAGCGTTACACAGTCTCAGGCAGCAGGTATTCTGGGAAGGCAGGGTGTGGCAGCAGGATGCTTGGGGGAATGGGCTTTGGACTGACTCTCCACTTCATCACCATCTTCAAAAGTCTCATGCAGGTCTCTCTCTGAGTGTTTACGAACACGAGAATTGTCCCTTGTGTCGCCGTCAGTTTTGTCCTGCCCAACCTGTTTTTTTACTCTCTGGCTTTTCTTCAAATCTGGGCAAAAGCATTCACATTGTGCCTCTGTGTGTGTGTGTGTGTGTGTGTGTGTGTGTGTGTGTGTGTGTGTGAGAGAGAGAGAGAGAGAGAGAGAGAGAGAGAGAGAGAGAATCTGCCTGATTTTAGACTTCCTGAATGAACTGTCATGGAAAAAGAGTACTTAGGTGTTCAGGGCAACCAGAAGTTTGGGGACATTGGCTGGATCCCAACATATTCAGGAGACCCCCATTTAAAAATATTTACCCATCCAAATGAAATGAAAGGGTGCTTGTCCTACAAATGGCCCCTGAAATACCTTTGGAAGTCCAAGCCCTACCACTGAACAGTGGCTATTACCCTTGGACACCGGTAAGCAGGGCTTATAATTCTGGAATAATTTCCCTTTGAATTTATGGCTTTTAAACTTCAGCTCACACATCAGCCTTCTCGTCTCCTCTCCCATGGTAAATTGGTTCATAAAACTCCACACACCATAAAATGAGATCTGTGTGGAGAAGAGGCCAGACATCACCCAATGTAAACATTAAGATAGACTCCCCCACCCACCCACCACCCCACCCTAGCTGAGAACAGTCGCAAGAGCTATGCTGGTGTGCAGACATTACCAAAGCAATCATTCTTTGTGTGTGGTGATTCCCCGCCCCCACCCCCTTCCTATGTTCCTTATCTAAGTAATGGTTTCAAGGGAGGATCACACAAATGCTGGAGCTTGTGAGGCCCTGAAGAGCAGAGAGCAAGGGCTTCCTGTGGCTGGGCTCCAGCAGCCGGCCAAGCAGCCCAGCCTGCAGGCTGTCAGCCCCAATGGTGTCTGAGCTATTTGGCTCCTGGCTCCAACTGTGGGCTGGCTGGTTGCTTTGTTTGAACACAAACTAGCTTGCAATTCTTTGTGTAGAATGCTCCTGGAAGCTTTTTTCCATGACATCTGCCAGTTGAGTGTATGAGTTACTCTGCCGGCTCCTCCGTGACACAGCAGACATTTTCTTCAGAAGGGAAGGGTTTCTCCTCGCGCTCAATTCTACTTCACATGTTCTGGGAGTGCCTGCTGTGTGCCAGTCACCAGACAGGCCTGGTGTTTGTCCACTTAAGGTTTCAGTGTGTTTCCTCTATGGGCCGGTGAAAATGGGACTTAGGACAGCGTGAACAAGGGGCAGAGCAGTATAGAAACTAGAATCATGGAGTTTCTGTGTGAAAAAGTCTGTTTAATCTCCTTTTTGTTATTTATTTGTTTGTTTGTTTGTTTGTTTGTTTTTCAAGACAGGGTTTCTCTGTGTAGCCTTGGCTGGAACTCACTCTGTAGACCAGGCTGGCCTCGAACTCAGAAATCCACCTGCCTCTGCCTCCCAAGTGCCTGGCTTTCTCTCTCTCTCTCTCTCTCTCTCTCTCTCTCTCTCTCTCTCTCTCTCTCTCTCTTTAAATAATTGCTATTTTCCCATCACCACATTCTCAGGATTAATGCTTGACTGTTTGGAGCCAGCACCTGGGTTTCATTCTTCCTTTCAGTCACTCGCTAGCTATGTTTGAGTATCCACCATACTAGTTTCAAAGATTAAATACTGGCTCTGAGTTCCTTTTTGTGTGTATAAAGAACCAGATAGTAAATATTTTAAAGTTTGAGAGTCATGTGGACACCATTTACACCTATTTGACTCAGCCAATGGAGTAGAAAAGTTGCTCTGGGTGGTGGGGTATATGAATGAACATATGATGAATGAATACATGGTTGTATTCTAGTAAAACATGATGTGCCAAGTCAAGAAGCAGCAAACCAGTTTTGGCCCTCAGGCTAGCTTGCCATAGAACTCTCTGCTGTGCACAGTCTGCATATCACTATAGCATCCTGGGTCGGTGGTGGAAATGAAGAATTCTGTACTGGGATCAGGAGAGCCGAGGGTAAATGATCTCTGAACGGTGCCATGCCTGGTCTATGGCACTTCTGTAGCATCATTCTTAGGCATGTTCCAAGAAGGAATTAAACTCTGGATGGCTTGCAGGGGCAAAGTATCCAATAAAAGGATACCAGAATGCACTGCAAAAACTCCAAGAGCTATCAGAGAGGGTGTGTTTATATGGCAAAGGCACCAGCTTACTTCACCCTTGCCACAGATGAGTTAGTAAGCATTGCTGCCTTCACTTTCCAAGTGACAAACCTAGAGTTGGCAAAGATACAATGTCGCAAACACAGGAAGTAGCCGACTCAGATTGGAGTGGGTCTCCATGGCCCTTCCTACCGCAAGAGGGCACCTTTACAAGAGGAAAACAGGTAGAACAATTAGCTTTGACTGATATGCCATCATTGGCCCTACAGATCTGAGACATCAAGATAAACCAAAGGGACCCACTTGATAGGAGAGACATCCTTGGAGAGACAGCAACTGTACTGTGTTCCTATGAACTATGCTCAGATTCCTGAGGCCAAGAAGGGCTTCTGGAAGTATGGGCCACAGTGCCCTCTACTGTCCAGGAGGTTCTTGCTCTCAGTCCACTTAAGGTAGAGGGAAGATTCTTAAATGTAGGATGCTGAGGATTAATACTGGGTCATGATGAGAAATGTTGCTGGGATTCTTTTGACTTTTCATCACTACCGATAGCATACCATTGGCTTGTTAACATTGTTGTTAAGGGTGGTGAGCAGGAAGATGAAGAACAGCCTCTGGCCTTATGGGTCATTTCATTCGTATAGTCATAGAAGATGCTCCCCTTGGGTTCAGTTACCTCCCAATGTCCTTCCTCTCCTAGGGTGGCCTATAAAAGGCTGAATTGTGATGACATCTGGGCCAGGAAGAAGTCAAAGAGAATCCTGATGGTGCCTGGCGGGACTTATAGCCCCATGCCAGGTAGGACCTATCTCACTGTTGGGAGATTTAAAAAAAAAAAAAAAAAGACTTCACAAATAAAAGCAAAGGAAACACTGATTTAGTTGGTTGAGGAGGACAGGGTCAGGACCCAAGAGCCCCAAACAATTAGTTACCAAAGTAACGAAAATGGAAGAGATTTTTTTTTTTTTTTTTTTTTTTTTTTAGAAATTAAATAAATAAAATATCACCCTTCATGGTACAGTTGTACTGTGGCCTAGGGATAGAACTGGAAACTTGTGTGGTAAGTTCTAGTGGGATGTGGGTTGGGCCAAAATATATTTGTCTCCAAGAAATACATTTTTTCAAAGGCTAAGCTTTAATTTTTTTTTAAAAAAAAGTAAACAGGAAAACGTTGGGCTTGATACTTTTTTGAATGGAGCCCTGGATGCATTTTATGGGCACCTTAGTGAGGGGGAACCCTTGCTTGTCTGACCCAAGCTTGGCTGCATGGACTCGGTCCAGCTCTACTAGTGCAGAGAGGTTGCATCTAGGCCGTGGCATCACCAAGCTGTGTCCAAACCTCCCGTCCCAGCCCAGGGCCCTCAGCACACAATGTGTTCCTTCCTCTCTGAGTAGCAGCCATCTTGGAAAACGTACCGGGCGCCAGGAAACAGCCCTACTGGTCCAGAAGTCAAATCTCTGAGCCCACAGTGATGTGTCTCTCTTGCCACATTTTCCTTGGCTCCCTGGTCTCCATCCCTTTAAGCAAACATTTGCTCCACTTTTAGATTCCTTCTAACACTGAGCACTCGTGTAATGGAAAGAGACATTGAAGACCTGGGCTTGAGTGGTTTAGCTATTAACTTCCTCAGTGTTTAACATCCTAGGTTTTCAGCTTATTTTTTTTCCATCTTTACTTAACGGTATTAATCTTACAGCGTTCGTGAAGAATCAAATCAAGTCGCAGATAGCACATATGGCCATCTACGAATAAATATGAGTCGGGAATATTTATCAAGTAACTGATATATGTTTGGCATTTTTTAAGGTACAGCTTCGAACTGGGACAGAGACAGATATCTCAAGGGTAGTTTTAACACAGTGTGAGAACATTGAATCGTTTCTCTATCTGTATAGCTTTTTCCTTTGGTATTAGCAACCCACCCATTCCAACATCTATGTATATCACCACTAAGTTCTCTACCTCTTTAGGGCTCTGATTTCTACTTTACAAAAAGCAAGGAAGACCAGAATATTTGTTGCCAAAATGGGGGTTTGTCTGAAAGTGCAAAGGGAGTTAATACTTACTGTAGACGTAGCTGATCTAGACAGACACTTTCCCAAGGAAATGAGAGACCTCAGCACCCATGAATTAATACTCAGCTCTACACACAGCTATCTCAAGTTCTTAGTGTGTCCAGCCTCGTTTTAATTGTCATCCCTACACCGTGTGTGTGGCTGCCTGTTGGTAGGTATCTTGAATTCCCACGAAAGTCCTGGCTGCTGCCTTTATAGGGAAAACTGTGTGTGAGCCAATGTGCATCATTACTGCTTGTGATCCCGTGGTCTGTGAGGCTCTGGATACATGCAGGAAACAGAAGAAATGAAAACAACTGTGAAGAAAGGCAGCTAGATCATGCTTCCGAGGAATGTGAAGATCCTGAACTTGCCTCTTAAACTGTCTAATATTCTAACCTTTTCATTTAATAGACAGCCCCGTGTTTGCAAGGACTGACAATCTTTCGGGAAATGAATATATGCATAATCACATCTAAGCCTTTGAGAACTTGCAATCCATGAGAATAATGTCCAGATGAGCTGATTTTGCATCTCTCTCCACTCCCCTCTCTCCATATAATCTAACACTCCCTCCATTTGCACATATCATTTTTAATGACATGAAAAAAAGATTTGTAAAAAGTTGTTTTTCTTCTATTTTCCTGTGTCGTCCATAGACTATGCATAAACATTCACAAATGATCCACAGAGTATCTTCTATCCTGCAAATTTTGCTGCAGTTGGGTTTGTTTGCTCTGGAGATTTCAATATTTACCATGCCTTTAAGAAGCAATGATTGCCTGTTTTAAACAGATTCTGAGGTAGGACCTCACATTGTCCAGGAATCCTACAGTCTTCTTCTAATGGATACTTATCTCTTTGAAGAAATAATACATTTTGAGACTCATTGACAAAGTGCTTGCTATCCAAGCATGAAGACCTAAATTTGATCCCTAGGACCCACATAAAAGCAGGTATGGTAGGGAATACTTGTTAACCCAGAGGAAAGGAGGTAGAGGCAGGCATATCTCTGGGGCTCACTAGCTCACTGCCTACCTAACAGGAGGCAAAAACCAGGTTCCAGAGAGACTCTGTCTCAAAAAATATCAAGTAAATGGAACCTAATCAATGATACCTAAATTGAGTCTTTGGCCTTCACATGTAGGTCTACACACACATACACACACACACACACACACACACACACACACACACACACACACACGTATGTGTGTGTGAGAGAGAGAGAGAGAGAGAGAGAGAGAGAGAGAGAGAGAGAGAGAGAGAGAGAGAGAGAGAGAGAGAGAGAGGGAGGGGATGGGGGACTGGAAAGATGGCACAGTAGTTAAGAGCATTTACTTCTCTTGAAGAAGACCCAGATTTGATTTTCAGTCCCCACATGGCAACATTGCAACCATCTGAAACTTCAGCTGCAGGAGATATTGCTCCCTTTTCTGACCTCCATGAGGAGCAGGGGCACATGTGATACCCAGATATGTACAGAGGCAAAACATATATATATATATATATATATATATATATATATATATATATATATATATATTGAAAGCATAAAAAGGACGTTTTATAGTTTGGCTTCAAATTAAAAGCTTGGCTGGGTGTAGTGCCACACACCTTTTATCCCAGCACTTTGGATGCAGGGGTAGTAAGATCTCTGTGTGCTCATAGCCAACCTGCTCTGCACTGAAATCTCTAGACCTGCCAGTTACATGGTGGGACCCTATTTTAACAAACAAACTTGTACAGGAAATTCCAGGCTGGCTATTCGGAGTGGTAAATGACAGTGAGTGATGTGAAGAGTATATATGAACAAATCAAGCAAAAGCTGCCCCTTCTTTGACCCCTGAGCCCCTATAAGCACAGACATGATGCGCTTAACTTCCTTGCATCCAGAAAAGATAGTCTGAGGGCTTTAGTATTTAAGTTAACCAGCACTGAGTGAGCAGCTAGCACATCTCACACAATGATTTTTAAGTTGAGGGGCCAGCGACTTTTAAGGACACGACAGTGGGGTTACTACCAACCACACGAAGAGTCACAGCTCAAGAATATTGCTAAGAATTCTTAAAGTGATGTTTTAATAATTAACGCATAAATAATTGCAAAATGGCATGCAAGTGACACGTGGCTGGGCCAACTGAAATATGAGGTATGTGGAAGCATTAACAGCTCCCAGGGAAAGCAGCTGTTAATTCTGCCTGGCATGAGGAACAGCCTCTCACACAAGCTAAACTCGTGTAACTTAAACCAGCTTTAAGTATTCGTCCAAATATGCATTCTGCTGCCATGTGCTCAATGCCCAGGAAGTGCCAGGCAGGGCATATTTTGAGAGTTCTTGGAGCTTAATGACTCCAGGCCTTCCTGAACAGCCAGATTAAGGATCATTGGACAACCAAAAGAAAAAAAAGAAAAAAAAAAGAAAAGAAAAGAAAAAGAAAAAGAAAATTTATTTGAGACTGTTTTTAGGGTCTGTTAATTATAACACATGGCATTTTTAAGTGCTGAACACCATTTAGTAACTAATTTTTGACTCGAAATCTTCTTATAATTGGCAATTGTCATGGGTTGTCCTGTTCTTTGTCATCATAGCAAATTGCCCGAACAAGCTATTGATGAAAAAAGATGTTTACTTGGCTGACCGTTTTGGACACTCACAAGCACGGTGCCAAAATCAGCTCAGCCGACAGTAGCATCTACATCTGATGTCAATGGTTGACATCGGAGGGAGTTTAGGTAAGGACATGCTTATGATCAGATCTCAGACTAGGAGCTGGGACAGCTGTGCAGGGTTGATCCTGGCATTTGTGCCAACCCTTTCACAAACACTTTGAGGGAGTCTCATAAGAACCACCTTCCAAAGCTCCTGATATTGTAAGGACAGCTCTCTAGACCAGTGGTTCTCAACCTGGGGGGTGAGACCTTTATAGGGGTTGAATTAGCCCTTCCTTAGGGGTTGCCTAAGACCGTGTTCATATCAGATATTTATATTACAAGTTCATAACAGATGTAAAATTGCAGTTGTGAAGTGTAATGAACATAATTTTATGGCTGAGGTCACCATAACACGAGGAATTGTTTTAAAGGGTTGCAGCCTCAGGAAGGTTTAGAACCACTGCTCTAGACCCATCTTTAATATTTTAATCATATAGACCCTTGAGGGATACTCAAGCTTCTCCAAAATGTGGTATATGCCATGACTGTGAGTCTAACTTAAACTTATCTAAGAACAGACTTGTTCAGAGTGAACTGGCTAATTGGTACAGGATCATAAGTTAAAACACTGAATCACTGCCAAGGCTTTTAAATACTCAGAATGATTGTTTTGCAGAGAAGACAATACAAGGTGACCGGTCAAAATCAGGGAGCACTTATGAGAATAGAGTTAAACAAGTATTTCTGGACATTTATTTTTGTGGCTGGAAATTAGACACTTCTGAGGATTTATGTGAAGTTGCACAGCTGGGTAAGCACTTGATTTTTGAGAACTGGAGTGACATCATCCTCATAGTTTTTATTCTATAACTAATAGATACTGCCTGTCTGTGTTGCTATGACAGCTTATGGAGACTAGACGATTAGTATAGAACAGAAATTAATTTCTTATGGTTCTAGAGGATGAGAAGTCCAGGGCCAACCAGCCTGCATCTGACAAGCTCCCTCTTGTTACATCATCTCAGGGTGTGCAGCGGGATCGCGAGGGTATGAAGGGATTGCAAAGGGAAAAGAGACAGGTACAGGAGGATCGAACCAAAGAACAGGGAGGGGCATCAGAACCAGGAGTCCTCCTTCTAGCAGGACCTACTTACTGGTATGTGAACTAACCCTTTCTCACAGCCACACCATTTGAAGGGCCAACTTTCCACGTGACTGCCTCGGGAGTTGCATTTGTAACACACACGCACGTGAGGAGAAGCAGGGACTCACAGCTGGGAGTTTAGGTCGTGATGTAGAGGAGCTAAACTTCATGAAGCCACCATTGATGAGACCCTGAGGTTGGTGATGTGCTTCTGGGACATGGCACGGAGCTTTTGAAGCAAGCAGTGAAGTGAGGACTAGGGAAGTGCCCTTGGAATTACTTTGCATTGTTGTTGTTGTTGTTGTTATTGTTGTTGTTGTTGCTGCTGCTGCTGCTGCTGCTGTTGCAGCTGATGCTATTGTTATTGTTAGTGTTTGAAAGCACTCACCCGCTTTCTAGCCAAAACGCATTTTTTTTTCCATATCTTTGTCCTCTGCTTGTTCCTCTAACTTCTTGCTATAAATCTGCTTAAAAGTAGACAGTAGAAACCGTTCCAATCCCCACATGGCAGTGCTGCCTTGAGGTTTTTTTCCCTGACAAATCCAATAGTCTGCTAGTGTAAATTCAGCCTCACTTAAAATTTCAGGACGCGGATTGAATGTAGCCTAATTATTTGCAGGAATTTAACATGAATAACCTGTAGCTCAGTTCCCTGTAGGTTTCTTATGATGCCTCACAAATGTAATCTTTACTGTCTGTATTTGGATTCGCATTCTGGCCACAGACTATTACTTCCAACATTCTAAAGTTTTCCCAGGCCCCATCTCCAAACATTCCCACATGTTTCCTGCAGCCCTGTGGGTTCCTCGGGGCTTAGGAACCAATTCCTGTTATCACTTTTCTGCATTAGTTGTTTTTCTTATTGTTGTCACCAATTATCGGACAGAGGCCCTTTAGGAGTGGAAGGACTGACGTAAGTTCATGAGTTCCGTTCACTGGGGAGGGGACAGGTTGTGGCAAAAGGCAGGAGTGTGAGGCTGGTGCTTCTTACATTGTAGCCCACCGGAAATCAGAGGACCCGGGTCAGAAACAGCAAAAAGTGGGAACCGGGACCCGAGAGCCAGTGAGGGACTCGGAGTCATGAACCCAGGAAACAGACTCAGGAGACCAGCATCAAGGTGCAGATCTACTGCATGGTGCAGCGGCAAACATTTTCATACAGCCTTTGGACCAATGGGGAATCGGCACAAGCTCTGGAACAGCCAACTATCCCACCGGCACTATGGGGGGAGGTGTCAGGCTGCCAGCACCCAATGGGACTTCAGTAAAGACAAGGGAAGCAGCTGCTGCCCTATTCCAGGTCCATTCTGAGGTTCCGTCAGACTACTAGGAGCCTTTATTTTGTGCCACGTGGTATGCCAGTGACTATGGGCACTCATCTACTTTATCAGCATGGAAGCCTCCTCCATTGTCTCCCAGTTCCCGCCCAGGGGCTGTGGTACCCGCAACCCTATTGCTATGATAGAACATTAGGATGGGAGCAAATTATAAGTTAAAGTGTTTAGTTGGGTTTACGGTTTCAGAGGGTTAGAGTCCATGATAGCGGGGCGGGGGGGGGGGGCAAGGCATGGCAGTGGGAATGCATGAATTCTCATATCTTGATCCACACACACAGGAGGCAAAGAAAGGCATACAGGGAATGGAGTGAGTCTTTTGGAAACTTCAAAGCCCACCCTTAGACACACACTTCTTCCAAAAAGGACACAGATTCTAATCCTTTCCAAATGGTTCCACCAAATGGGAGGGCAAGTATTCAGTTGTAGGGACCTATGAAGGATGTTTTTATTCAAACTACCACACTTCAAATCCAAATCATAATCATGACTCTATCAACTAAGATGATACTTTCTACCAAATAGAGATGAATTCACATTTTGAACACAATAAAGAAGTTACCAACTGGTCTATCTCCCCAACCCGAGTCTTGTCTTTACTTGAAGTCTTCCTATTGGTTGCCATTAGACTAGAAAAGCTAATTGTGCATCAGCAGTCATTAACTTTCTTTTTAAATTTACGGATGTGTACAGTTAAGTTTGTTTTGAGTCTGCAAAGAGACTTTAGATCAGTGAGGGGCTGGTAAGATTATAGGGGACTTTTGAAGTTGGACTGGGTATATTTTCTATCACAAGGTAGCCTTGAGCCTTTGACGATAAGGGACAGAAGATTATGGTCTGGATATGAAGTGTCTCTCCAGACTCCTGTTTTCAGCACTTGGTCCTCAGCTTTCGATGTTACTATGAGAGCTATGTTATCCTGAGGAGGTAGGGCCTAGCTGTTGGAAGTGGGTCACTGAAGATTATACTAAGCTCTGATTCTAGCCTGTATCTCACCTTTCTGGTCAATCACTATGTGGGGTCAATAACCATATGCTTCCACTGTTAGAGACAGGCTCCCTGCTATTACAGACTGGGATCCTTGTATAGACTCCCCTTCCCCACCATGATGGGCCGAATTACCTGAGATCTAAGTCTTCCCTGAGATGAATTCAACCAGTTATTTGGTCATTGTCTTAGTCAGGGTTTCTATACCTGCACAAATATGACCAAGAAGCAAGTTGGGGAGGAAAGGGTTTATTCAGCTTATACTTTCTACAATGCTAAAGAAAGTCAGGACTGGAACTCAAGTAGGTCAGAAGGCAGGAGCTGATGCAGAGGCCTTGGAGGGATGTTACTTACTGGCTTGCTTCCCCTGGTTTGCTCAGCTTGCTTTCTTATAGAACCCAGGACTACCAGTCCAGGGACAGCACCACCCACAATGGGCCCTCCCATCCTTGATCACTAATTGAGAAAATGCCTTACAGCTGGATCTCATGGAGGTATTTCCTCAAGGGAGGCTCCTTTCTTTGTGATAACTCCAGCTTGGGTCAGGTTGACACACAAAAACTAGCCAGCACAGTCATAATGACAAGAAAAGTAACCCAGCATTTAAATGAGCATTTACTCCTGCCCTTAGTTGGGAGTGGCTCTAAACTCAGGCAGCCTTTCAAATCATAGAAGGATTGGGGATGGGAGACAAGGAATTGGTATCTGTTCTAGTTGGCCTTTCTGTGCTGTTTTAAACATCTGAACCAAAAGCAACTTGGTAAGGGAAGGATTTATTTTGTCTTGCATTGCCAGGTCACAATCTATCCATGTGGAGAAGCAGAGCAGGAACTGAAGCAGAAACCACGGAGAAACTTTCTAATTTGCCCATGGCCTCATGCTTCATTATCTTTCCTATACGGCTAGACCCATCTGCCTAGGGATAGAGCCACCCACTGTGGATTGGGCCCTCCACATAATCAATACAACCCTTCACAGACATAGCCTCCTTCACAGACATAGCCACAGGCCAATCTGATTTGGGCAATCTCTCCATTAAAGTCCCCTCTTTCCAGCTGAGACTAGGTTAAGCCAAGTTAAAAATGAAAATTATCCAAAAAATAGTGTTAAATCACTAGCCATCGTTACCTGTCCTGCAATATTCCGAGTCAGTGGCCACAGCGCACTAGTCTCAATCATGGGGCTTTTATTATCACTTCTCTATCCCTTTATTTACGTATCAGGGGAGTTTTCACTGTTTTCCCACACTTCTGTGGAGCACCCTCCCCCCCGCCAAACGTTCTAGTTCTAGGTCTTTCTAAAACTTAGTGCTTTGTTTTGTTTTTTGTTTTTTGTTTGTTTTTCTGGCTAGGCCTAAATATAAAGTCAACTCCAACCCTTTCCTTTGCCAGCTCCTCTAAGACTCAATCCAAAAGGAGGAGGCCCAGGTGGTGTCCTCCAGAGGTGGTTCTCCCTCTTTCTCTGTTGCTGCGTTTCTCCCTCCCTCCTAAACACAGTGGTTCTACCTAACAGCATGTTTCCAGATATTTCTTGTTCTGGTCTAACCTCAGCCCAGCTTTGCACCAGAACTGTGGATCTAATCCATTGTATCCACCTCTGGGAATAAAGAGACACACAGGACACATTGCAAATATCAACGATAGGCAAAAGTACAGGGCTCAAATAGTTCACAATGTCACCCAGTAATAGCATCTGTATGAACTGTAACACCATGAAAAAAAAAAAGCAACTGGAATTCTTTGTATCCAAAAAGAAATCTGGTCTCAGTAACCAGGGAAATTTTTGAGTTAACAAATTACACTTTCTTATTTTCTTTGATTTCCCAACAAGGGTCTCAGCTACAATCAAAGCCTTATTTTTCTGAACAGCAACCGGCGTATCCTTAAAGGTATAATTAGCTACCATAGTAACTATAAATTATAATCTTACTCTGACTTTCCAGACAACCTAAATAAAATACCATCACTTTCCCCCTACAATTAATACTCCCCGAAGAAATATCTAAGTGTCATGATCTATCGCTAAACATGTTGCAAGACAACAATTCGCTCATTCTGAACAGCAGCTGTAGAGATCACAGATCTTTTGAGTTTAGCAAAACGTATGGCTGCCCAATTCTCATGAGCATGAGGAACCAACTGAGAGCTTGGGAGAGGGCCGGGGAAGGACCAGCTGAAAAAAAAAAAATCTTATTCACACATTTCCAAAGGAGAGATGGAGGGCAACAAAGTGCCTCATGATGAATTCTTGTAGTTATGGTTATTCTGAATGGCAGGCCAGCTTCGCTCTTCTGAGAAGTCACTGCCAACTAGCAGGGATATTTATAAAGATCAATTATTAATGTAAGGGATCAAGGAGCATATCTAGAGTCTCTCTCTCTGGAAGTGTTTCCTAGCACTGCACCCAGACTCTGCACAGTTCTCTTCATTCACTCCTGATGAATTCTGAGGCAGAACTCACCATTCCTGATAAACAGAGTGTACAAAACCAAGTAATAGAAGGATCTGATTGTAAGAGCATGGGGAATTTAAAGAGGAGCCTCAGGCTAGGCCTTTTCCAGGAGGTTATGACGACAAGAGAAGCTTCATCCTGGAAAGATTCCGGAGCAAGCCTTAAATGCTGATGGAATTGACCCAGTTAAGGATCAGAGACGGGAGAACTAGAAGAAAGGCGAAGGAATGGCGTGGGTCAGTAAGCATGGCTAGCCTTCGGCAGGAGGAAGGATGCCTTGCATGATAGCAAGAGCCTGAAGGGTCAAGGGCTCGGGGAACTGGGAAATGTAGCTGCAACCACGGGAAGTAATCCAGCCTGAAATTCTTCCAGCCAGGATCAGAATGGGGTCCATTTCCTTGATATTGCCAAACCTAGGGCTTGATGCTGGGGAGGAGCTAAGGAACTGTCTTGAATGTAACAGTGATGGCTTGCAGAGCTGAGCAGGAGAAACAGAAAGCTCATGGCTCAGTTCACGCTGCCTTCTTTGCTTGCTTCTTGTATAGTACTTATTGCTCCATAGAATTACGGTTAATTAATTAAGCGCTTCTTGTTTTTTGTCTCTCTTACCCAAGCCATTAGAGTAGAGATATTGCTTGACCAACTTAAGTCCCCATCCCCAGGGTCCAAAATGGTTTAAAACTCCATGGTATTAAGGAAACACTTCATAATTAAGAACATGAAGAATATCAACTATTCTCCATATAAATTCATGTAAGTGGTGAAATCAACAAGAATGGGAAAGAAAATTGGATAAAGAGGAGGAACACTAACTGCTCAAAGAGACATTTTTTTTTTCTATTTGAGGAAAAGATTAAATGGCATAAGACAACATAGACAATGAAGGACAGGGACACTGAGAGTGTCTCTGCATGGAATCAACAGCAAATAAACAGATTATGCAGGAGACAACAGAATCAATAGTAAAATAGAGATTAGGAGAGGCAACATAATTTACCTTATCTCTTTGTCCTAGAACCTGAAAATGTGTATGGACAAGATGGGTCTGGGTAAAACAGCACAGGATAGACTCTTACCCAGAATGCATCATGCCCTGGGTTAAATGCCCAGTGCTGTGAAGACATTGAAATGACACTGTCTCAGCTTGAGGGGACTCTGTGAAGATGCTGATGTCCCTCCTTATGCTACTTAAACATGTCAGTGAAGCATGTGTCCAGTACCAGGAGATGAAGACTGCTTCAGAAGTGACAACCTCCTGGCTGTGTGGGTACTGCTTCCCACATATTTTAAATATTTCATTGTCTGAGGTTAAATATACTCGAGATTTATAACATGGTGGTTTGAGATACATGTATATTGTGATATGAAGTTTATCCCCCAATATTAAAAAAAGAGAATCATCAGCTATATCCCACATCTAATTCGTCTCCAGAGGAAATGAAATTGGTACCTCAGATATATCTATGTTCCTGTGTTTATTGAAACAGTAGTCATAGTAGCCAAGAGCTAGAAACAGCCAAATTAATATCTTCATCACCACCCATGATCTCATAATTAGAGTCCCAGAACTTTCTCACTGATTACTCAAAGTTTGTCCTTTGATCAACATCTACCCTCTCCCTAGCAACCAATATTCTACTCTTTATGCATGAGTTTGACATTTTAGATTTGAGACACAGAAAGATAACCACTACATCAGTGGTTCTCAGCCTGTGAGCCATGACCCTCTGGAATCTCCTAAGATCACTGGCTTATCAGATATTTACATTGTGATTCATAACAATGACAGAATTACAGTTATGAAGTAGCAATGCCAATAATTTTATGGTTGGGGGTCACCACCACGTGAGGAACTGTATTAAAGAGTCACAGCATTAGGAAGGTTGAGAACCACTGCATTATATGATAAGCATCTTTCCCTTTTTGTAGTGACTGACAACTTTATCCAAGCTGTTGCAATGATAAGTGTTGTTGTGGTTGAATAATACTCCATTGTACATACATACCAAAAAATTTTTTTTTCTATCCATTTACCCATCAAGATGCATTTAGAGTGTTTTCATGTTTTGGCTACTGTTACTAATGTTTTGATGGATGTGAAATGTCAGTGCATCTGAGGTACTAATTTCATTTCCTCTAGATATGCATTAGATGTGGCATTTAGCTGATAGTTATATTTTCAGTTCTGGAGGGTAAATTGCATACAATGTCTCACAATGTCTGTACTAACTTACATGTAAAAGAATTACCTATTCTCCCCACACTTGGTCACCATATATTTTTTCCTTGTTCTTTTCATAATATTCATTCTGACAAGTGTGAAAAATCTATTTATTTATTATAGTGTATTATACAATAAATACATTGTTGCCCCCCAGTACCACCTCCACCATTATCAATCATCATTATCATCATCTCTCCTTGAATATCTCGACTTAGGCCCTCTTATCAGAAGTATGGTTTGCAGTACTGTCATCCACCCTGTAGGCTGGGCCCCGTGTTGTTAATTGTCCCTGGTGATCTCTGGAAGGAGCCATCAGTATCAGTGGATGAAGTCTGTCAGGCAGATGTTATTTCAGAGGACTTCTATCATATCCCAGTGACTGCAGCTGCTTCCTGGGACGTCACAGAGCAACTCCAGTGAGGGTTAGCCTCAGGTGCAAATTGATCCTTTGTAAGGGATTCTTCATCGCTTGTCTCTCTGCTCAGCACTTTTTATCAAAATGGGAGTCACTATGTCAGGATACACTTAACCCGTTTTAGGAAAAATACTTTAAAATGGAATGTTTCTTTGTGTCCTGAGTACAAAAGCCCAAGGGGTTGAGGAACTTAAGAAATACATGCAGGTGTGGGGAGGGCTGGTGTTAAGGACAAGGCACACGCCTTTAATCCCAGCACTGGGGAGGGAGAGGCAGGCAGATTTCTGAGTTTGAGGGCAACCTGATCTACAAAGTGAGTTCCAGGACAGCCAGGGCTATACAGAGAAACCCTGTCTTGAAAAACAAAAACAAAAACAAACAAACAAAAAAGTCAAATTCTCAAAAGAAGAAAGCGTATAGTTTTCAAAATACCTACTTCTGGGTATAGGCTGAGGACCAGTATCTTTCACTTGTTACTTGTTTTAGCAAAATTCCAGCATTTAATTATTAGTTTGCTGAATGACCACACCAGACCATTCATTGTAACATGACAGGCCCTGAAGGGAGTAGTCAGTAATTTGAAACACTAACCATGTGTTTTGTCTGAAAAAAAATTAATACTTGTAGCATGACCGGAGTGGCAGGATTCCACCATTCAAAACGTAGAAGAAACGTCATGCTACCAATAAAAGCAACTACTGTTCTGGCCTACGGCAGATATAATTACTGCTATTTATTAACTCCAGGCACTTGTAGAGGCACTTACCATCTTCTCCATCACTACAGGATCTAGATAATAAAAAGGAGTTAATCCTGCAAGCACATGTGGTTCCACAGATTTTTTTTTCCATAGATTTTACTTTTCTTACTCTGTCACCAATGTGATGATATTGATATCTCAGTGCTAAAGATGAAAACTGAAGGACCAGAAAGCAACTAACAGGGACAGGAGGGGATGGAGTTAAGGTTTGACAAGAGACTTTTCTAACTCAAATATCAGTAAGCCCAGTGGCTCTATAAGAGCTGACCAGTTCCGAGGGAACTTGAGAAAGTGGGAGTTTATCAACTGAATCTGTCCAAAGTCTTCATTTCACACATTTGAGAAAACCTAAACCTCGTTAGTGCTAGTCTGTGCTGTTTAATTATAACCAGGAGCTGCATCTGGCCCAGACAAGAGGGTTATTTGAGGATTCTGTTAATAATTACTAGCAAAACAGTTTTATGATCAGATAATTTTAAAGGCCTTGTAAAGACTGTGCCAGAATTGTAATAATAATTACCATTTGTCACAGACATAATCAAAAAATACCAATTACAACCTGGAATGGCAGCAACTATGTTGTCCATATGGCAAGTTATGAATGTATAATCTCCCCTTGTAGTCTTTTAATACAAGTGATATGGACCCAACTATAAAGAGGAATTATGATTAAAGTAGTTATAATGGTACAGCCACCTCTGACAGTGAGTGACCAAGGTACGGTCATAGAGCACAAGTATAGACCATGAGACATGAATAGTAGGCTATACACAGGGACTCCAATAGTTGTATCTTCTTAGTCTCTATGTGTGTGTGTGTGTGTGTGTGTGTGTGTGTGTGTGTGTGCGCGCGCGCGCGCGCACATGCATGCTATTTGAATATCAGAGTACAACTTGGAGAGTTAGTTCTTGCTTTGCAACTCTTTGAGATAGGGTCTCTTCTTGGGCTGTGCTTTTTACTTCATGACAGCTGACTCTGAAACCTTTGACAGCTCTTCTGTTCCTGTCTCACAGCTCTTGGTAGGAGTGTTCGAATCACAGATGCAGGCCTGTACATCCTACTTTTTACAAGGATTGGGGTGCGGGGGGAGTCCCAGGCATTGAAGTCAGGTCGTCTCGCTTGCCCGCCTAAAACTTTTTAAACTCACTGAGCTATATCACTGACTCTGCTGTTTGGTTTTGGTTTTGATTTGGTTGTTGTCGGGGTCCCCACCCTCCACCCCCCACGGCTCAAAGCTTTCCATAAAGCTTTCAGTGTTTCTATTTTGCTCAGTGGGAAAATGGAGCTAATCACCTAGTATATCCCATGTACACAAACACACACACATATTTATGCACGAAGCTGCATGGGATATAGGGTAACATAAAGCGTGACCCAGGAAAGCATCACTGCCACTTCTGTGGGCCAAGCAGACGATGGCAGAGACACGTCCTTCTTTGGCTGATGTTTGTTGGGTTGTCCAACTCTCCAGGAGTTCGTTGTTCCAAATCCTCAACTCAGTCATGAGTAGCTGTGAGAGTCTTCAGTTCACCTTGCTTCAAGGCAGCCCATTATTCAGTAAGCTCCTCTGCCAGGTGCCCAAGGGCAGCTGGGAGAGCTGCAGGTGCTGAGACAGGCTCTGGATCTGAATTCCCAGGACGAATGCTCCTAATGCTCACCATCCTTCCCACAGTCTATCTCCATGCTCACCTTCCTTCCCACAGTCTATCTCCATGCTCACCATCCTTCCCGCAGTCTATCTCCATGCTCACCATCCTTCCCGCAGTCTATCTCCATGCTCACCATCCTTCCCGCAGTCTATCTCCCAGCAGCCTCACATATAGCTGCCCCCCTTTTACTGTGTGGTGTAGAACATTCTCTTCCTTCTCTACTCTCCCTTGAGGGAAGGATTGAGTATGTTTTAAATTTTAACAAGTCTTGGGCTTTTCTTATTTGCATTCGTTTAAGTACCCCCAGCATATACCAGGAAGCTGATTTTCTAAAGGCTGCCTCCAGGGGAGGCAGCTTTAACTGCCCACATTTCTGAAGAGGCTCTTACTAACATACTGAACATCTTTCCGTTAAATAGTTTTGACTTCCATGAATTAAGAAGAGGCAAAGATGCTGGCAGGGTGAGAGGAAAGATAAAGTAGGGTTGCCTTTAGGAATTTTCCTTTCTATGAACTTTGGAACTAAACCTTTTTTTTACATCCTTGTCTCCTCTTCTTACTCATGTCAGGAAAAGAGATGGAGATGAAGGACTACCTTGCCTTTTGGAAGCAATGTCACAGAAGAGGTAGTCCTAAGGCCATGTCTTCTCTGCTAAGCAACACGTTTTATTTACAAGTCTCTAACACGCCTGCCCCTTCTGACACCTTGATTTTACAAGGTGCAAGCCCCTGAGCATCTGTCCTGCAGAACCCTAGCAAGGCATCAATGCCCTCTTCCCTGGTCCCTCCAGAGCATCAGTAGCTTCCTGATCACACCCATGAATCCCACCATCATCCTAGTAAACATCCCATATGAAATTGTTGCCGAATACATTTTCCCCCCTTTGGCTTAAAAACTTCTTAACAGTTTGGTTCACACTCAAATACACTGCCCAGGAGAAAATAAACTTTAAAATGGAGTAACACTTGAGCTTCATTCAAGAGTTAAGCCGCTGGGGTTGAGGATTTAGTTCACTGGATTTAGAGCACTTGCCTAACAAGCACAAAGCCATGGGTTCGGTCCTCAGCTCTGGGGGAAAAAAAAAAAAAGAGTTAAGCCACATGATCCATTGCCCTCCCCCAACCCCACCCCTGCCCCCCCCCCAAAAGCCCAGCACCTCAGAGTGGAGGAGGCAGAGGCGGCTGTCTTCTTGGTGCCATTGTTTGCATCTTTGTTCTGCTTGTCTTTGGGCATTCAGCAGCAGGCAAGGGTGTGGGGCAGTTTGCTGCACTCTCTTGATAACCTAACTTTCTTGTTGCTGTGAAAAGGCATCATGATCACGAGAGACTAGTGGAAGAGAGTGTGTATTCAGGCTTATGATCCCTGAGGGATAGGACTCCATCTTGATGGGCAATCATGACAGCAAGCTGCAGACATGGTTGCAGGATCAGGAAGATGAGCAATCATATTTCCAACATCAAACATGAAGCAGGAAAAGAGAAGTACAGGTTATAAACTCAAGACCCACAAAAGGCCTGCCCTATTGACGTACATCCTCCACTCAAGGCCTACTTCCACTGACATACATCCTTCACTCAAGGCCCATTTCCACTAAGGTACATCTTCACTCTAGGCTTACCTCTGCTGACGTACATCTTCCACTCAAGGCCTACTTCCGCTGACGTTCATCCTTCATTCAAGGCTTACTTCCGCTGACGTACATCCTCCACTCAAGGCTTGCCCCATTGACCTACGTCCTCCAGCAAAGCTCTACCTCCCCAAGGTTCCAGAACATTTTCAAACAGCTGTACCAACTGGGGATCAATTTTCCAAACGGATTTTTCTCATTCAAACTACCACATTCTCCCTTTCCTAAGTGCATGGTCTTGGCAAATACGATCATCTAAGTAAATGGCTCTGAGGACCTGAGATATTAAGGAAGTTTCTGCTTCGAAACGCTTCCCAATCCATTACCTTCATCCATCTTTACATCAGCCAACACTAACTAATCACCTAGTTTGGGCATGTACTCACTGGAAATTGGATGACTAAGTGAAAGAGGTTTGAGTTCTCAGTCCTCTTGTTACACAGAGCCAGTCTGAAAGCACAGACAGGATCCGGGTGCAGGGAGCCAGCCTTTTCTCTATAACCTCATTCTGCTCTCTCTGGAAGCTATCACATGTGGATAGCTTTACAGGTTCTCTATACCCACCTAGCTCAGGCAGCCTTAGGCCTTCACAGAGTTGAAAACTCCCTCAAGGCAGATAAGGAAAGTGTCTGGTGTAAGGCCAGAAAGGATTAGCAGCATGACAGTGACCCTGAGTCGCTGAGTGTCTCCAAATTCTGCTGTTTTTTCTCAAGTCAGATAGCCAGGCAGAGGAGCTGACTGGGAGAAGAATGACAGAGCAGAGAGTCTTCTGTCACCAATGTATTTATCCCTACCCCTTGCTCTGAGGGTCTTCACACAGCCTTAATAACTGCTTGCCAAATTGGGGGAGGGTGATGAGACCGTGCGGGCATATCAGCAGCTATTTAGAGCAAATGCTCATGATTCTCAAAACAGCTTGATGGACTCTTTCTGAACCATACTTGGGGACCAGCACAGCCTCTGGCTGAGTCCCTCATGACAGCACTCCATCCAGTCATTCCTGTACTGCTCAGGGGAAAGGAGCAGCTCCTGTCCCCAACGGGTCCCCTGCCTGTTGCCTTTGAGGCAATGAGGATTAGCTGCTGCAGCCCTCCTCCATATATATTCCTTGCCATTTGCTGGTCACCCTTCCTCCTGCCTCTGAAACTGACATAAAGCAACAGGAGGGGCCAGAGCAAAGGTTCTGTGTGTGCAGCTGTCTGAAGAGTCAGAACACAAAGGGAGATGGGTGGGTGGCCCAGGTCCTACCGGTGGACACCCTCCGGAAAGTCTCCATGAGTTTTCTTTCCCATACCCACATCCATGTGCTTCACTTAAAATGAAATCTCCCCACACTCCCTTTAGTGCTCTACCTTAAACCCCAGTGGCTCAGCCTTCGTAGAACACACCCCTCATCTCATGCTCTCAGCAGCTTCTGCCGCTCAGCAGGCCCTCCACATTCTTCCTACATCTTCAGCCTGCCCCTCAGAACTCGACCCTGGGCTGCTTTACTCAGCAAATCCATGTGATCACAGGGAGAGCCTTTGTTTCTATGCAGCATTAGAAATCCTGAGCCCTGAGCCCTGCCTGGGCTGACCCAGGAGTGTTGGCCAGGATGGAGCTCAGGAGTGAGGTGGAACTGGTTAGAGATCACACTGTGGCTGTCTACTTGAGAGCCAAGGACTAGAAGGAAAGCAGCATCCAGACACTTTCAGCAGGATAAGATGAGGACCACACACTAGTGGTACCCAGAGCTGTTTGTCAAAATGTGATTCTTCAGCGCTGTTTGCCAAAATGGGGTTCCTCAGCTCCTCGGGTCTGGATCACTAGAAGTCCTGCTTAGAAGACACACTCTTTGGAGACCTACTGTCAAAGTAAGAAATCAGTATCTGCATTTTAAAAAGATGTGTTTGTATTCTATGTGTATGAATGGCTTTTCTTGTCTGTACATCGATGTGCTATGCATATACCCAGTACCTAAGGAGGCCAGAGAGCCCTTTGAAATTGGAGTTACGGATAGTTGTGAGCCACCATGTGGGGGCTGGGAGCTGAACTTGGGTACTCTGTAAGAGCTGAAGTGTTCTTAACGGATGAAGCATCTCTCTAGTCTCTGGCATCTGCATTTAAAAGATGTGGATATTTTAGTAATAGATCAATCTCAAGAAATCCCTATTTGATCATGTACTGTGAGAATATTTACTCCCAGTAGCAGTGTTATTGAAAGTTTGAGCATGTCCATCCCGTGGAGGGACCGCTCATTTGAGCAGCTAAGGAGGAAGGCTGAGTACTTAAGAACACTTGTCTTCATGCCCCTATCTGAGATCTGTTGGTATAACTTGTCTCTCTGTTCCTCGCTGGCTCAATTTCCTCCAAACTAAGGGCCCTGTAAGAATTGAGTGGTCTATATGCCTGATCCTGTGATATTCCATTGCAAGGATGATGAACGTGAGACTGTGCACATTAGCCTGGGCACTCAGGGAGGAGAGTGGAAACAGAGAACCCAGTTAGTACTAACACCCATTACAAGACTTGTTCTATACTTAGATTTTGGCTTTTAAAAGAAGGTGCTAGTGACAACTGTTGCATGACAATAGTTACAAAGCATACAGGTCACCACCAGGCACACCATAGATGCTCAACACATAATAATGACAAGATTTGAGACAAACAAAATCCTGTCCCAACACTGCCTATTACATTGCAGCATAGACAAATGTCTCTTTCACTGTATAGTAAAAACAAGACATCTGATGTGTTTTCTCATCCATCCATTCAACAAATATTTATTGATATAGGTTGTAGAAGATGTAAAGGATACAAAAGTCACCGAGATAAACCATTGTCTCAATCAGCATGATGGCCTTGAGAGAATTACAAACAAGTCAAGTCATAGTTAATGTACTGTCTAATTGATGGTGGAACATAACAAGCCCATAGGATTGCAGATGGAAGAAGAAAGCAAAGTGTCCCAAGCTTGCAAAGACCAGGAGCAAGGAATGACTCAAGAAAACAGTGAGCCTGGCAGACTAAAGAGATGAAAGGTTAAAGTTAGAGGAGCCAGTCCATAAAAGGCCACGGATGTCATGGCTTCATCTATTTAAGGGAATCACTTATGTGTTTCTGGATACCCATGGTGATGCTAAGATGGAGAAAGAATTGAGTATTAACCACAAATGGGGACCCCAGGCAGGAGCTGATGCCTTCATCATGGAAAGGGAGATGCTGGCTGTGAAGGTAAATAAAGACAGATAGATCTAAGGCTTTTTTCTACAGCAGCACTTACAGCACCTTCAAGAGATGAGAGTAGGAGGCTGGTGGCAGAAAGGGAAGTAGTCACTTGGGTTAGGTCTATCAAGTTCCCTGATGGCCAGTCAGAATGAAAACTCACACTTTCTCATGAACCATTGATTAAGACTGGCATAGGTTGAAACAAGTAGATGGTGCATTTACCAATGTCACTTGGCAAGTCAATCGTTTCACCAGCTGAGCTTCTTAATACTCATCCAATAGTCTCCCAGATCCTAAAAGGTTGACTTGAACTTTTTCAAGCTCATTTACACCTTCATGTGCAGTAATGGACTTCAGCCACTTGATGGCCACATTTCAAAGTACTCCATCTTAGTTCCCCAAGTCAGATGGATGGTTTTCTACTACTCCATCTGTCACCTCTTGGGACTTAAATAGATTCTTCTATTAATTGGGAGGGTTTTCCATAAGTATAACTGATACATAAGAGGTCTTCACTAAAAACAAAAAAAATATCAGATGACAAAGCTAAAGAATATTGATGGAAACAGTTTCCAACCATTCAGAATAACTGTTGACTTCATTCTGTTTCATACCATTAAGATTCAGATAGCTGCCATTAAAACCATATAAGGAAGAGAGTTCCAACAGTTCACTGCTGAGGTAAATAACAGGACTGACTAGACTAGCAATATTTTGTCGTTGTGTCATTATCTATAGAAAAAGGAACATCCAAAGAAATCTAAGGAAAAGACACATTGGGTATTACTGATGAAAGAATATTCTCAGAAACAACTGTAGTTCAGCAACAGAGCCATCCTTAGAGTGGAAATGGCTTTGTATTTAAATGGTCTTCAAAGACAACAATATTGGAAAAGGATTTTAGTCTCATATGATTGTGCAGTTTATGGAGCTCTCTGCTCATCAAGTGCATTTCCGATCAGAATGTGGGTCTCCAGGCAAGTCTGCCTTCAGGGAGAGACCATTTCCTTCCTGCATTTGAAAGTACTTTAACCTTCCGTCTGCCATCCCTTGCTGCAAATCTACTGCCTTCCCACTCAGTCTCCTGCTGCAAGAAAGTGTTTGAACAGACTCGTCTCAGACATTTCCAGACCTTTAGATAATAGTTTCATCCCACAAATCAATTTCATAAGTCTGAGTTTAATGAGCTCAGATCTTTTATGGTGTGCCAAGAAAATCCAAGTCTGTAGGTCTGAGGGTCCTCCTCCAAGGTATTCATTTGGCATAGTTGATTTTTGAGGAATACGGCTTGATAGTTTTATCTACTGGGGACACCGCCACTAGCATCAGATGCAAGCACATGCATTTTCTATGGAGAAACTGTGTTAGTCAGGGCAGAGTTCAAGCACAGACAAAACCCAAGTCCAATTGGGAGACAAGAATAACATGTATTAAAGAAAATTAATGCAGTACAATGAATGCACATGGAACAGGTAGTTCAGTATTCACTATAAAATGGCATGTTACTAACGTTGATAAGCTGATAATAGCACACACACACACGATATAGCGTGTGTGCTATTATACAACACACACACACTCACACACATACACACATATACATGAAGTAATAGTATTAACATTACTTAACTACTTTATGTTTTTGTGGTAAAATATCCTACATTTTTCACTGCATATTTTGATCATATTTTTGTAAGAGCTTGGCTTTGTCTTATTACTTCTCAGAGAGAAAGTTACAAATATATTCCAGCCTTTCTCCTTATATGATTTCATTGTTGATGATTTAGAAAAACCTCCTGTGCCACTCATGATTGGAAACAGGCTCTTTTCTTATGGCTTCAGAGCTAGTCATTTCCCTCTTAGCACCATTTTGACTGTACCTTACAAAGTCAATAGCTTCTGTTTTCATTATCATTTTATGGCTATTTTTAAACTCTAAATTTTTTTAGTTATATTTATTTTTAGCATGTGGTATATATATGCACACGTATGTGAGTATATGTTCACATGTATATGAACGTGTGTTATGTGTGTGTGTGTGTGTGTGTGTGTGTGTGCAGAAATATATGTCCAAACACATGTGTGGAAGAGGAGGAGGCATCAGGTGTTTCCTTTATCATTCCCTCCCTTGATCTTTTGAGGCAGGGTCTGTCACTAACACTGGAGCTCAGATTTTTCAATTAGGCTGGCAACTAACGAGTTGTGGCATAAGTGCTCTGGTACTTGGGGGGCGTGTGCACACGCATGCGCGTGCACACACACATAAAATAAGATAAAAATATAGATTACAAACAGAAAAGCACTAATATGGCAAGACTGTTATCATTTCACAGGCCTGCTTCAAAGTCAGCCCTTAGCTAGTCTCTGTCCCATCTCATTCTGGACTAATGGAAGTTCCCCATGGTATTGTGGGACTCTTGGTGATAGCAAAATAGCTTCTGCTGGATCCCTGCTTTCTTCTGGCTGTCTGAGATTCTGGTACATGCTAGGAGGGTGACGTCTATACTCTCTGTCCCCCTAAATTCCTGGTCACTGAGTGCTCTTGGCCCTCAAGCAGCAGCTACTGCCTTCCCATTACAAAAGATTCCTTTTTAAACATCGAGCATGACTGTCATGTTCTCAAGCTTTAAAAAGACTTTTGAGATCTCAAACAGTGTCTGTTTAAAGTGTTATATAGTTTTCTACCTTATTAGTAATTGCCAAGACAACTTTTCAGTGCTAATTGACCTGGTCCTCTGTCCATAGCAAATAAATATAAGACTTCTAAAGGCAGACTCACCTCGGATAAATATTGAATTTCTGTTAAGATGTTTGAAGCCATAGATTTTCTTCATTTAATTCAAGGTCTCATGCTAGGAGCAGTTCTGCATGGTCTCAGGGTTGTTGTAGAGAAACTATGTGTGGGTTTGACCATGGAGAACATGGAAGCAGGGTCAAATAAGGGAACAGGATTCTCTTTATTGAACATTTGGCCTGAGTGATTTTATGTCCTGGGCCTATTCATTTTGACACAAGATTGAATAGACTCTTAGGGCAATACTCAGACCCACGGTGGGAGACCAGGGAACCCGCCAGCTGCAATAGCGAAGCCAGATGATCCTATGGCTGGGTCCCAGACACCAGAGATGGAAAGGATATATGACTAGAAAAAGGAAGCCAAGAGCGAAATTACTCATGAAGCCAATTTACCATCAAGTTCAAAGAGCACGTACAGAAAAAAGAGAGCTATCAAATACAGATACCCAGGAGACAAACAGGAGACAAGGTGAGCAGAAGGGGCAGACATGAAAAAATGATGGAATACAAATCTGAGAAGACAGCTTCAGTGTTACTATGCACCCGTGAGGAACTGTGTTGCCAGAACCCACATAGAAAGGAGCATGGCAGCACGCAGTATTCAGGGAAGGAGACAGGAGGCTCCCTGAAGCTCACTGGCCAGCAAATCTATCAAATCGGTGAGCTCTAGGTGCTTGAAAGATAAGGTGAGGAGCAGTGATAGAGGAAGACCCTTGCCGTCAGCCTCTTCCCTCCACATGTGCTCCCATGTGCACTTGTGTGCACACATGTGTGTGCACACGTACATACACACATATGTGAGAGATGGGGGAAAGATCAGGGGCAGGGGGAGAGGAAGAGAAAGAAATTATATAACTCATAGCAACTTCCGTAAATGTGCCTTTGGTTGCAATGGCTTTGATAACATAGTTGGCTCCAGTTTAAAGGTTGGATCCAGAGTCAAAGGGTAGGATGTGCTTGTGGTCCTCACCACTCTCCTTGGGCAGAGTCACCTCAGGCAGTGATGCTGGTGATGCTTAAAGCAGTTTCTACTTAAATGCCACTCCTAGCTATCACTCCAGATTCAGTGTCTTATCTGATGGGCACCGTCACACACGGTGTTAAACCAAAAGCCGAGGGGGGGGGAGCTGTGTTATTTTCCCTTCCTGCAAACACAAAATATGAGCTAGCTTCTATGCCTAAAACCAAAACACTATTATTAACTTGTTCTCTCGATTGAAAGGAGGAAATGATGTGAGATAGATGTGACTCAAGAGGGAGCTGAACGAAAGACAGCAGGAGGTCAAAGCGGAGGAACTGATGTGGGCTTGAGCTTGAAAAGCCAGGAGCGCTGTGATTTTTATGTTCTCGTTTTTAATGTGAGTCAAAGGATTGAAGCCGGCACTCGGTGTAAACACGCCCAGCCCCAGCCTCTCGAAGTTTGCATCTGCGTGGAGGTTAATGAGAGGTCTCACTGTACCACTGTGTCTGGGTTCACTACATGGTCACCCTGCGAAAACCAGAGGAGAGGGATCGGTAAATGCCATGTGCAGATTAGACCAATGCTGGTTCTTGGAGCAGTATTGGGGGGGGGGTATATGAATCCGTGTCTCTCAGAGCCTCACTTCTTGGTTCAGAAATCTGGGGGAAAGATGCTGACATCACACCTTTGCCTGCTGCTTCGGTCAACCATCCTTAGCCCACTGAGCCCTGGTGGGACTGTGTTGGATGCCTGGCTCTTCTTCAAGGACAAACAAGTCCCTTCCTCTTGAATACTATTGATCACTAATGGTTTATCTAAAGGCTGGAGTAGAGGGTAGATAGTAAGACTTACGAGAAAAATAAAAGCAGTTTCGAGTACAGTCTCTTCTGGCTTTGCAGTAATTGCTTGAGCCCTAAAGAGATAAGAACGGTTCAGTGGTCAAGTGTTTGCTTGCTTACTATATAGAAGCCTATAGCTGGTCTTTGATGCTTTATGGGTTCTTATTATTCCCATCATTTATCACCCCCTAGTTTTACCCCTTATTGCTAGATAGGAGAGAAAGAAGGATAGAGGGGAGGGAAAGAGAGAAATCTCTGAATCTAATTTCTTTCCTTTTGTTTCTTCTTTGAGCATTACTACTACCAAACCACATCCACCCCCTTGAATGACCACCAACCACCAACCCCACCTATCAGGGCTCTAGCATTTGTATACCCTCTGAAAATTTCCCAGAATTCCAAACGTCACACAATTGCAGAAACCATCTGCAGCTGGCAAAACCATGCCTCTTTAAGAGTACGAGGCAAATCATAGTCAGCGCTGTCATGGTCTGAAGTCGCCTCATATACCCGCATCTGGGATTAAAATGAAAACACGTTTTTTATATTTTTGTGTGTTTAAGGAAACCAAAATTCCAAGATTGTCACTACAGAAGGCTCTGAATTCCATTCCCAAACCTGGGAAGAATACGGAACCCAGACAAAACCATCAGTGTGAACAAAAGCCCAGCTTTTCCAGCCCCAAGAAAGTATAAGAAAAAAGAGAGAGTTGGTACTGGAGAGGACACAGGCTTTACTTAATATCAGAAAGAATGGGAGGAAATCACTCTGTAGACTGCTCCACAAAACCCTATGGATGATTGGGTCCCTGGTGACTTGGTGCTTTGACAAGAGCAAGACTTGTCCAAGTGTGATCACCAGAGTAGCATCACTCAGGCATGTGTTAAAGTCAGAATCTGGAGCCCCACTAAGACCCACTGAATCAGAAACTTGAAATATGAACTGGGAGTCTGTTTTCATGCATATTCTAAGCAATGATGCTGAATGCCAAAGTTTGACAGCCACAGAGGGAGAAAAAGGGGGCTCCATTTCATTGACAAGTTTTCATCCATTTCTGCATACCTTCAAAGAGCAGGACACGTGTGCGCGCTGAGTGGTGTCTGTCACAAAGCCTACTCTATCAGGAAATGAGGCAGAGATGCTGGGGAGATGCTCAGTCTGCAGAACCCCCATGGAAAACCAGGCACTGAGACACATTGTTGTAATCCCATGTCCCTGCACCTCATTTGCCAGCCAGTCTGGATGATGAGCTTCAGGATAATAAGAGACCTTGAATCAAAGAAGATGGATGGTTAGATAGTTGTAGCATACACCTTTAATGCCAGCACTTGGGAAGTAGAGGCAAGTGGATCTCTGAGATCAAGGCTAGCCTGGTCTACAGAGTGAGTTTCAGAAAAGCCAGGGCTACACAGAAAAATTCTGTGTGTATATACATGTATACATACATATATGTGCATATATATGCATATGTACATATATACATGTATACATATATACATATATATGCACACACACACACACACACATATATGCAGAAGACACATGAAAAATCAGGCACTGAGGCACATTCTTGTAATCCCAGGTCTCTGGAAATCTTATAGATAGATAGATAGATAGATAGATAGATAGATAGATAGATAGATAGATAGATAGATAGATAGATAGAGTTCCTGGGGACAACAAGCAAATTTTTACTCTAATTTATTCGCCACACTTGTGCATGCACACCAACAAAAAATATGCTGGTACAGAAACATGCGCACACACAAAGATGCATACATTAAGGAAGTAACAAAGTAGAAGACTTCAGTCACAGGTCAGATGTAGGCAGCAGGTAGGATTTCAGAGGCTTCTGCAGTATCAGAGACATTAATTATGAGCTAATGCAAGGCATGTCTGGTGGCCAAGACAAAGGACACTGGACCAGGAGCACAGCTGACATGGACTCTATCGCAGATTAAAGCAGGACTCATAGGAAGGCTAGTGGTGCTGCTTTTAGGGAGGTGACCAGCAGAGGCAGTGTCCAAGTGATACCAGATACCAGTGTCATGGGACCACTGTCATCCTCCACCAGTAGTCATATACCATCCTACTGACACCAGGATGCCACTAAGGAGATGATCCAGAAGGAAAAGGAATAAAAATGATTAAAAATATTATCCAAGAATCCCAGGAGTTTATCTAAAAAGAATTCTGTTGGTGTTGGATTGAGTGAGTTGGACCTCATTTGCAGATCATTCTTCTCCCATAGTTCAGTGGACAAAAAGCTCACAAAAGTCATAACAGCTACAGAGAAGCCAGAGAATTTATCTTCTAGACATGCAAGGGAGCTTCACCCATGAAGTCTCAACAATATGGTTGCCACTCAGTGGACATTTGAGGTTATTATATTATGAAAAACTACTGCTTTGAGCACGCCACCTGTCATTGGTATACATGCTTGCATAGTGCTGTGGAGTATAATAGAGGTGAATCATAAGTCACATGGACCCCATTATGCTTGTGTTTTTCAAAGCAGCCTCTTCAAGTTCTTCTTCCTTTAGACTATGTGAACCCCACTCCACCCCCTGCTCCATATCCTGGCCATCGTTTGGCCAGAATTTCATGTTTCCATCCCTTTTACAGTATCTCATGGTTCTGATTTCTGTGTCCACGATGGTGTAAAGCAGCACCACTCTGCCCTGATGGTTTAACTTACCTCCCTTCTCTTTGTGAAGGTAATCGTAGCATCGACACAACCCTTGGAACAGCCTGTTTCAAGTGCCTGTTAATGTCATAGCGTCCTTCCTTATTGCTCTGCAAACATTCTTCAAGAATTCTGGATTCCAGCGCTCTCTTGGTTTGTTGCTTTTGTTTGTTGGCTTCTGTTTGTTTTCTCCACGAGTACCTCTCCCTAGTATACACCTTGTGCTTTTGCTTTATTATTCAAATATTTACGTGATCAGGAGTTCATAATTAGTTTTCGTTCTCAAGATAGGGTTTCCTGTATTCCAAGACTGGTCTCCAGTTCACTGTGCAGCCAAGCTTTTACCACATCCCTGCTAAGTGTGTGCTGAGTTATTATAGACATTCTTTATAAGAGCGAAGGTGGGACATCTTACCAAGTCTACTAAAAGCAATACCCGTCTGCGCCAGAGTCCTGCTGAGTGTGTCTGCCTGCTGAAGCCTCTGGTCCCCCTTTACCTTCATAAGCTCGTGTCCTCTTGTTCCATGGATCAGGGACTTGCCCATTTTCATGTTAAATAATATCCTATTGTGCACATCCAATGCTTTTGCACTTTCCTGTCAGACATCTGAGCTGCTTTCAGCTTGGAATTACATGAACAAAGCCTTTTATAAGGTTTGTTTGGTTTGGGTGTTGGAAATAAGAGTCTCTTTTTTAGAACAGTACCCCAAACTGAAAGTTTTTTCTTTCTATATTTCTGTCTTGCTGTTCCATGCTTTTTGTGGCAGAATTAAAGTGGCTCCATTTTTCCCATCCTCTATTTACTTAAAGCACCACACTTCTATTTGGTACAATTGCGTTTGTGTAATCTTGGGCACGGTGGAGTTTGGATTCTTCACCCTTCTCTGTGCTCCACCTCTTAGGTGCTTCCGGTTCCATTTCTTGACTACTCAGAGCATTAATTATTCATTTTAACCTCATTTATCATCTTTATGTTGGCAGTAATCCTTTATATCAATTTGTCAAGACTAATAGAAACCATCACTATTACCCAGAAAGTATAGGGAATTAAGATATAAGAAACCCATTGCACTTCTTATTCCCTCTGCTTCTATATGGTCTGGATCTTCCCCCTCCCCTCTCCCCCCCTCCTCTTCCCCCCCCCTCTTTCTCTCTCTCTCTCTTTCTCTTTTTCTCTCTGTATGTGTATATGTGTGTTCCGTGCATGCGCGCATGCGCGCGCGCGTGCATGTTTGTGTGTGTGTGTGTGTGTGCCTATGTGTCCAGTTCTCTAAACCATGTTATTATTGTTTTATACAGTTAGTGCTCGGATCTGCCTTCTCTACTCCTCCTTGAGTCTTGAACTCAGTGACTTCGTCTGGAATCACAGGCTCCCTGCTCAGCGTCCACATTCTTTCTTCTAGTGGCGCCTACTGACGGCCCATTTTGGCATGTCCTTTCTTTCAGCTTGTGGCACATAGTCCATGGTCTTCAGACTTTGTTTGTGGCTTTTCTTCCTCTCTTTAATTTTCTGTCAAGTCCATGAACACTTCCTCTTGTATGTGTTCATTTGATACCATCTTTGGGGGCAGGCTGCTTTGGTGGGTTTTCTTTCTGTCCTCATTTTAGTGATCTTACTTGGATGAGTCTTTACCCATTTGTTTAATATGCATGCCATTTCAGATTCATAACTCTTTCTTCTGAAGCTGATGGTTTTGCCCACGTCACATATCCCTGCCATCATCACCCCTCGGATGCTCTTTTTCCTCTTTCTCTCTCTCTCTTCCTTGTGTCTACCTTCATTTATGTCAGGCCCTCCATCCATAAGCAGCTTGTGCTTTTGAAGAGGGTGATAATTCTTATCTTTTTCTTGGTTTGTGATTTAATTCATACATTTTCTTCTGGCTTATGCTTCACATTCTGATATCACACCCTTGGCCTTCTGTCTTGTTATATCCATTTATAGTAATTCTTCATCTTTTAGCCCCCCAGTGACATGTCTCCATTATTTAATATTGGACCCAAGCGTCATCTTCTCTTTCACACTGACTTGCTTGGCCTTCTTTGAATGGTACCAACCATCCATATCTCCCCATGTGTTGCCTATAGACCCTCCCAGGACTTACACAGCACTTGCCACGCTCACTTGCCTGCATGTTTGTCTCCTGGAAGTGAACTGGATTTTCTATACCTTCAGAGACTTCAGATGCAGGCTAGTTCTAGGAATCTAATGGCTGCTAGGAGGATTTCTTCTGAATGAGTGAATATGATAGTAATCCAGGACACACATTTGAATCACATGAGAGGAATGTCTCAAAAGATGCTGATGTGTAGAAATTATACGAAAGAAAGACGGGAAGAAAGAAAGAAAGAAAGAAAGAAAGAAAGAAAGAAAGAAAGAAAGAAAGAAAAAGAGAAGAGAAGAGAAGAGAAGAGAAGAGAAGAGAAGAGAAGAGAAGAGAAGAGAAGAGAAGAGAAGAGAAGAGAGGAATACTTATATATGATTTTACTGTACAGCTTGGATTAACAAATTCTGCTAAAGATGCCTGCTCTAGAAGGGAAATTCAGGACAAAACTGAGTTCTGCATGTGTCTCCCTGTTGGGACCTGAGAGTGCCCTGAGCACATGATCAGATGTGCATGTTGGGATGTTGTGTCATGGATTTGGGTGCAACTTTCCATAGATATCTGCTACCAGAAATTCACTTTCCATAGATATCTGTAACCAGAAACTCTAGAAGAGATTATCTATCTCCTCTCTCTCTCTCTCTCTCTCTCTCTCTCTCTCTCTCTCTCTCTCTCTCTCTTCCTGTCTGTGTATGTAGTCTTATAACCATGACACATGGTAATAAGGGTGTTAGAGTAAAAACCAAGAGACAAACAATATGCAAAAGGATGATTCCAAGAAGATGAGGGTGTATTGGACCAAGCTATGGAAGTACAGATAGTAAGGAATATTTGAGTTCTGGATATACATTGACAGTTTACCCAGGAGACAAACTAATACATTGGGTATAGGATAAAGGAATCAGGGGATAGATGATCAGAGGTTCAGATAGTGGGATTCCAAGGTAGAAGCTGAGAAAGCAGATGAGCTTAAGAAACTGAAATTCAAGTGAAGGCTGATATGGGATACCATTTTTTTGAAACTCCAACTTCTAGCTGCTGTTAGGAGCTATGACCCCGAGACGTGATTGCTCAGGGAAGTGGCATAGTGACTCAGGTACAGTGACACTCCACCATTAAGATAAATTGGAGTGAAGGAGGGCTAACACAAGACTCGGAGGAGTAACAGCCAATGGAGGAGCAGAAAAGCCAGGATGTGCGTGCACCTGGAAGCCACGGAGCTGCTCTTTCAAGCATGACATCTCGATCTGCTGCACATCAGCCTGATGGTGGCTGAGGCTTACACACTGGCTCAGACAACGTGGAGGTGACTGACAGCCTTAGCTAATCCTTTATCTGACCACTGAAATGGAAAAATCACCTCAGGTCACTTTACCCTTTGGAATGGTCCCAACTTTCCGTTGGAAACTGGCCCAAAATATCCAAAGAATGATAACGTTTAGGTTTCTGATTTGTAGCCAGATTTCAGTAAACTCAAGTATGGGGGATTTATCTTATTTATCTGGTTATCTTTGGACATGCTTGGTACACAGTAGAAATTCAGAAGACATTTACTATATGGACATCTGTGTGATGTTCAACATGGTGGTCTCGTACCCCTACTTTTCTTGTTTCTTCTACTTCTGGATACTGTTAGCTGTCCTTTCATTTTATTCCTAGGGATCAGAAAGATTTAATTTTTAATGAATATCTAGTTTTAGTAAAACAAACTAATGAAGGACAAGAAAAGTGCATAACATCACTAATAATGACTCTCTGGGTTTCCCGTGTACCTGGCATTTGACTAAGCATTCTGTTACTCTTGACCTCATCTAAGCACTGCAGGACCTTCAGTCTTGTTCCAGCTTTGCCATTGTATAGGTTGGGGAGATAGTACCTTAAAGTGGGGGTGTGTATGATCTGCAAACCCATTTCATTTTCCTTCTGGAGACACAGGTTGGCTTATTTCCCCGACTTCTTTTGCAGTTAGGTATAGTTTCTTAAGGTTCTCTAGAGTCACAGAACTTATACAATGTTTCTATATATATTAAGGGAATTATAGAAATGACGTATACTCTGCAGTTCAATTAAACCAACAATGGGCAGCTGTGAATGTGAAGTCCAAGAATCTAGTAGCTGCTCAGTTCCAAGAGGCTAGTTGTTTCAGTTGGTCTTCTGTATAAGCCAGAATCCTGAGGAGGTTAAGTTCCAACAGATGTGCTGGCTAGTAAGTGCAAGCAGGCAAAGATATGTGAGTCTTCCTTCTTCCAAGGTCCTTAATGTAGGTCTCCAACAGAAGGTGTGGCTTAGATTAAAGGTGTGTACTACCTTGCCTGGACCTAAAACTTGCTTTGTCCCAGGCTGACCTTGAACTCAGAGATCTGCTGGCCTCAGTCTCCTGGAATTAAAGGTGTGTAATACCTTGCCTGAGTCTAAGCTTTTCATGGCCACTATGCCTCAAGAACTCCATATCAAGATCCAGGTCAGCTCATAAAATTGCAAAGCTTCTGTAAGGCAAAAGACACTGTTAAAAAGACAAAGGGGCCACCAACAGATTGGGAAAGGATTTTTACCAATCCTAAATCTGATAGAGGACTAATATCCAATATATACAAAGAGCTCAGGAAGCTGGACCCGAGAAATTTAAATAACCCCATTAAAACTGGTGGACAGAGTTAAACAAAGAATTCTCAACTGAGGAATACCGAATGGCTAAGAAACACCTGAAAAAATGTTCAACATCCNTGTGTGTGTGTGTGTGTGTGTGTGTGTGTGTGTGTGTGTGTGTGTGTTTAGAGGCTGAAAATGTGGAATCCCGAAGGTCAGAGAGACAGGGGATGAGACTTGAATGCAAATTATCTTGGTAAATAGTCCGGAGGAAGCTGACCCTCTCTTTCCCACTCTGCAGTAGTAAAAGCCGGGTGCTACTGGCAGGCAGCACTCTTGCCTGCTAGCAGGAGACTACAGGGTCCCTGTCCACTCCGCGTCTTTAGGGAGATGGAAGGCAGCTGATAAAGGCACCAGGGGAAGGAAACATGTGATGACAGGCTTTGGGCAAAGCTGTCAGCACTCCTGCCCCATTTCAGACCTCTGTGAGTGCTGATGTGTGCACTCCTTGGGTTGTCATAGAAACCAGAGCTTTCCCTGTGACTCCCAGCCCCTTCGCTGTGTGTTTGGTTTTTTCACTTTTAATGAAACTAGGTACGCAGTAAAAGGTGCATTCTTCCCCACAAAGCCATGGCCTCTCCAAAATCCAAGCAGCTCCCACATTGTCATGTGTCTGGTGAGGCACAGTGGTTCTGTGAAGATGCCGGTCCCCTCCTTCCACTGTCATCTGATACCTTCAGGTACTAATTCCAAACAAAAGCTATTTTTAGATTCTGAGACTAGGCACAGGAAAAGGATAGATTAATAAAATATAAGCAAGTAAACAGTCTCTTGATCCTAAGTGGGGAGTGGAGATGTGCTGTTATAATTTGGAAGATAACCCTAATCGGAGGAAGGCAAAGAATCCCCCTGTGGATATCAAACTGAGTTTAATAGAGTGTTAACGGGGCCACCACAGTTACTAGATATCTCAGTTGTCCTCTTAGCTGGAATTTGTGCCTCCAGTGGCCTCGCTGGGAGCGTGCAGAATCCTAGTCTTCCAGGTTTTCTGAAGTACTAAATAATATTTCTCTACAGAGTTTTGTTTGTTTTGTTTAGATATGATTCTCATTTCTTACTACTCTGCTGCTTAAAATTGTTGAGACTAAGGTAGCATTACCATACAAAGTAAGTAGTATTTTGTGAGAATTCACATAGGGCTGCTATGGCTCAGTGGGGAAAGTGATTGCCGCACAGATATGAGGACCTGAGTTCAAATCCTCAGCGCCCACATGCAGTCTGCTGTGATGGTGTAGGTCTGTAATCACAGGAGTTTTGCTGCAAAAAAAAAAAATGGAAGTAGAAATGGAAGAATCCTTGGGTGTTTGCCAGCTACAGAGACTATCACCTTAGGGTTTCTGTTACTGTGATAAAACACTGTGGACAGACAACTTGAGGAAGAAACTGTTCATTTCAGCATACAGTTCCAAAGCCCAGTCCATAACTGAGAGGAGCTAGAGTAAGAATTCAAACAGGGCAAGAGTCTGGAGGAAGTTACTGAAGCAGAGGCCATGGAGAAGAGCTCTTTCCTGGCTTGCTCCCCACAACTACTACTTCTTCTTCTTCTTCTTCTTCTTCTTCTTCTTCTTCTTCTTCTTCTTCTTCTTCTTCTTCTTCTTCTTCTTCTTCTTCTTCTTNTCTTCTTCTTCTTCTTCTTCTTCTTCTTCTTCTTCTTCTTCTTCTTCTTCTTCTTCTTCTTCTTCTTCTTCTTCTTCTTCTTCTTCTTCTCCTAGCATGATAGTAAATGATACTTGGTGAGTATCTTTCTTTAAGATACAGTGGAGTGAGTGTGGCTATGGAGTCTTGGCTCTAGCTTCTTCAAGGTTATCATTGCCTCTGTCTCCACTGGTCAACTGCAAGCCCTACTCAGAACACAGCCAACACTGAACGCAGCCAACAAGGGTGTTCTCCGTGTGTGCTCCAGCCTTCTATCCAATTCGTGGTTTTACATCCCTTCTTCATCTTAACATGTCTGAGTTTGTCTCCAGAAGCTACTGAGATATCACCTCTGAACCCTCACAGTGTCTGGGTGTGTTAGAGAATGTAGACATCACACATTTGAATCCTAGCCAAGTGCTTATTAATATAGTGGACATGTGTTGGTACAAGCCATCAATCCTCTGCAATCCATCCTACCCAGTCTTGACTTTCTGACTGTAGTTGTCCAGCCTCATTCAAGGTCATAAAGGTAAATCACTTTTCCCTTGACCTTTTGGGTTAAGTGTGTGACATAGAACAGGACAGACCATACATTCATCAAAGTGAGCTTGAAGGCTCTGCTAGGACAAAAACACTCCACCATCCAGGTGGAATTGTTCACTTGCCTCAGGCTTTACAGAAATCAGTTTCTAGCATTCTCACCCTACTTTAAGTGGAAGCATTCACATATTTAGAAGCAAGGGGCTGGTATTTCTTTACTGAGAGAGCCTTTTTTAATTCACCTGCAAACCTTTTGAAACAAGTGAAGTTATTCTAAATTACGTTCCTGTTCTGGAACCATGGAGTACATGCAAATAACAACTTAGGCCTGGTATAGACAGACTACCCATTGGTCAGCAAACATTCATCTTCTCAGTGTTCCTGGGCAACTTGCTGTTCAGAGTTTAGCAATGAACATACCTGTAGGGGATACTACAAATAGCAGCTCAGAAGTAAGATCACATTTGTCCCTATTATGTCAACAATGAAAGTCGAAAATCTTTATGAAAAACTTGATTTGCAGAACTTTTTTCTTTTTATTAGAAACATGCCTATTTTTAACCAGTGAGTGACCTGGGAATTCCTTTGACCTTAAATCTGATGAGCAGAGCTCTGAACAACGAGAACTTATCCACAATCTCTGGCCTGGAACTTTCCATTTTAAAACCACAGGATATGGCAGTCCCCAGAGTAGAACCACCCAGCCACCCTTGCCTGTCCATATCTGTCACCTTCTTGACCTCAGTAGACTCCAATCAAGAACATTTCCATTCCCCCTCCACCAGCATTGACTAATTTAAACTTGTTCATCAGGCAGGAAACATTAAATTATGCCTTGCTAACAAATATTCAAATCCTTGTTTTCCCTAACATTGCAAAAACTTATTTTTAGTCATTCAGATGTACAGTGAGGCTGGAAAGCCCTCTCCGGTGCCATTTCCCCCATGAAATGCTAAGCAGACCAGTTTATGTTTTTAGCCCAGGGACGCTCAGTCTCTTTGCCTGATTGAGCAGAAAACTGTTTCAAGCAGAAGCTGAGAAACCTCATTTCATGAATTTTAATTTGGAGACCAGGAGATCTTTCGTTGCAGCCCCTCATCTGTCCCCCTGGAACAGGGCGGGCATACAAGGTGTAACTGAACACGTGTGGCTGCGCTTCAATAAAATTTAATTTACAAGGGCAAGTAGGGATGGATTTGGTCAGCAGGTTATAGTTTAGCCAACATATGGCTCCTGGTCCAGAATCTCTCCCTGGCAATTCCAAGTTTTTTGTCAGGATATAACTCATACCATGTTGCTCATAGTTTATCTGCTAAAGCAAATCACAGGGCAATGCTTTCGGGAGCCAGGAAAATATGATTTCCGTTTTCATTGTGAGAAATGGAAAAATATTCCTAAGTAGTGATGTCTGTACATTTCCCAGGTTATTTCATAACACTGGTCATAAACGGAAGTTCCAGGAATGGGAGGGGGCATGAAAGCAATCAGTGACTAGATCATGGGAGCAGAGCCATGCCAATGAGATGAATGTCCTTGTAACATCTGCACAAGAAACTTCACTTGCCCTTTCTACTATCTGAGCACAGTGGGAAGCATCTCCTCTGAATGAGGAAGCCAGCTCCTGCTAGACATCGTCTTCTTGATCTTTGATCTTGGGCTTCCCAGCCTCTTCCAAAAGAGGAGAAATAAATTTATGTTTATAACCCATTCCCTTTGTTGAATTTTAGTATAATAGTCTGGGGTAGTGAGTTTAACATGTCATTCTGACCTGGTTGAAGAGCATCTGAATGCTGAATAAAACATAATTTCTTTGTCTGACTGTGAGGTTGTTTCCAGGAGAGATCGGCATTCGAATCGATGGGTTGAAGAAAGATCGGTTGTCAGAAGGGAGAGCTCCTCAGACAGCTTTAGGGCTCAGCTTTGATAAGACAGAAACACTGCAGAGGGGTGAGCTGACCTCCCTCCCACAGCCGAGATAAACATATTCTGCCTTTGGATGTCAGAGCTCCATGTCCTTGGACCTTTGCTCTCTGGTTGGCAATTGCACTGTCCATCTCCCAACCCATTCTCTGATCCATCAGCTTGCAAACAGCACACTGAAACTCTTTTGGACTCCATAATCACATGACATCTTCTCAAACAAAACAAAACAAAAACAACAAAACAACAAAAACAAACAAACAAACAAACAAAACCCTAGACTGATAACACAGCCAGGAACTATCAAGACACTGACTCGGAATTGAATCTTAAACTCTAAGTCTTCATAATTGGTCCTTAGTGCCTCAGTATCAGTGATCTTTGCCTTCTTAGAACTATTTATCAAATATGCCTGACATTCCTATTCATGAAGCATGTTGGACGTAATTACAGGACAACAGGATCTGGAAACTGAACAGCAGGATTTCACACTTGCCATTTCTGTTCATACCTTCAGCTGCATTGGGACTCAGTTTTCTCCTCTCCTTCCATGGGAATGGCAGTTTCTCTGTTAACATTCCTCCCTGCTGTGAGCATAGACATGAACAGAAGCAACTAAACTGCAGACAGGTTTGTGCTGGCTTACAGTTTGAGAGGGCGCAGCCTTCATCACAACAGGGAAGGTGTAGCAGCAGGACCTAAGAGGCTGGTCATATTGCATGACTTTTACTTGAGTATTAGCGATTCAAAGTCGGGTCCTCATGCTCATATAGCAAGTGCTTTCCTAACGGAGTTATCTCTACAGCCCTTTCTTTGTCCTTTCTAGCCACGAAACTGTAAATGGGGGTTCAGGGAAATCAGTGTGTCTACTTCCTTCTATTTCAGTGCCACTGCGAACTGGGAAAAACATATTTCCTGTATGGGCTTGATGCTCATTATGTGCCCCATAGGATCCCCTTCTATTTCCATGGTCATTTCTAGGGATTCAGGAAAATAGCACATGCAAGTCAGTAAGCATAGAAACGGTTGGCATGTAACAAACACTTACTATGCACAATGCACATCTGCACACACATGCTGAAATTAAGCTCATTCCCTTGTAGGCAGGTTTAGAAGCTGTGCTGGGTGAAGGCCATGTCCATCAAAATCACAGCTGGACAATCTGATGAAGTCACCCAGCTCCATGTATTCTTACTGTGCTTTTCCTGGCTCTACAGCAACCATGGCTTCCCATGTGTGTCATACGGAAGGAACCAAGCAGAGGATCTTGTATGAAGTACAACTAACTTGCCCTATAATAAAATGTAAAACTGTAAATACATTCCATAACTGTATTAAAGTTAAAGGATAATACTTTAAAAAAAAAACCTGTTTACGTGCAATGTAACAATGTATGTGTTAGATGGCTGAAGTCCACATACAAACCAAAAGAGGCATGTCCACTATTTCTAAGGAGATGGTCTTAGGAGGACCCTGTATTTGTAAATCAACCTGAGAAGTATTTGGAAGTCTGTGTACTAACTCACTGTATACTTGAGCAGTGTAGAAATCTTAAAGCTACAGGAGAGGAAGAAAATTGGGCAGAATCCCAGTCATCTTTATTTATTTATTTTTTTTGTCTTTCTATCCTCAAGAATCCTCAGCAAAGTATTCATCCTCCCCAATGTCCTTGTGAATTTAAACCTATTTCTTGAATTTTTGAAAGCAACATGCTGGGCTCACTGTCATGTGTGTATTGAGGCAGGAATGATGGCTGTCCATGTTTGAATATGGTAAGTTTTGTGAAGTGCTCCATTCTCCATTGTTAGTGAGGGCTGGCTCAGAATTGGCAACAACTTAGGTGATGAACAGGGAGGGACCAGAGAGCTAACAGAATGTGTCACATTAATCTCATCTCTAACTAGCGGGAAGAAGTACCAAAGTATATTACTAGTCACAACTGAAGACTAAAACCAGAATGAGAATTTAGTATTGTGTCATATAAATATAAAACACATACATACATACATACATACATACATACATACATACATACACACATACACACATATCAATACTACACATATCTCAAGGATATGTATGTAAAATTTTGAGGTTCATAGAAAACCTATTCAAAGGATAAAGTTAGAGTGGATTAAGAGTAGGATGGACACACTGAAGGATGGATGAACAGGTGGGTGGATTTATGGATGAACAAATAGATGGTTAGATGGATGGTTTGATGGATGGATGGATGAAAGGAAGGAAGGATGGATGGATGGATGAATGGATGGATGGGTGGGTGGGTGGATGGGAAAATGAATGACTATATAAATTTTTAAAGAACAAAACCAATTGAGAGGGTCAAGTGGGCCAGGGACTACAAATGAGGGGAAATGGTTAATTCATCTCTCATTACCTGACCACCCCTAACCTCAAAGCTTCCCCACAATTAACCCTCAATTGGCTGCTATGATAAAAAGCAGCAGCCTCCATTTACCTTGCTCAAAAATCTCAAGCATTTAATGCAAATTGGCCAACTTCAATTAGTGAATTTAACAGCTGGTTTCACTGGTTTTTAAAGTTATAATATTTCCAAAAAATCAATCTGAAAAGGCTATAGCATGCAAGAGAGCAACCATATGACATTCTGGAGTCAAAGCCACAGGGACCGACAAAATAACAGTGGTTGTCCAGGCTTGCAGACAGGTGGGTGGTGGGAGGGAGAAATGAATTGCTGGAGCACAGAGGATTTCTAAGACCATGGAACTCTTCTGTATGCCATTAATAATGTCCTCATCATACTGTACAGTTATTAAAACCTACAAAAGAAAAGCACATAGCATAAAGTAATAATGAAAGTTACAGAATTTAGTTAATAATCATGTGTCATAATTGTCTCATCAACTTCAATAAGTGCACTTCTTAAAAGCACTATTTTTTATACAACTCATGGTGCAGAGCATAGGAGAGCAGAAGAAACAAGAAACTACACCACACTGAGGATGTGACTCTATTCATGCTGTGAGATACTAATGTATGCCTCTAAGCAGGCCAGAGCCAGGCTCTGAGCAGAGCATCCTTTCTTTATTGAGAAAAATAGAAAGAAAGAAGAAGGAACTGGTGCACTGTGAACATAAGCTGGCAGGGTCTATACTGAAACTTTCATGGGATCTTCTTCCCTTGACATCCTGAAAAGCCATTTTTGAAACTGTAAGATTATAAGCCTCCCTTTAATGGACTTATTAACTGATTAAAATTGTCTTGACTTTTCTTCTCCAAACCAGAACAAGCACAGGTCATAGACTGAAGATGCCAAGGGCAGAAATGTTTAGTCCTTGCGTTGTCAATACTGTCTACCTGTAAGATCGCCCACACTCCTTACAGGGAGAACTGAAGGGGCTAATTGACCTAGAGTCATTTGAAAACAGTGTGGACAGGCATGTGGGTGTGGGTGTTGGTGTGTCTGTTCGGGGGAGGGGCGAGGTAGAGATGGAAATAGATCTTCCCATTAAGGAGAATCTAATACGAGTTCCTTTGACAGCTGGTAAAGGAAGTGGATCCCGAACAATACCTCCAAGAATGGTTCTGAAACCTTAGCCTAGGCCATTCCTCTCACTGGGGCTATCATCAAGCACACTCCTATTACAGTCTTTCCCCCAAGCTCTTTGACAGGCCTGAGCAGAGCTGGGAAGAGCATACAGGAATTTATGATACCTGGCCAAAAAGATAGAAGTATATTTCAGTATAGCATGGTTTAGCACAGGTGAAAGGGTGTTATGGCCAATGACTAAAGTAAGGCATGCAACAGGGAGCTGGGGAGTGGGGACTAAGAGTGGTTTGGGCTGTAAAGCCAACTCTGTCATTCACTAATCACATGGCCCTGGGCCGGTCAGCAAATCTCTTGCCATCTAAATTTTAATCATAATTTATGGGCGTGCTAAATCATGAGACTTCCTTTCCCAGTTGTCTGCCTCCCCAAATCAATAAATAGAAATGACAGTGCCACAGTACAGGGCACACGGTCAGTACTCAACCCAAGTGCATAGTGCAGTTGTGGCCTCTGTTTAAGAGAAGTGTGGGTAAGGGATCAGATAGAAAGAACACCTCCAAGTCTACAAAGAGAGGTTCTCATTGCACTGCTACGTCTCCTTACCCCTCAACTCATGTGGTAGTCACGGCCTCTGCATGTGTGACATAAAGTCAGCCTCAGGGTATGTACCCCCACTCCCATTGTCCCCAACATTCTCTTCATCTCCGATTCAGTAGTCTTCTAATCAGCTTTTAGAAACTGAGCCTCAAAATGTTCCCTCTTCCTCAAAGCGTGGATGTCTAATATTGTTGCTCTTGGTGATTCTTCCCGGGTTATTTATGTCTTGACATGTTATAGAAAATGCATTTCCCCAAGGAAGCAGGCTAACAGTCAATGCTATCCCAGGTTTGCTGTCCACCAATGTAGCCAAAGTTACAGGAGAGCTGGCCCGCCAAGCAATTAGAACATTCTAAATCACAATGATATGGCTGGGGGGGGGGGACGAGAAGACATCCTGAAGCTCATGGTGGCTGCCTTTGGACCCATTACTTCCACCAAAGGTTTGACAAAGGCCACAGAAATCCTCAACCGGTCTCTGCATGTTTGAGTTAGCAGCAACGGACTTGGCTCTCTAGCCTCTTTGTCTTCTCTGGGAAACTGGAAAAGTAAACTTGGGGCATCTCCCTTCCTCCACGCTTGCAAGAGCAGTTACATACTTAGTCTTTATAGTGATGCACTTCCCTAAATGAATGTGAGCAGATCACCCGGTAAGAAACAATTGCCAGAGACTCTGCAAAACTAGTCATGTGACTGTGGCTCTGAGTGAGTCCAATAGCGGGGCACACTCAACCATGAAGCCAGCGAGCACCTTGAACTCCATCAGGTGTTCGTTGGTTTGGGTTTTTTTTTTTTGTTTGTGGGTTGGTTGGTTTTTTTGTTTGTTGTTTTGTTTTGTTTTGCTTTGCTTTGCTTTGTTTTGTTTTTGAACTTCTGGTTGTTCTACCACAGTTATCACCCGGAGTTCTTTATTTTGTTTTTAACTTTTTATTTTCATTTATTCATTCACATTACATCCCAATCACTGCTCCCACTCCTGGTCCCCCATCACGCAAACCCTCCCGTCATCTTCCATCCCTTTCTCCTCTGAGAGGGTGGAGGTCCCCACTGGGTATCCTCCGACCCTGCCATATCAAGTCTCTGCAGGGTTAGGCATATTCTCGACCACTGAGGCCAGATAAGGCAGCCCAACTACAAGACTACATTGCAGAGATGGGCAACAGCTTTAGGAATAGCCCTTGCTCCAGTTGTTCGGGGCCTTCATGAAGACTGAGCTGCACATCTGCTCCATAAGTATGGGGCAGCCTAGGTCTAGCCTGTGTATTCTCATTGCCTGGTGGTTCAATCTCTAAGAGTCCCCAAGAGGTCAAGTTAGTTGACTCTGTTAGTCTTCCTGTGGAGTCCCTATCCTCTTCAGGGCTCCGAATACTTCCCCCAACTCTTCCATAAGAGTCTTCAAGCTCCTTACCACTGTTTGGTTGTGGCTCTCTGCATCCATCTGAGTCAGCTTCTGAGTAGGACCTCTCAGAGGAAAGCTACGATAGGTTCCTGTCTGCAAACGTAACCAGGTATTATAACAGTGTCAGGGATTGATGCTTGTCCATGGGATGAGTCTCTAGTTGGTCCGCTTATTGCTTGGCCATTCCCTCAGTCTCCGCTCCATCCCTCACACCCTCCATCCCTGCAATTCTTGTAGAAAGGATAAGTTTGGGGTCAGAATTTTTGTGGGTGGATTGGTGTCCCTATCACTTCACTGAGGTTCCTGCCTGGTTACAGGAGGTAGCCTCTTCAAGTTCCTTATTCCAGCTGCACTGAGACTCAGCTAAGGAAAGCCCCATTGATTCTCGGTAGCCTCCCCCATCCCAGGTCTCTGACCCATCCTCAAGACGCCCCCCACCCCATACCCCTGTGTACTGGTCAGTTTTGTGTCAACTTGACACAGCTGGAGTTATCACAGAGAAAGGAGCTTTAGTTGGGAAAATGCCTCCATGAGATCCAACTGTGGGGCATTTTCTCAATTAGTGATCAAGGGGAAGAGGCCCCTTGTGGGTGGNACCATCTCTGGGCTGGTAGTCTTGGATTCTATAAGAGAGCAGGCTGAGCAAGCCAGGGGAAGCAAGCCAGTAAAGAACATCCCTCCATGGCTTCTGCATCAGTTCCTGCTTTCTGACCTGCTTGAGTTCCAGTCCTGCATCCTTTGGTGATCAACAGCAGTATGGAAATGTAAGCTGAATAAACCCTTTCCTCCCCAACTTGCTTCTTGGTCATGATGTTTGTNCAGGAATAGAAACCCTGACTAAGACAAATTGGTACCAACATAGTGGGGTATTCCTGTGACAACCTGATCATGTTTTGGGGAGGACTGTGGAAGGACTTTGGAACTTTGGGTCAAAAGATCTATTCGGTGTTAAGAGCTCTGTTGAATGTTGTATAGGAGCTTGGAAGATAATGTTGAGAACAGTGCAGAAGATGGAGGCCTGGCTTGTGTAATTTCAGAAGGAAAATTAAAGACTCTTTTCAGTGCCATTGCTATTTTGGATTGTGAAGATTCTGTGGTTCTTGTTAGCTGGGGCTGAAGAATCAGCTGTGATTAACAAGATACCAGAACCACTAAAGTGAAACCTTTTCCTTACTGGGACTATTGATGCTGGTTAGCTGGAGCTAAGAAATTAGCGATGATTAAGAAGAGACCAGCATCATTGAGGGGACATCTTCTGGGAAGTATTTTCTGAGAGCACAGAGGCTGTGTTCCAGAGATAGCCAAGGTTGTACCTTGTGCTGTGCCTGGACTTGGTAATGTGTAAGAGTTACTCAGGTGGTACTGGTTTTGAAGGCACAAAGGGGTCATGCAGAGCAGCCGAAGCCATGGAAGCACTGTGAGAGGCCATGGAAGGCCATTGGTGAAGGTGGAGCCTCAGTTGCAATTGATGGCCCAGGACTGAAGGGGTCAGGCAAAGGAGTTGAGGCTTGGCACCATGAAGAGAGCCTATGAGAGGCTAGCGTTGAATCCTAGTTATAGTGGAAGACAGGAGCATTTTGGAGATGCCAGTATCATGAGATGACCACCAAGAACAGCAGTAGCAGTGAAGTACAGGCAGCTGGAGCCTAGAGGACAAACTGTGTGCTACAAAGGGCATGGCTGGAGAAGTGACCCAAGCCCTTGGAGGAGCTCAGAAGATCATGAGTTGGATCCCAGACATTGGATGGTTGGAGTTTGATTTTTGCTTTTGATTGTGACTGTGCCCTGATATTTTTCCCTCTTGAAGGAAGTTTTTTAATGAAGCCCACAGTTAAGACACTTTGAATTTTAAAGTATTTTGAATTTTAAGAGATACTGGCTATTTTAAAAGGATTGAACTTTTAATATGTAAAGACTGTGAGACTTTTAATGTTGTTTAGATCTTGGGGATAAATAAGAAACTAAGAGTTGAGGCTTACTGGTGATATGTTTGTGTGTCAAGTTGACAAGGGGTCAATTGTACTGGTTAGTTTTGTGTCAACTTGACACAGCTGGAGTTATCACAGAGAAAGGAGCTTTAGTTGGGAAAATGCCTCCATGAGATCTGCTTGTGGACGTTGTACATCGTGGTGCGGAGCCTAGTGCGCACCACGATGTACAACGTCCACAAGCACCCTCCATGGCTTCTGCATCAGTTCCTGCTTTCTGACCTGCTTGAGTTCCAGTCCTGCATCCTTTGGTGATCAACAGCAGTATGGAAATGTAAGCTGAATAAACCCTTTCCTCCCCAACTTGCTTCTTGGTCATGATGTTTGTCCAGGAATAGAAACCCTGACTAAGACACCCTGCCTGCTGCAGCTCTCCATTCATTTTCATGGCCATCTGGCCATCTCTCCTGTCTCTCTCCACACCTGATCCTGACACCACCATTCCCATCTCCCACCCAGTTCCCTTCCTCCATTTACCTCTTAAGATTATTTTTGTTCTCCTTTCTGAGTGAGATTCAAGCATCCTTGCTTGGTTCTTCTTTCTTGTTTAGCTCCTTTGGGTCTGTGGATTGTAGCTTGGGTATCCTGTATTTTATGGCTGATACTTACTTAAAAGTGAGTACATACTGTTCATGTCATTTTGCATCTGGGTTGCCTCACTCAACATGTTATTCTCAACTTCCATCCATTTGCCTGCAAAATGTATGATGTCTTTATTTTTAATAGCTGAATAGTATTCCATTGTAACCACATTTTATTTATTCATTCTTCAATTGAAGGACATCCAGGTTGTTTCCAGTTTCTGACTGTTATAAATAAAACTGCTATGAACATATCTGAGCAAGTGTCCCTGAGGACATCTTTTGGGTATGTGCCCAGGAATGGTATAGCTGGGTCTTAAGGTGAAACTATTTCCAGTTTTTTGAGAAACTGCCAAGAGGTTAGGCTCAAACCCAGACCTCCGAATCTCTCAATTAATACCCCCATATTCTTCCATATCTCTAGCTAATATGAAATTAAAAATAAATGACACCACTTGGTATCTGGGTGGCAAGTTCTAAAAATATCTAATTTTATACTCAAAACACAACCTTAAGTGGTTATCAAGTGCTCTGCAGATGAAAACACCCAAGCCAGGGATTTTTAAGAATTTACCTGTGGTTAACCAGCCACCATGGGATGATTTCACAACCAGAACTCTGGGTTCAAATTTATCACACCCTAGAAATCTTTAATCAATAAGCCACAACTATTAGATGCACTATCATATTGAAAGAAAGTCATTCCATCTGGACTTGGGGATATACAGCTCTAACCCCAGCCTTGGAAGGCTGACACAGGAGGATTACCAGTTGAAGACTAGCCTATACTAGTTGAAGATGTGATTGAGCTGGCTTTCCAAATGTAATGAGATTATGTCTACAAAAGTAAACAGTGAGGAAAGAAAAATAAGAAAGTCTAGCAATGGAGCTCAGTGGCGGTAAGGCCCCAGCTTCGATCCCCAGTATAGGAAGGGGTCATTTCATGATTATTATTATTTGAGCTCCTCCTGTCTTGAGAAACAAGTCAGCCGCTGTCATCACAACTAGGCAACAGCGAACCTGGAAGTTAAGGTGGCCAAAGGATGTGGCCTTGGCCACTTGGTAGCAACAGGCAGAGAATAAAACAGAAGGACAATGAATGCAGACTCTCTTGGAAGTGGGGTGGCCTCATTCTGGGCATGTAGCCATGGGGAAGTCTCTGGTCTTGCCTGCAAAATGAAGCCTCTCCTACCTCCCTTCTGGGGAGCTTTTTTATAAAACAAACAATGGGGAGGCAGCTCACCATCTTGGTTGGAGTTGAGCACCTCTAAGTCAGAAAGACTGTCTGAAATGGGTCTGTGACTAGGGAAGTCTTGTAACTGTGGAAACCAAGAAAGGGTCTGATAATGGTACCTCATTAGTGGGATCATGGAGGGTCTTAACTGAGATAGTAAATACACAAACATTCAGCAAAGGATATGTGCTCCGACAATAGCTGTGAAGCAGCTTAGCAGATGCGCCCCAGGTAGCAGGCAATGCACAGATACTCGGCAATCCTGTGTCATTGCTCTTGTAGATGTTCTAGAATGAGCAAGAAAAGGAGGAAATGTCCCTTTCTAGTGCAGTGAAGGGTCCCTCCCCGAGTGACTTTTGGCAACTTGAGCCCAGAGCTTTGGGAGCCAGGTAAATGAAGGCTAAAGATGCCATTTTCAAATTTAATAAACATACCACCGCTCACAGGGGCAGCGCTCATTCCCACTGGCAGTTATAGACAGTCTTCTCTCAATTACTTGTAGCTAATTTTAATACAAGGCCAGCTTTTCTCACTTCGCTCTCCACATTCACCCACGGCCTCCTCTTGAGTCCCCAGTGGGATCTGCTCAGAAAATGTAAACCCATATTAATATCATCCTGAGCGAAGCATAATTGGGAAGCTAAATCAGCAGCCACAGGAGCAGTGTAACAGGTTTTGAGCTGTGCACAGAGCAGACAGAAGGCTGAGTTGAAACATTTCCCTTTGATTTGAGCTATTCATAGTCTGGCACCCCTTTCTCAGTAGTACAAAGATCATCTATCTTGAGTCCAGGGCAAGGGTAGGCAGGTAAGACTGATAATCCCACTGCCTGTTATTGAAAGTCAAGTTGTATTGCAATAGACTATGTCCATTTGTTTGCATATTATCTACAGTCACTTTTAAGATTTAAAAAAAAAAAAAAATGACAGAATGGGCCTGTTGGGACAAGATGGCGCAGAGTTGAAAATATTTGCTATTGTCCCTTCATAAAAAGATTCCTGATTCCTGTCCTAGTTATTTGTGTGAGAGTCAGCTTCTGGGTCAGGGGTAGGGTGCGGTGGGTACAGAGTTTGCCACGCAAGCACGGAGAACTGAATTCCGTTGCCAGTGCCCACACCGATAAATTCCAGTGGTGTGCTCTTATAGTCCCAGAGCTGGGGAGATAGCTAGGCCAATCATTAGCGCTCACTGCTCACTGGCCAGCCAACCTAGCCAGATGAATGAGATCCAGGGTTGATGAAGAAATGTATACACACACACACACACACCACAAATGGGTAGATGCATCACACGAGAGAGAGAGAGAGAGAGAGAGAGAGAGAGAGAGAGAGAGAGAAAGGAGAAAGGAGAAAGGAAGATAGAAGAGATAGGAGACAGGAAAAGGTACAGACAGATAACTTCTTCCCACCAATCACTGAGAAG
>NC_034603.1:57370468-57465749 GCF_900095145.1 Mus pahari | reverse complement strand
GAGAGAGAGAGAGAGAGAGAGAGAGAGAGAGAGAGAGAGAGAGAAAGACAGATACAGAAGGAGACAGAGACAGAGACAGACAGATAACTTCTTCCCACCAATCACTGAGAAGCTTCCCTAAGATGAGAACATGCTGGGATGGAAAGGATGCTCTGCTAGTGAAATAACCTAGCAGATGATGCACACACCTGGAGACTGTGCTCCACAGGACAACTCTGGCTCACCAGGTCCTCATATCATTATGGTAATGACTTAAGAGTTCAGGCAAGATGTGATGGCTCCTGTATCGTCTGGAGCTGCCTGAGAGCCAGTCTGACCCTTGTGGTGTGAAAACTACTGCAGGATTGGGATGTTGTCTCTGCCCATTGTGACCTGCAGTTCATAGCTCTTAGTTTCTGGGGGTGAGTTTAAAGTCATTAGAAGCCTAGAGTCACTTTATGTCAACTGTCAACAACAAAGATGCAAGTTAGTTTGTACATTGGTGCTCCTAAAAATCCCCTTGCTTATCTGAAAATGATGCAGACCCCTGGATATACCTGGAGAATCTCAGTAAAGTAAGGCCCAAGACTCTCTGTTGAGTTTAGCAGTGGGGGGTTGGGGGTTACTAGTTTCTAGTTGGTTGTCTAGTACTTGTTTAATTGCTGTTTGCTGAGGAAAGTTTCCCTAAGAGCTCCAGTACCCTTTACCCTCGTGTGAATTATACAGGGTAGCTCCCTTTTCGATGGGGAGGCTAGCCACATGAAGTCGCATGATGCCCATGTGTGACAGCAGATTGGGAGTCAATCCTAATGGGTGGGTTTCTCTCCAGATTCATGATACCCTCTCTTGAATTACCATCCCTCTTTTCCATGTCCTTCAAGTCCAGTCTTGACCGGAGAAACTGCACCTCCAATTGTCTTTCCTGGATCAAAGGATCAGTGAGTCAAAGGGTTCCTTCTTCAACAGATACTTTATCAAGTCACTGGTCACTAAATGCCACCATGTAGAACCTTGACACTACATCTTTACTCATTATGTCCAAGACTCATGAAACTGGCTCCTTTCTATCCCACCACTGATTACTGTTGTGGCTAGGTAATGTTATATGGAACATGTCTCTTCTATCTTCTGTTGTAGCTTTTTAAAATATTTATTTATTTTTACTATTTGCCATTGAATGTGAGTGAATACAAGTGTAATGTGTGTGTGTGTGTGTGTGTGTGTGTGTGTGTGTGTGTGTACAAATGTCTGGGGAGGCTAAAGGTATTGGGTTTCTCTGTAACTGAAGTTACAGATGTTTGCAAACTGACTGACATGGGCTGGCACTGGAAACCAACTGTGGGTCCTCTGGAAGAGCAGTGAACACTCTTAATCACTGAGCTCTCTCTCTCTCTCATCCTCTGTACTAGTTTTGATGCCAAATGAATGTCTACTTAGGGCCTATGCGTCAAAGATTTGGTCCCATGAAGGTGCTATTGAGAGGTAGCAGAACCTTCATAAAGCTCAAAGTGTGCTACATGTGGACGGAGAAAAGAAAGTAGGAGCATGCCAGTGTAAGGGATCGGGTGAAACCAAAGAATCCATCCCCCCCAAAAAAGGCTTAAGTAGGACAAATGTATTGCCTTATGGATTTTGGATCATGATACAGAATAGAGCTGACATCAAGATGCCATTCATGTCTGTAAGCTCTAGGAGGGGACTTGCGTCTGGTAGACTCTGGTTCCTTGCGGTTGTAGAACCGAATTGCCCCGTTTTCCTGCTGGTTCTAAAAGGAGGGTCATACCCAGCTTCTGGATGGAATATCATTGTTATACTGGAAGCCTCTTTCGGGTTCTTCAAATCCATCAGTCACGAACTGAATGCATTTTCCTGGCTCATCTGCTCCCTATTCCTCTCATGTGATCAGATTGTAACCACCTGGATAATCCAGAAGAGCCTCTTTAATTTAAGATGAACTGATTACTGAGTTTAATTCCATTTGAACTCATAATTCCCCCTTTCTGTGTAACCCAACATGTTCGTTGCTGATTCTTTTGATCTGTTGCATTTGAATACAAGGAGGTATCCAATACAGATAAGATATGTGGAAAGGAGGGAAAGGAAGCTATGGCGTTATAGCATGAGGACGCTAGATGCTTGTGTGGAAAGAATTCCTTCCATTCAGTCAGCACTGGGAGTGTTAGGACCAGTGATGGGCTATACTATAAGCTGGCTTAAAGTTTACTGGGGACCGGCCAGTTTATCAAGAGAGGATCTTAATGTTCACCCCATCCATTGGGCTTCTCTATTAAGCCTACCAACAACACCACTCAGAGAACATGGAGGAGGGCATCAGAAAGAATATAAGAGCCAGAGGCTGTGGAGGAGCTCTGTGGGCAAGGTGGTCACACACATGGACTCAGCAGATATGGCTGCTGCACAAATCCTATATGATATCAAGCCAGATAAATCCTGGAATAGATGGGGTGGATGATCTCCAGGCCCCACCTCATGTTGAGTTGCCATGGGCAGTAGAGAGCCGCTGAGGGAGGAGAACCATTCCTTACTGGGGAACATGGCAACTGAGCTCACAGTCATGCACACGTAGGTAGCACTAACTCAGCTTTATTGGTGGGAATGTGATACGGAGGGAGCTTGAGAGCCAAATGGAGAGCAGATAGATCAATTTTTGCTATGTGTGTGTATGGACTTTTCAGAAGGAAAAAAAAAGTAAAACTGATTTTTTAAAAGCCACATGAATTGATTTCACAGATACTATTTTGTGTGCTTTAGTCTTGAGAAAACTACAACTATTTAAAACTCTTCCCAGAAGATGTCACCTCAATGATGCTGGTCTCTTCTTAATCACCACTAATTTCTTAGCTCCAGCTAACCAGCATCAATAGTCCCAGTAATACAAAGGTTTNACTTTACTAGTTCTGGTATCTTGTTAATCACAGCTGATTCTTCAGCCCCAGGTAACCAGAACCACAGAATCTTCACAATTAACATAACAACGGCCCTGAAAAGAGTCTTTAGTCTTCCCTCTGAAATTTCCCTCTGCTAATTTAAATTTCTGATTTGGAAAAAAAAATGGTGAAAACAATATCCTTTAAGTTTTAATCCCATTCAAATAGTCACATAGTGCAAAAAGAACAGGAAAATTTAGGAGTGGCAAAAAAGAATAGGGGCGAGTTTAAAGAATAGAAAGGAAAAATGGAAAAAGATTAGACATCGGCACAAGATAAATCTTCAATAGAAGCACAAGGTTGGGACCACAATGGAAGCAAGAGTGCCTTAACCCTGAAGACCTCGTCACTGGAATCAGATCTTTGTAAATAGCCCTCAGCATTAACTGACTGACCCCAGAGCCTCCAATGGGGCTGAGTCTTCTGTCAATGCCAAGTAGCCTTGACCATGGGACTTGAAGGGTCATCAGGGCAAAGTGCTAGCCTGAGGGACTTACTACTCTCAGTGAAAGTCAGATGGAGAAGCCTGCTTACTATTGCAGATGCTTCTTACCTCCTGGCTTGCTCTCAGAGCTGTGTCCCTGAAGTCAGGGCCCTGATGTGCTTTGAGTTAGGAAAGTGGCCTAATCTCCTAGTGGGTTAGAGGTGCATTGCATGGGACTAGGGCCGACTTTAGATCTGAAGTTTCAGGATTCAGGATATTTATCAGTTGTGTTTGCTGAAAGATTCCTGTGATTGAGGCATTCTAAATAAATTCTGTCTTCCTGAATAAACATAGCTCAGCCTTTCAAGGAATATTAATGTGCTGGACTAGCTCAATTAATTTATTCATAAGTCACTTATTCACTAGCAGACTTTTGTTTTATCTTTTATTTTATTTTGGAACAGGATTTCACCCAGTAGTTCAGTAGTTCACATGTAGCCCATGTTAGTCTTAAACTCACAGCAATCCCCTGCCCCAGCCTTCCACGTGTTGAGATTGAAGGTGTGAACCACAAAACCCAGCTAGCAGACAATTTAGTCTTTAAAAAGTTATGATTTATTTTTTTAACTAAAAAATTTTCATAGGATAGATTTTAATCATGTTTTCCCTTCCCCCAAGTGCTCTTCACTTCCCCAAGCCACTTTTCTATGCTCTTTAACTCCATTTCAAAAAAAACAAAACAGAACGAAAACAACAAAACAAAACAATAAAACAAGAGACAAAAATAAAAACAAACAAAAACAAAAAGACCAATAAGACAAAAAAAAAAAAGCCTATGCAAAGCAAAATTAAACAAAAAGTCCACAAAACACCATGGAGTTTGGTTTGTTTTGGTCCTTTACTCCTGGGCAGGAGGCCTGCCTTGAGTTGTGGTTGATAGACACAGTGACACACTGTTAGAGAAAGCTGATCTTGCTTTTGTCTGTGTGTCTCAGCTTCAGAGAGCTTCTTGTTCTAGAATGGCGGTCTCTATCTACTTTCCCTCCATGGGAACCCATTTGTTTTACCTGTGTGTGAACTGTGCCAGCGGCCACTGGGTTTGCACATTGCTCCATGGGGTCTGCAAGACACTGTTTCATTGGAGTCAGCTATCAGTTCTCACTCTTACAATCTTTCCTCCTCCTCTTCCTTATACATCCCTGAGCCTTGACAGGAAGGGTGTAATGAAGTCTCCCCCACTTATGACCGAGTGCTCCAAAGTCTCTCACTCTCTGCGCATGGTCCAGGTGTGGGTCCAGGTGTGGGGCTTTGCATTAATTTCCATCTACCACAAGAAGGCAGTTTCTCTAATGTGGATTGAGTGAGGCACACTGACCTATTGGTGTATGTCCCTGGAAGTCTGTTTAGTGTTAGAAGAATAATAGAACTACATTTTACCATAGGCCCATAGTCAATCTATTCTTAGGTCATCTTGGTAGTGTCATGTATGAGTTCCGTCTCATGGAGTGGGCCTTAAATTCAGTCAGAACTAGTGGGTCACTCCGAACACCTCTGTTCTGCATTCACAGCAGTGTGTCTTGCAGCTAGTTGCTGTTAGAGATCACAGGGTTTGCAGCTTGGTAAGACTGATGATCGCCTTTCTCTCCTGGTCGTGTTCATGTATCGTGAACTCTACTCATCACTGGTGGGGAAGCTTCTGGGTGGGCGTCAGCTTGGCTTCTCCATGTTGGGTGACACAAAGGGTTTTAGCAGTAGGGCCTTACCATCAGGTTGTGGAGAGAAACCAATGGTCTTGACCACAGTCTGTGTTCTGATGGTGGTGGTGGTGAGTCCTCCATGGGACTTTTTTGACCAACAATTTAAGAAGATGTAAGGCGTTCCTGGCATTGTAGGTTTTACTCAGTGTCCTAAGATGTCTAGTTGGAATTGTCTCCCTTACTATTTGGTGATTCCATTTCAATTCCTTTCATATGTGCATATATTTTAGGAAGCTTCTATAGTACTAGGTTTCCTATGCTTTTTCATGCAGTCTTTAGGGTTAGCTGTCCCTCCCCATATTCCCTCTCCTACCCTTCTCTTCCATTCGCCTACCTACTCAACCCTACTCTAGTTCCCTCTTTGTCTCTCAATATCAATATGTTCTATTTTTCCTTCCTGGGAGATTCTCTCCCCCAATCCAGTACCTAGTCTTTGTGATTATTCATATTATAACATATATATAGAAAAAACATATATTTTATATATATATTATACACACACATCCATATATAAGAGAAAATATACAATATTTGCCCATTTTTTGTGTCTGGCTTACCTCACTAGGGATGATGTTTTTCTAACTCCATCCATTTATTTAGCAGACATTTGCTGAGTACCTCTTATGTACCAACCATTATACTCGGATCTCTGGACAGGTCTTTCCAAATACAGCTTTTTATTATTATTATTATTATTATTATTATTATTATTATTATTATTATTATTATTTGCCTAACACATAGTTCTATGTAGACCATGGAAGGCTCACGAGCTCTTTTCTTGTCAGACTGTATGATAAATGCAATTTGTGTTCAAATAGATTTTTAAAGGCAGATTATGCACTGGCCTTGACAGTAAGCAGCTTCAAGTGTGAATTGAGAAGTGACTGCTGACCGGGAATGTTAGTGAGTTGTTTCACATCAGCCATTGGTAAATGTAGCATGGAGATAAAAGAAATCTCATCATTATACTCTTGTAAGGCTCAAACAATCCTGTTACTGCATTTTGCATTAGTTTGCTTTTCTGCTACTGTGATAAATAGCATGAGCCAAAGCTACTTAGGGAGCAAAGGGTTCATTTCATCTTACACTGCCAAGTAACAGTCTGTCACTGAGGGAAGTCAGGGCAGCAACTCAGGGCAGGAACCTGGCAGCAGGAACTTAAGCAGACACTATGGAGGAATGCTGCTTCTGAGCTTATTCTCCAGGTCCACAGTTAGCCACATTCTTTACACCTCTCAGGACCATTCCTGAGAGGTGTAAAGAATGTGGAGAATGTAAAGAAAGAGGAGGCAGTGACAACAATGGACTTGGACATCCCATGGAAATGATGGAGACGTCTTCTCAGTTGAGGTTTCCTCTTTCCAGGTGACTATAGTCTGTCAAGTTAACAAAACAAACAAAATAACAAAAACCCAAGCAACCAACACAACATTATCATCATAGCTGAGCAATGTGTAGAATCTGAGAAGAGGCTAAATGCTAGAAAGATCCTAAAGTGCTTTCTACCACATCTTGGACATCTTACTTTATTCTGTCTGCTGCATGCTGTCATGGAAGTCCATATTAGAAGGGCATTTGTACCCAATGGTAAATTCCAAAGGTGTGTGTGTGTGTGTGTGTGTGTGTGTGTGTGTGTCCCCGTGTGTCCAGCATTACTCCTCTTGCTTTAATGAGAAGTAGAGCCTTGTAATCAAAGTAGATGTGCAAAATTCAAAATACAGTGAAGCTTCAAGCAGGCAGTGTAAAGCCTGAGGCAGGCAGGATTTTAGCAGACAAGGAGTATGTGAGACTTTATGAAGCCAACATATTATTTATCCTAGGTAATGAAAGAGACATTTGTAGGTTGAGGCTAAGAACTCTTCAAGGGTGAAGCCAACTTGATGGATTCCATCGTCCAAGCATAGGGCCTGGCTTTGTCTCCCCACTGGAGAAGTGATTTTTTTTTAATCAAAAGAGAAACCTGTCATACTTTTGAGCTACCAAACCATAAATCTCCTTCCCACCAATGTGATAATAGTGTCTCTTGTCACCTTTCTTGATAGGTCAGAGTAATTGCTATGACATATGGCCTTGCTCTGTCTCTCCCGACTGCAGCCCCTTCTGTCTTCTATAGGTTCGGGGTAGAAACAGAGGCTCCCTGCTTGTCTGTGTATGTTCATTTGAAGAGCAGAGGATCTTTTATCAAGAACATGACATCCTCATGAAACCAGAGTAGCCCCAGAGCAGCAATGAAATCTGAGAGCCAGTGACCCCTCCTTCCCCAAGCTCACCAGCAAGTTGCTTCATGTATAACATTCTCCTTTCCTGAAGAAATAGAAAGAAAATGACCTCTATCCAATCATAGGGCTGAAAACATTTCCGTACATGCTTTACTGGCCACACAAAACCATATCTCAGATCTGATGTTGCTCAGCAGAGCAGTGAACTAACTTTAATGAAAACTAGCAGACTGGGCTAGGGAAATGCGTCAGCCACTTTATAATTCTTGCCTTACAAAAATGATGATGGAGTTCTATCCTTAAAATCAATATTTAAAGTATAAGTGTAGTGGCATGCACTTGTAAAACCAACTAGGGAAGCAGACAGGCAGATGGTTAGGGTTTAGTGGACAACCAGCCTAGCTTAACTGCTAAGCTCCTAGTCCCATTGAAAGACTGCATATCCAGCCTCTAGACTTGCCTGCTAATTCTCTTCCCATCATACCAGTGGGTGAAGGGTAAGGAATCATGCACTTCTCCTCTTGACATTCACTTGTTCTTGCTCTCACCATTTGGTGTTGACTGGCTGATATAAACATTCATGTCATTCATGTAGGAGACAAAATAGATCAATAAGCAATGTCAGATGCAGTAGAAACTGCCAAGGCTTTCAGGATAACCGAGGCTGACCTACAGCTTCTACAAACTGAAATACAGGCACAGAAGTGCACAGACACGCATGTGCATCTCCATGCATGCACACACACAAACATATTCAAACAAAAACTGACATGTATGTTTTACAGAATTCTTAATTAATTGGAATTGAGTGAAAGGTTATTTTGTCTAGAAACACTAGACAAAGAGGGGCAATGGTCTGGAGGGAACTTGTTAAGTGCAACTTTATGCTGTCCTTTATTTCCTATGAAGAATGCACTCAGGTCAGAAGCCAGGGAAATCCCCTCCTCACTCCAAGCTCTTGACATATCATAGAAAGCCCTAAGTAAGATTAACCAGGAGTCTAAAACTCCCAATGTAGGTCTTAAAAACTCAATAAGCTGGATGGTTATTAAACTGCTGTTGTGAACCTCATCTCCATGGGATTCCAATTCCTTAAGATGTGTCTAGCTGTCATGTTGCTACATTGTACACAAATTATATAATGTTAACCTAGAATAATAGGTATGTGATTGCTCTGTATCTATGCAGAAATGGATAGTCATTTGAACCTATACACTCTGCTATCTGCAAAGATAAATATAAGACACAAAATCCATACTGTCTCCAGGAATATATGGGCAGCAGGAACTAGAGTTGATGGGGGGAAAAGGACATACTTTTGGGTGGGTGGGAAGGGTAATGGATCTTGGAGAAGTTAGAGGAAAAATTACTACGGTGAAAACATAGTACATGAATTTCTCAAGGAGCTAATCATTCAAGAGCATATTGTTACTAGTCATAGAGTATAGGAAGCTGCAGACAAATGCAGGAGAAGGTCAAATAAAAAAGAAGAGTCTGTAAGTTAAATGGTGGAATAATAAGAGGGGGAGGAGAAGGAGGAAGACAAGGATGAGGACGAGGACAAGGAGGACTAGGGAGAGAAGGAGAAATGGGGGAAGAGAAAGGCAGGTACTGTGTCTTTGGCAATCCCAACTCTATTCTTAGTTCACAGTTGCCCTGGATATCCACGTACATTATTCTTGATGGTTGGTCTCTTGCAATTGAAGTTATAACTTGACATGTTGGAATTTGATAGGTTTCCTTTAACAATGTTTTAAGCAATGCTTTCTTTTTGGCATTATGGTTAAATGGAAATTATTTATTTCTAACATTCATAGCTTAATATGAGAAGATAAGAAGTCAAATGATTCAATAATAAATTGTTTCATTATTCCAGGTGCCCATTTCTGAAAAAGTATCAACACTGAAAGTAATCAACTAAAATGTACTAAGTTCTTCCTTCGTATTAAACATTGGGTTAAGAAGTTTGCATTGCACTGGAAAGAACCAGCTCAGTGGTTAGAGCACTGGCTGCTTTCCCAGAGCACTGGGGTTGGATTCCCAGCCCCCCTTCCCCCCAGCAGCTGCCAACAGCCTGTAACTCCAGTTCCAGGGACCCAGTGCCCTCTTCTACCCTCCAAGGGCAACACACACACACACACACACACACACACACACACACACACACACTCAAGTGATGCCTGTATGCAAATCACCCAAATATACAACATTTTTAAAGAAAAAATGGAATGGATGATCTCATGTAGCTCACAGACTTATGAAGTAGATGAGACCAGTGAATTCCGAGGCTGGCCTCAAAGCATGGAAGTCTTCATATTAACCTCGTATCCCATTCCCCATGATGAGATGGTTCCTCACACCAGTTCTGTTCAGACACATTTCATCTCTGTTTGGTGGATGCTACCACATCCTATATGGCCATGGTACGTGTACATCATTCAGTAAGTCTTAACATGAACAGCTGAGGTAGGCGAGAATAAATGGTAAGATGGGAGGTCCCCATCGGCAAGGAAATGTGAACATCATCTCTAGTCCTCTCTTTACAGTTCCTTCACTACCTTTTGTAGACAGTGGATAGGATTTGAGACCCAAATCCTTTCCTTACAATGAACAAAAACAAGAACCTTTTAGCTTACGGATACTAGGAGGAAACAAGATAGAAGTCATAGCTGTGCTTCACATTCTCGATTGGTTTGGCATGACCCCATCTTTCTTGCCATGACAGGTAAAACTTTCTCTAATCAGGTATCTCCTTCCCCCTTCCACCACCCTGCAACAATTTCTTCTTACTTTTCAAGAGTCAGGCTAAAGGTCACATGCCCCAAAATGTTACTCATAAATCTTTACCTTAACCGAGGGCGGCTGCTGCTCTTCTAACAAAATAACATCACCATCACCATTGTCTGTGTGCTTGAATATGTCCCATCCTAGGACACATATTCCTTTAATATAAAAATGGAGTTTTTTCTACTGTCTGTACATTTAACCAGAGTAGCAATAGTAACTAATTAATTAATTAATTAATCTGATCTTGACCAGGTGAGTTGTACCTGCTTGTTATTGACATCAACCCCTTTAAAGTTAGCTAGTCTACACCACTGTGTAGAGCTCATTCACCCTCATGCAGAAGAACAGAATAAACTTAAGCCTGGAAGAGCACACTAAGCCCATCCTCTTTCTTTATAAAACTGTCAGTGACGTGGAGAGCTTCTCTCAAGGTCTCCTAGTTGTTCAGGGACAGAACTGGGATGAAGCCTGGCATGTCTGTCTAAGCTAGGAGAGCTGGCATCTTTTCCCATGGAGGCTTCTAGTGTAGCTACCCTGAGAGGACAGCATGTCCTTCCCAATGGAACTTAAGAGATCCTCAAAATACTAAATGAAATGTCAAAAATGAAAAAAAAAAAAAAAAAGCTTGAAACGACTTGCAGAGTCTCTGGTCACTTGCTGTGTTCAACCACCACTCCCAAGGCATGTTCCAAAAATTCAATTACTACAGAGGATTGCTGACTTTCTCTCAAATAATTTTGTACACAAAGAACATTTGAAAAGCTTTAGAGGCCACTTCTTCTATCTGCACGAACAGTCAAGGACAGCTGTCATAAGCCAAACTCTCATTTCAGCCACAACATTGATTTCCAATAAATCTATTCAAAGGAATAAAGTGGCTGTTCCCTTTCATGAAACACACCCACAACTTACAAAGTATTTTGTTGATAGAAACATCAGTGAGCAATGACAGCTATATAGCCTTAAACCACTGAAATGTAGCAGACATCCCAACACACACTAGGAGATGAAAATGTCACATGGGTAGGCAGAAGTAAATCCATATGGTTCATACCTCACTTAAGGCTGGTACCTTAGAAAGAGTAAAGGGTAAAGCTGGAGGTTTGCACTGGTACCAACTCTGTAGCTGTAGCCATTGCAGTCATAGTCATATGTTCAAGAAACGTCAAGTGAGTATCTACTTAGAACAGACTCACTTCTAGGTACCAGGAAGCAGTTGTAAGAGAAAAAGAGAAATAAAAAAATAATAATAATAAAGCTACATTGGCTAGAGTGTATAACCAAGTAGTTAGGGTGCTCCTCTAGCATGTGGGAGCCCCAAGTTCAACTTCCAGCACCGTAGTAAGTAAGTAGTAGTAAGTAAGTAGCTACTCCTATAGAGCTCACCTTTGCATAAAGGGAGTCTTTGGAAGTAAACAGAAAAACTAGAAAGCATATTGCATGCTATTTGATCATTGGTATTATGGAGAAAAATACAACTGAGAGGAAGTATGGCAGAAAGAGGTATTTTATAAAATGTATTCTCTCTCTCTCTCTCTCTCTCTCTCTCTCTCTCATCTCTCTCTCTCTCTCTGTGTGTGTGTGTGTGTGTGTGTGTGTGTGTGTGTGTGTGTGTGTATGCAGAGGTATATGTGGGTGCACACAAATTGGCCAGATGAGAGCATCAAATCCCTTTGATTTGGAGGTTACTGTCTTTTGGGTGGTACCTAGCTTGCCACACAAGCTGTGAGTGCTAGGATTCAGTCTCTGGTCTTTGTGATGTTGCAGCAAGTTCTCAACATCTGAGCCAGCTCCCTAAGAGATGCCACAAAGAGAACAGTTTTAAAGAGCAACTGGGAAAAGGCTGTATTATTATGAATTACTAACATTCATTGAGCCTGGCAGACAGCACATTCCGCTCAGTGTTTGACAAACACTGCTGAAATGGTCCTGTTCTTGCTTTGGGATCTTCTTGAGAGTTTCTGAGGTCTTTGTAGGAATGAGAGTACTGGTTATTATTTCTCCTTTCCTTGGATCTTTCCTCCAAATCGATTACAAAGATCTTTATGGAGAAGCTACCTCTTCATCAGCCTCTCAAGGAAGGCACTGCATGTACTGTCTCTGGTCTCCATGTTCTGCACTTGTTTCCCACCCTGATTTGCTTAAAGACCTATCTGGACCCATATTTTCCATCCAACATGCCATATGGTATGGGATAAAATTTTGTGGCGCTTGCTAAGTCATTCACCAACTTTCAGATTAGCTTCATGGAAAGCATATCAATATGGTGGATATTCCCAGAAAGAGCAACTGGTACTAATTCTAGGACTAAGCTTTCTTCTGATGCTTCCAGAAGAGAAGTCAGTTATGACCAGCCCTGAATGTTAATATTCTCAACTCTCTCGGAGCATAAACATTATATCTCCTCCGACATAAACATTATAGATTCTTTTTTTATTTGAACACATCCTCTTTTATGTTTGGAGCTGAACGTACATTTCTCTGCCAAAACTTCCCTTGTCAAAATCTGTCAGTCATGATAAGCCTCATCCCACCATGTGAGCCTCTCTGAGGTAAGCATCAGAAATCAGTACCTTTTTCTCACTGGGTCATTATGATCATCTGGTGGCTCTGATCCCAATGCCTGAGGAACACATATCCCAGAACTCGTGCGTACTTGAGTCGTGGAAATGAGGGTTGCCCTACATTTAAAGACCATCCATATTTGTTTTCTCTGAAGAAGCAATTAATAATGACATTGAAGTGATCTCAAAGTTTGATAATAAGATTTTATTAGGATTTCATTAAAAGAGGAAGATTCCTCAGCATGATCAAACAGTGTGGCAGTGTGAGCACAGTTTACATATTTTAGGAGATGTCCAATAGATAATACACATGAAGGAATTTTTTATGTCCCCTCTTCTTGCAGCTATCCTAGGGGCTAAGTACTGTCACCACCAATGTGCAGGTGAAACGAAGTTTCAGAGATAACAAAGTCCCTGTCCATAGCCACACAGCTAATAATGATGGACACATCCGGTGTCCCAAGTCCATGTAGACTTATGAATCCTGGTATCGTGTTAACTTTAACTTCTAACCACCAAATGCTATTACCTCTTTACTGCTTTTAACCATGAAAAATAAATGAAGCCTGAAATGCTAACATTTTGGGGTGCCTATATGATTTTACCTGGAGCCATTCTGGAAGCTATAAGTTCATAAATAATGTCATTCTCACTTGGTTAGGCTCCTAGGGCCAAGAGGAGACAGATGATCTACCGCTTTGTAGAGTATCACTGTAAGCTGATGTGTTACTTCATAGTGTTGGGTTGCCATCCCCTGGAGTGCTTTGATGAGATCGGTTGTCAGGTTCAGGTCTGTTGTTTCTCTTACCAGAATCCCAGCCACTGGAAGACAGCCCCAAAGCCCTGCCTGTGTTAGGGGAGCAATCGAACTCAGATAATGACATAAACGAGCCGGTGTTCATCTGGGGAATCTCAGACAAAGCAGCCCAGAGGAAAAGCATCTCTGCTGGTGAAGGTTCGTTTCGTTTACAACAGGAGAAGCAGCAGCCGCTGGTGCACCGACTCGGGAGAGGTAAAGGGAAGCTGAGGCTGCCGCATGTGAGTAGCGCTTATTTTCTGCAGCTAGGAACAGGATGCTGGGAGGGGGCTTAGCTGGGAGGTGTGTGTGTGTGTGTGCGCGCGTTTTGGGTCACAGCTTTTCCTGTGGCTAGGAGTGGAAGTTGAATCTTTACACAATCACCAAGTGCATTTGGGATCTAAGCCCCTCTTGCAGAGGAGGCGACGGACTGTGCCCACACGCACTTACATTTTCTGCATCTGTGGATTATAAAACATAAACAGCAGCAAGTGGGGAAGGGTTTCTCTTTGTTTTCTTATTTTCTGTGGTGGGCTGCAGGGTAGAAAGGCACCTCAGCCCTGAAGAGCTTTCAGAGCAGAAAGAGTCCCCCCAAGGGGGGCTCTTTCCCAAGTTTCTGTGGCACAGGTGTGGATCTCTATGTCTTGGCCACACAGTTGCTTCTCTTGGAGAGAGAATTACATTCTTCCCACTGGGAAAGGGTAAAGGCTATTTTCTATCTCCGGTCCTTGGTTTAAGTCCTTCAGAGTAACCAACACCAACGTGGTTTAACCTGGCACTTGTCGTCTTTAAAGGAGTTCACTGAGCACAATCTGGGCTGGGAAGGTGTAGGTCTGTCAGCTGGGGCAAACACTCGGGTCTCATCAATGTGATTTTTAAACTTTATAAAGTTTTCAATTGCTTTGTTTTACAAACCAAGCCGTGGCGTTTTCTACCTGTTAACACTGAATGTATGTTGAAGTTGGAAGGATACGGAGGAGGACGGTTTGCTTTCAAGCGCGCTTGCGCAGCAGGCAGCAGGTTCTCTCCTCTGGGTGAGCTCTCCTGTGCACCTGTGGGCGATGGTGACCACAGGTGCTCTTTATGATGGGTTCGTCTTAAAGTTGCTTGTGGTCGAATGTCTAAAGACATGGTCCACACATGGACACACACACACACACACACACACACACACCACATACACATGCATGGGCACACATCATACATGCATATGCATGTACACACAAACCACACAGACACACACACCCCAGACCACATCATGCACATACATGCACATATATCCACAATGCACATAGGCACACGTGCATGCACACACACACACACACACACACACACACACACACACACACACACACGGCCACTTCTCACTGCCATTCTTTTTTTTGTCTTCCAAACTCTATATGACCTAGCACAAGGCAAGGCCTGGGCCAAGTAGTGTTAGTTTTTTTTTTTTTTTTTTTTGGTGGGGGGAGGGGAAGGGGGGTCAGTTTATGTTGCTGAGCCAGGGAAACTGCAGGAAAAGCAAACTTGCACATCAGCCCCAGGAGAAGAAAAGGAGGAAAGAGTGGGAGAAAGGGAGGGGCTCTTTGCATGTCCTAGGCATTGGCTTCCAGCAGCTGTGCATAATAAGGGAGAAGAATCCTAAGCACTTCACACCGAGGCTTGGCTTGGAAGAGAGATTCCAGCCAGCAGCTTGGGTTCACAACTGTGTGCCAGTACACAGGAGGGTCAGGGCCCCTGCTCCCAAGTTGCTATGGGGTGTGCAATGAAATAAGAGCCAGGGCAGGGGATGATGTGTGGGGGGGGGGGGAAGGAGGGAAGAGCCATCTGTTTTCTGCAGGGGAAGTTTTCCCCTCAAGGCAGCTCCATAAAGCATTCTCATAGCCTGGTACACCAGGTGTAGCTGCAGGTGAGGCTGTTCAGAGCTGGCACCGAATGGCAGGAGAGCTCAAGTAACCATCTGAGTGGAAAGGGGGCTCGATACTTGGTGGCTGTCAGAATATCACGAGCCATCATCCGTGGCATCAGGGTGTTGCGCCTGCACAGACGACCTGAGATCTAACGTCTGCGACCTAGAGAAAGATGAAGGAATGGGGCAAGATCAATAGCCTGATGTCTGTGCTTTGTTGGTGCTTAGTTTTGGCATTAGTGATAATGGCGCACCGTAGAAACATTACAAACTATTTCCATGAGACTTTTTGTAAAACCCAACCTCTTAGCCCTTGTGATTTTTTTTTTTCTGTCTTCCCATCCAGTGCATCTTTGACACAGTGGTAACCGGGGCCTCGTCGGACTTGCTTTTGCCTCTACCCCACCATTATCCTGTGCTCCATTCTTATATTCCACCACCACTCCCACAGGGATGGTTAATGACAGCTGGAGTCACTGAATTAATCCCTTAAGTAAATAGGCTATATAGGTTGTTTAGCAACTGTTGGATATTGAAATTCTTTCCAGCCTGTCTGTAACTGTGATGTGATGTTATGAGTAGTCCTGTGACTGACACATTTAACTTCCCCCAGGTCTCCCCCCCCCCAAGACCTGGGAAAATGAAGCCTTTCCATCAGAATGTGTTCTTCATGCTTATGGACATGTTCTCTAACTCCTCTGCCCACTGCACAAAACCATCACCTAAAAAACGTCAATGTGTCTGGAGCCTTATGCACACAGATTCCAGTTTTTCCCTCCGAGTGAGGATCCATGAAAAGATACTAGCTGTGGTTTTTAGAGATGGTGCTTAACCTCTGAAACAGACAGGGCCATACTGCGTAGGACAAGCTTGTAGCTTCTCAGGTCTCCCTCCTGTGAGAAAGCTCGACAGCTTCCTATTCCCAGAGTTGTAGAAGGCGAAGAAAGAAAGGGAGGTAGGCTGACGTCTCAGGGAGGCAACCAGTCTTTGGACTTTGCCTTTCTTCCAACCTCAACAAAGGCAACCTGAAGGTGACTCACTTCTTGAATTTGAGGCTGTTGCCCTGACAAAATGGGACAAAAGTCCGTGGGAAGGTGAGGAGGCCTGGTCAAGCTTATTGGAGGTTAAAAAGAAGAAAGAAAAAGAAAAGAACACATTCTATGGCTTCTACTTCTGTGTAAACTTCATCCAAAGTCATAGGCTTGATGGTGGGGTGGGAGAGACCATGGTCACTACGTTCTACTAAGCAAGAACTGTGGGATACTTTAGTTCCTACTTCAATAAAGATAATGCTATCAGCTATATTTTTTTCCATCTTTCTTTGCTTGTGTCTGATAAGTTATAAGAGATTATTCTGCACTTCCCTGGCCTGTGTAGCTCAGCATAAATTGCTTCAGTGCTAATCTCTTTGTTCGCTCAGTGATTATTTGCACAAAGGCCAAGGCTAGCCAGTGGAGACCTCGCTTTCTGCTCAGCATGCATCTAGCCATCCTGACCTATGTAGGGAGAAATAGCAGAGTCCTGGGAGGAAGATTTTTTTTCCTTCTATAGCCAAGCGGATCAATGAGACCCTTTCTTCCTTCTATTTTTTCCCCTACTCTGGGCTTATTGACTTTCTCAGTCGGCAAGGATTTAGTGTTTCTTCACCAAACTAGGAGCCACTGGAGGTCATAGGCAGATCTGAGTGTGGGAACAGCTGTTACTTCCATAGACTAAGAGGCTATGGAGAAAGAGCATGTCTTCGATGCATCTGATAGAGCAAACATGTGTCCTCTAAGGAAAGGAGGAGGGACCCTAGAGCTATAGCCTAAGTATTTAAACAGGGACTTACTGAAAACTGTCCATGTGGTAGTAACTCTCAATTACTATTATCTTGCTGGTTTTTTTTTTTTAGTCTAACTTCCCTACAATATTATACCCAGTAAGGCAGTTATAGTTTCTGGTTTATCTGCTGTTGCACCAGCAGCCTTTCACAAAGTGATGATGAAGCCTACCTGCTCCGGGCTCTGGGTCTGCTGTACACTGAGCCATGCTTAGGTGGTTGATCTACATTGTTTGATTCCTCCTCATAGTGACCCCATGTAGTTTGTCTTCCTGCCAGTCCCCACCCATAGCTTTAAAGGTTAAGGGATGAGTAGGTCATATTGGAATGGATGTATATGGGGCCCTATGTTTGGGGGCCAAGGGAATAAGGGGGAAATGCCGAAGAGGAGTCTTAGATGAAGGACGCTTGCCATAGGATCACAATTTGAGCTTGCTACGCAGTCTGTGTTCTGAATCACTTCACCGTAGACACATAGGCAGAGAGAAGGATGGAAATCTAAAAGGACATTGAGGCACAGCTGTGTCTCTAAAACATAGCAGCAATGGTGATAAGAATGCTGTTGGTGATAGCTGTTGCCAGGGACCTACATGACTTATTATGATACAGGTTTTATGCAATTCTGATTTAATCCTTGCCATGGCCTTAGGAGAGAGAGAGAGAGAGAGAGAGAGAGAGAGAGAGAGAGAGAGAGAGAGAGAGAGCCACTCTCCTCATCTTTAGTATCAAATTAAGGAAAGCTCAGTGATTTCAGTCAGCTGGCCCCAGATCACAGAGCTGACTGTGATGTCAGTAACCTCTGACAGCACTTTGCTGATGTACCAGGAGACTGGGGCTGCAAGCAAGGCCAGGGGACTGGTAACAAAGTACCAAACCGCTCAGCACAGTGGCTTCCTCTGATCTGTGAAGAGTTCTGGGCTATCGTGTACATCAACCTGAGACTATTCTTGCTTTTGTCTCAAAAGCAAGTTCCTTGAGGAAAGGCTTGGGGGGAAAAAATGTCACCATTGGTCCAGTCATGCATAAACTGGCAAGGAAAAAGAAAAGCCTAAGGGAAGCACCTGTCCCTGTATCCCAGTCCACTGTGCTGAGCCTGCCCTTCCCAATAGAATAGCTGCCAACCATATGTTATTATACTGAGCACTTGGAACACAGCCAGTCCAAATTGGGGTGTTCCATTAAGTGTGAAAATACACAGTAGACTTTAACAGCTTAATGTGAAAAAAAAAAAGAAAAAGAAAATCAAATATCTCAGTAGATTTCTGGTTGCATAAATAAAATACACTATTAACATCAGTGTTAGTGCTTCATTTTATGTTCCAGAAAACTGTGATAAAGTACACAGAGCATGAAATTCATCACCTAAACCGTCTTAGTGGTATTGTTGGGTGGTATTAAGCACACTTGCATTGCAGTGAAAACAATCTGCTGAACTCTTTGTCTTGGAACGTCACAGCTCTGTACACATCAACCCTCTCCTCCTTTCCCCAACCTTGGGCAATGGCTATTCATTTTTTGTTTCTAAACTTTTAACTATTCTGGGTAGCTCTTATGAGTGGGTTTGCACTGAATGTGTGTTTCTGTCACTTTCCTGTTTTTGCTTAGCACAAGGCTGTCATGGGTCATGGGTCATCTGGGATGATGGACGTATCTGAATGTTCTTTTCTTCTTCTTTTTTTTTTTCGAGACAGGGTTTCTCTATATAGCCCTGGCTGTCCTGGCACTCACTTTGTAGACCAGGCTGGCCTCGAACTCAGAAATCTGCCTGCCTCTGCCTCCCAAGTGCTGGGATTAAAGGCATGTGCCACCACGCCCAGCTGTATCTGAATGCTCTTGCTCATTTCTGCACCTATGGGCACATGGTCTATTTTTACCTCCTATTTTTTTACCTTTCTTGAACATAGCTCCTACAATATTTAAAATTCCTTAAGTGCCTTCCATTTAAGGTTGACATTATATCTCTAAACAGTGTTGTTCTAAACCAGTGATTTTCAACCCATGAGTTGCTACTCCTTTGGGGGTCAGATATCAGATATCCTGAATATCAGATATTTACATTAAGATTCCTGACAATAGCAAAATTGCAACTTTGGGGTAATAGTGAAATAACAGTATGGTTGGAGTCACCACAATGTGAGGATCTGTATTAAAGGGTTGCAGCACTAGGAAGGTTGAGAACCACTGTTCTAAACTTTTCTATTCTTCATTTCCCTCTCATCATTCTGTCATCATTAGATACAAGACTTGACAACCCTTATGCTACATAGATTCTCTTATTTCCCTTCCCTAAAACCTGAGTCAATAACCTTAACTCTGATCTAGCTCTCCCATGTTTTTAAGACCCATGAAAGGCTGTCATGCTTAGCAACATAGCTTTTGTAATTAAATGAAACTGTGACATTTCTCAAGAGGAATATTCCCTTTTTCATAATATATCAGGAGAGGGCCCAATAAATTGAAACCAAGAAGAAAAGGCTTTTGAAGCTATTTAATTTTCAATTAAAAAAAAAAGTCAACAGCTGTACTCAGCTTGTGGGTTGTGAGTGAATTTTGTCAACCCACCAAGCAAGGAAGAATGTAAAAACCAATAAAGAAAAAATTCAGGTTGGGGATCTACACTAACTTTCCATTTCTGAAATCAATTTTTTCTGGAAGATCTTTGGGAATCTAGGTATTTACGTCAGTATCTTTGATTTCTCAACACTTATAGACAGACTAAAACCTCATAGCCTTTCTGTAGCATCCATGACCTTTCAGCTTCCTGATTTTTTTCCTCCATCATCCCCTGTAAGCTTCCCCTAAGGAGAACAAGGTGCCTTATTGGTCTCCAAGTGAGCAATGTGCTCTCTTGACTTCCAGCCTTGTCCTTGATCTTATATCCACTTTGGAGATTCCATCCCACCTTTATATGACTGCTGTAAACTTACTCATCCTTTAAAATACTGTGCAAAGATTCTCTTCTAGTAAGCATCCCTGAACCCAGTACCCACTGGACATGGACAGCCCCATAAGAGACGTGGTGGCCCATTCTAGAAGTGATTCTCTGCCACCATCTCACACCTTATCCTTTCTTTCTCATTAACTGAAGGAATTTGGAGTCCAGAAGGTATGAGTATACATAGAGGTCATTCTTAGAGGTCCTTCCTGAGAGACAGAGAAGGTAGAAAAGTTGGACGGATAGATGAAATGATGAAGGGTCCAGTCTTGTTGGTTACCATAGCTGATAAGAGTTCAGGAGGCCAAGGGTCGTGTCACATCCAGAAGGGAGTGTTCTGTAACCTTCCAGCTCCTACCTTCTCTCTGCCTCTTGGAGAATGTGATAAGCACGTACTTCTTGTGTTAGCTAGCTCAGCATTCAAGAAGTCAGTTATTCTTATCATTCCGACCCACTTATCACTTATTTTGTATTCATTGCTGCTTGGTTTAAAAAAAAACAAACAAAACAACCCTTCTTGGACTAAGTCTGAAAATAGCACTAAATCAATGGGTATAAATAAAGACTTAGAGGGAACACTGACAACATGTCCATTTAACACATGCATGAATGATGGGTTCCTCTCTAGGGTCTGCGACCTCCCTAGCCATGGATATTTGAACTGGTTATGACAGTACCAGCTATAATTTATTCCAGTTAGAGGGCCTCAAATATAATAAAAAAAGAATTGGTTACCCCCATAACAGTTAACTGTCATGCCACTATGTAGAAACAGCTGGAAGCCTGGAAGGTTGGTACAACTTCTCACCCATGGTCATATAAGCAACATTAATTAAATGAAATGGATCACAATAAAAATTATATGAAAGTATAAGGAAGATTTGTTGGCATAAATAAGGGGTTTGGAGACAGGGGAGGGGAGTTGAGGGACTAAGAGAGGATAATGGGGTGACTATTATAAAGTATAGAATATACATATGAGATTGTGTGAGGGTAAAGAAAACACAAATTTATTCCTCCCCTTGTCCAGAGGTCAGAATCTCCCAAAGGAGGTCCTCAAACCTTTAGAGGAGGAGACTCTATAAGAAAATCTGTGTTTGTTCCTTCAAGCAAGGCTGGCTCTAGACTTTCCTTGGCTTGGGGCTATACCATGCCTTTAAAAAGCATGGAAATATTTCATCCACGTCTTTCCTACATATACAATGCTTGTGATGTTCTGGGCTTAATTATACTCATCCTTATGTCAGGAGTCACATCACTGACCAATTTAGTATTGTCAGGACTGGAAACCCATGGGTATTAATCAGAGGGCACAGCGTCTGACATATACTGGCCATAGATAAGTCAGTTTTATCATGAAAAGATAGCATATAGAAAATAGGTGACCAAAGAAGACCACAGGGAGGGTGAGAGGCACAAGCAGTGGACAAATCCCAGAAAATGCTCATTTCCCTAGTGTGTCCTAATGCTGCAAAGAAGGATATGTGGTGGTGAGAATATATACAGAGAAGACTGATCTTGTACACACACACACACACACACACACACACACATACACACACAAAGGGGGGGGTCATAGACAGGGACAGAGGCAAGACAGAGACAGAGAAACATAGGCCATAAGATATTAAGGGCATTCTCCTCAATGATATTTCCCTCAAGTAACTTCTGCCTCATGAGATTACTTCCCCATAGTCCATTCAGCTGTGAATCTACGGACAGATAGCTTCATAAGTGAGCCTTGGTCTCTCATCACCATTTACTTCTGAACCCCGCTACACATGAGACTTTGGGAAGTGTAGCAGATAGAAACGCAACAAGCATTTTCGTGTTACTGGTCCCATGGTACTTAATACATACATGACAATGTACATTTACCATTTATATTTAGCTGTCAGACATCCGCACTCTAAAATAAGACTCTGGGTTGACTAGTTTTAATTTTCAACTTGACACAGTGTAGAATCACTTGGGAAGAGATTCTCAGTGGAGGGTTGTCTAGATCCTTGTGGGCATGTCTGTGGAAAATTGTGTTGATTATGTCCATGATTTAGGGAGATCCTGTCTACTGTGGGTGACACCATTCCTTGGGTTTAGGTCCAGAACTGGATGAGAGTGGAAAAATATGTCTGCGTAGCAAGCATACATGCGTATGTTACCTTCTCCTCTTGACTATGAATTTGATGTGATTAGCTGTTTTAAGTCCCCATTGCCTTGGCTTCCCCAATAAGATGGACTATAAACTGAAGGTGTGAACTAAAGTAAATTTTCCTTCTGCGAGTTTCTTTTGTATCAAGGTCCTTTGTCACACAGCGACAGAAACGAAGCCAAAATGATAACCCTTACCGACTAAGCATTCCTTTCCCATTTCTCTGGCCCCTAGTCACTAACAACTTGCTTCCTGTTCGTATTGAACTTACCTGTTCTCGACATGCCTTGTAGACAGATTCACGTATATAATCATTTGTGTCTGGCTTCTTTCTTAGCATAGTCTTTGCCGTAGCGTGAATGCATTCCATAGTATTCCTTTTATGGATGAATCGTAGGTATACCACAGTTTATAAAGCCAGCTGCCTGGTGATGCGCATATGCAGTTTTGTTTGTTTAGTTGGTTGGTCAGTTGTTGTGCATTTGAGGATATCTGTATAGGAATTTGTTTAAGAACTGGCTTCTATTTCCATTGGGTGGACATCCAGGGGTCAAATTGCTCAATTGGAATTGCTGGGCCATATTGGGAATTCTAGGTTTAACTTTTGGATGAACTGCCAAACTTGCATCCTGGTTATAGGTTTTTGAACCAGGCACGTGTTGATCTCAGTGCAGATATTCTTCCAATAAGATTGGGTGTTGGACTTCCACAGTGGGCTATTGGTGATTTAGCACCCTTCGTGCCTCTGAGCAACCTGTCCTCTGGATTTAGCATGCAAGGATTTTAGTATCAGGTGAGAGGAGAAACTGTTTTCACAGGCAACTATATTCTTTTGTCTCTTGGTGGCTATCAATTTGCCATTCAGTGGAAGGGCCACAGGGATGACCTGCTGGGACACAAATGATTCAGGCGCAGGATTCACGAGTCTCCATTTGAGGAAATTGCCACGGAGTACAAGTCCCCTCTGACACCCCACAAACCCCATACAGTTAATGGCATACTAGCTCCTATCATGTTCTCTGGACTCTACTGGGAACTGAGTACAATGGCTTTGGGTTGGAAAGAGGAATTCACCAGAGAGATGCATAGGAGTGGCAGCTTTTGGGACAGGCACTAACAGCTGGTTCGGATTCCATAGGGCTGTGCCACTCCTCTAGCCTGAGAAAACAGGAGAAATTCCAACTATGGCATGATATCATCCATGCTTTAGTCGCATTTGTTCTTAAACCATAGCTTTAATTGCTGTTCCATCGGATCCTGTTTCTTCTTTCACCAGGAAAAAAAAAAAAAATGGAATCTTTGAAATTCCCACAAAAGCACATTCAATTGCCATTTCTGTTCCAGCTTCAAGACAAAAACCATCCTTAATAATGAAAACAAATCTGTTATTGGCAAAGCAACCTCAAGTGTTTCTTGAAGAATCAAGAAAGGAAACCGGCAGCATTAGAAAAGAGCAGGCAGTCACACTGGCTGTGTACAAACATGCCAAGAATCCACCACTTTTTTTTTTTTACAGCGCCTTGTCATGTGCTGATCCGTGTTCCAACAGCCTTATCAGGTAGGCAGATGAAGTGCTGGTAGATCTCAACTCTTCAGAGAAACATCTCCAAAATGCAAAGGAATTGTAAAGGCTGGAGGTGGATCTCAGTGGCAAAGGGCAAGCTTAGAGGGTAGGAGGCCCTGGGTTCCGTCTATTCTACTGAAAAAGGGGAGAGTATGGAGCCAATTCAAGTCCATAATTATAGCAAGATGCAGAACCATAAACAGAACCCTGACAAACTCACGGTGTATGTAAAAGATGTAATGATTGTTCAAGGTCCTGGGAATGCACAGTTGACCAGTTTGCACTGTGACTCAGCCTGTGGCAAGCCATGCAACCACAAGCAAGTTATTTAACCTCCTTCTTCAGGTCCCTCCTCTGTATAATAGAGATAATGATACTTGACTCATAAGATCGATCTGTATATACAGGGAAATCATATAGGTGAAACATCTTGCTTGCTATCAGTTTCATGCATTCCCAAAACAACAACAACAACAACAACAAATCAAATAGTCTCTCATCCACATATGCTAGCATAGCGTGGGAGCAGATCCAGGAAAACAAAACAAAACAAAGCTAATTCCATTGCTTCTTTTAAGTCTTACTCTTTTTCTCCAAAGTGTCTTAAATGGCACATCCCCCTGATCAGCCTTGTTCCAAATGAGAAGATATTATCCCTGACATAAGAACAACAGGGGTTCTTAGAGATGAGGGAACACTTTGCAGTCAGAGGGGTACAAAGAATCGATGTTCATTACTTAATTGGGATAAACATTCGTTTCTACATACAGCTGTCAGGAAGCAAAGCCTGATCAAAGGCCCATTAGTCACAAGGCCGGCTCTGAGAAGGGCCACTTAGTTAAGGCAGTGAATTCAACATGAGAGGAAAGAGGGGCTGGAACACAGCAGCCTGGTACATTGTGCATTAGTGATTATTTTGGTCCTATTTCCCCCAAGCCTTCTCCCACAGAGATTAACCGATATTTTAAAGGCTGACAGTAGCAAGCACCAAATGTAGGCTGGGCCAACGGGTAGCTCTTAATCCCCCCCGCCACATTTTTAAATTGAACAAACCTGAGAGCAAGACTGACAAGCTATACAGTTTTGATAAATGTCACAGCAAATGCTGGTCCTCAAAGTCAGAATAAACCATGTATGCCATCCAAGGGCAGTCCAGACCTGACTTGCTCCACATAGCTTTACTACCTACACCTACTGTAGCATCTGTCATATCGTGGGAAGGTCAATTGGTCTGGAAACCCTGTACCCTGATGTCCCATCCCAACAGCACTTATTCTTTAGCATGGAATTGTCATCTGTAGCAATGATCTGTAACATTTATCTAATCTGTCATCTAACATTGACCTAATGTCGCATCTGTAACATTGAAGATGATATTTATCATTACAAGCTATGACCAGTGTGAACTACACATTAGGAATTTTGGGGAGTGGGTGGGTTGGGAAGCAGGGCGGGGGGAGGGTATAGGGGACTTTCGGGATAGCATTTGAAATGTAAATGAAGAAAATATCTAATAAAAAAATTGTTTAAAATAAAAATTAACAAAAAAGGAATTTTTCTCAGCTCCGGTCCAGTACCAGGTGCACTGTTACTGCAATGAAGAGAGAAGCCTCAGAAGGAGAGAGAGAGAGAGAGAGAGAGAGAGAGAGAGAGAGAGAGAGAGAGAGAGGATTTCATTAATATTTTTCCCATTTGTCAGTATACTGCCATTATGCAAGCATGTGGCTCATTTGCATAATCTGCTAGTTGAGTGGATCAACTGACAGTGTATTATTTAATTGCCCTCAATGTGTGGCAAAGATATAATTGCCATTATTATTGTAATTGTTCTCATTTACTAAATACCTATGATGGAGACGCTACTTGGGGACAACAGAGGACAGTGATTAAGACCACCAACTCTGAATCCACATGGAGCATTTGGGTCCTGACTCTGTTCCTCATTAGCTCTCCATTTCTTTAGACAGGAGCCTCTTCATCTGCAGAATGGGGTGGCAACAGGAGCCTGCAGTTTGCAATCTTGTTAGACTAAATGAAGTAGTATTTGCAATGCTATTGGGACAGTATTTGGTATGGTGCAACAAAAAAAAAAATACTTATTATCAGTACATTATCTTTCAAAAATGAGTAATTTGGTGGGAGAAAGCAAGACAAGTATAAAACCACCCTGGCCAAATATCCCCAGATAACTCTTCTCTTCAGTATATCACCAACCTTCCATTTTGCAAATAAGAATTTCATCAACACCGTAGTAGAACCTGGATTCCTGTGGCAGTTCTAAAGTTGGGATATTATAAGTCAAACCAAACAACATGATCTGTGTTACTATTTTGCATTCATAGGGCATCTCTGTTTTTTTTTTTAATATGAAAATAAAATTCTGATCTAACACAGATATAAGGGAATAACCAAGCAGGGTTATTCATGAAGCAGGACCTGGCTGCTCAAACTTGGTCTCTAAATGTAAGGTTTTGAAGGTTTTGCTAGTTCTGGTTCTAATGCCTTTGCTGTCTGCCAAAGGTAAGCTTTGCGTTTTGTCTGTTGTCCTCGAGTCCTGAACTGAGAAGGGGCCAGCTCCCCCACCTAGAACAGGTGGGCAGGCCCATTCTATTATAAACCCTTGAGTTGGTAATTGTGACCACTGAGAGTGGAGCTACCTTTGAATCATCTCTACAGTGATTTCTTCCTGAAAGGAAAAGGGATGGGGACAACCAAGAGCTTGGGACTGAAAGGAAAGGACCAGTCAATTTGAAACTTTCATAAATAGGCACCGTGGACTTGGCCAGCACCAGGAGAATTTAACTGCAATCTGCAAGACTAACCCAAACCCATCTTCCCAAATTCTGAAATCCTGGGCCTTTTCCAGCTTCCTCTTAAGGAGTTCTTGTTTTGTCTTCACTGTAGCTCTGCACACATGTACCTACCTGTATGTGATGGTTTTTTTTTTTTTAATCCAGGACTCCTAAATCTTATTGTCTCTACATTTTTGGCTTAATTTGTAAAACATTTTTTAAAGAAATCCCTTAGTTCGTTGACATCCTTGACAAATAACTTAAGTGCTGATCTCCTTTTCAAAAGAGTAGTCATTTCTAGGGTGTCTTGGAACCTAAAATATTCTGGTAATAACAGACACACTTTGCCTTCCAGTGTAGTATTTACTACACTTGACAGCTTCTCGGTTTTTCTGAACCAAGGAGATATAGGCTATGACTCACCCATTAAATACAAGCCAGGTACTTTTCAAACACCCTACCGAATAAATCATCTTATTTAAGTTTTTACAACCACCTCCAGGAAACAGTTGTTATTGTTATTTTACAGAGAAATTTGAGCCTGGGTCCTAGCCACCGTGTTGATTTGTGGTGATTTTAGGTTGTGTTATATTCCTCTAAAGAGTGCTGCTTTTCAATGCGGACTAAAATTGCTTAGAAACAAATTGCATATTTTTCAACCTGTGATATGTATGGACTAAAAGAAAAATCTCAGTTCAGTTCTTTTTTTTTTCTTTTTTCCAAAAAGCAAGACTGTTTTCAGTTGTCTGTACACATATGTGGCTGAGGGATCAATTAGAAGTCCAGGCAGAGTTAACATGTCCAACTCGGGAGGGAGGGGCTTTCTTTGCTGTTATTTCTGGGCATCACGCTTCCCTTTGGGGACATAGAGCTACCTTTAATACTGGCTCTGATTCTCCTGGCCAGTAAGTTAGCAAGTCTTCTCCAGAAGCTACAGGGGTTGTCACACTCCTTGAGGACTGAGCTAATTACTGTTCCCACTGCTATAACAAGACAGCAGATGAAAGCAAGGAGATCAAGAACGGACTGATCTGAACTATTGTTTGCAGGGGTTTCGGTCTATCTTCGCGGAGGGAGACTGTATCCATAATGGTAGGAGCATGTGGCTTGTTCCTATTGCAGCAGTCAGGAAGCAGGGAGCTTCCAAAATGCATGGCAAGGAACCAGAAGCTAGTATAACCTTCAGAGCCTTGCGTCTGGAGACCTAGTTTGACCAGCCAGGCCCTGTCTCATAAAAGTGCCATAACTTCTCAAAAACCAGCACCACATGCCAGGGACCAGGCATTCAAATGCATGAGCCTAGAGACTCATGATTCACATATACAGATCACAACACAGACTTCCTATGTGTATGGAAATGGGGGGGGGAGGGCCATTTTCTTGGAGAAGGCAAGGCTAACACAGTGTTCCTTCTCCCCATCCATGTCCTTCACCGAGGACCCATAGCAAACGTTTTGGAAATCTGATGCCTATCAATGGTATGATCATGCCAGCCGGAGGAGAGAGAGTTTAGCATGACCAAGGAAACGGATGTTCTCACAGAGGTCCTTGTAGTCCTAGAAGTGAAGAGAGTCACAGAAGAAGGCCAGATCATCTTTTAACTGCTGCCAAGAGGGCATGGAGTCTATCTGTGAAACATGAGCCAGGCAATTTTTGTTGTTGCTGCTGTTGTTGTTGTTATAAGAATCATGTGGAATAGGGATGTAAATTAGTTGCTTCAGTGCTTTGTTAACATGTTTGTAGCCCTGGGTCTGGCCCCCAGCACTGGATAAATTTGCATGGTGATACAGATTATAATCTAACATGTGGGAAATAGAGGCAGGAGGATCATAAATTCAAGGTGATCCATAGCTCCATGGCCTAAGGTCTGTCTGAGTTATATGAGGAGGATGAGAGAGAAAGAAAGGAACATAGAGAGGAAGAAGAGAGAGAAGAAGAGGAAGACAGAAACAAGAGGCACACAGTGCAGGGGAGATGGAGGAACAAGAGGATAGGGAAGAAGGACGGGTAGGAAGGGAGGGAAATGGAGGAGATGTGGTAAGGGACTCAGGAGGAGTGATTTCCCTCAGGAGGTTCCTTGATGCCAGAGAGGGCAGTCAGGAGTGTCGATTAAGAGCAAGGTGGCCTTGGAATCACCTCTATCAGCAAAACTTGCTCAAAATTCTCCACTCCAGTTTAAAAGGATGGACCCGTTCTGTCTGGCTTCCCACTGTGCAGACCCCAACAATGTACAGAGCCAGTGACCAAAGCCAAAGTCAGCATCACTTAAGCTGGTACCGGAAGACAGCAGCAGCGGTGGGACCTAGCAGAGAATAACCACATGCCAGCTGATGGCATGAGCTGTCAGAGAGTGACCCTGTCCTATTCAGCCTCCCAAGCCAGTCACTGTGACAAGAGATGCCGGAATAGAATGGGGCACGAACGGGGTAGGGGGAAGACCAATGTGACCAGCATTGTAAAAATGAAATTGCAGAGCAGATATTGTCTGTGATATTTAATAATCAGGACAGGGCCTGACTAAAAGAAAAATTGGAAGAACACAAAAAGAAGATGATTTCTCTAGACAGATGAAGAGTCCAGGTCAGTAAAGGGGCACACAGTGCTGAAGATACAGTGAGCTGTGTGCCAGAACACAGCACGTAAGTGGTAACTCCAGTTTACACCTCCTACATGAACAAAAGCCTAGATCCACATACTCTCAGACGATGCAAACTTAACGTGTGTGTGTGTGTGTGTGTGTGTGTGTGTGTGAATAATGAAACCTAGAAGAAAGGGGAAATTTGGTAAGTCACAAGAGTAGAAGCCCCGCGTTTCTAAGAAATAATATTCAAAAGGCCTAGCAAAAGTACAAATAATATTCTTTCCTAAAATTATATTATTTTATGTGTATGGATATTTTATGTGCATTCATGGATGTATACCATGTGCATGCCTAGTAGCCATGGAGCAAGAAGAAGACCTCAGAAGAAGTTATAGTCTGTTGTCAGCTGCCATGTGGTTCTGAGAACTGAACCTATGTCCTCTGCAAGAGCAGTAAGGGCTTTGACCTGCTGAGCAAGATTCTCAGCACCCTCCCCCCACCGCTTTGAAAGATGTTTTATTCCTCTGGGAGTGGGATAAATGAAGGATATCACCATTACCAGATGTATGGTCCAAGCTAGAACTATAAAGTCCTTTCAAAGAGATACGAGCTATACTTGCCACCATTTTAAATATGCATATTCTTTATTAAATACTCCTGCTTTGAGGATGCACAGACATTCTACATGTGCAGAGTGCATAAAAACATACATAAGGAAAATTTCAAGTGAGATCAGGTGCATTCAGGGTGTTATGACTGTAGACAACAAGGAATTTTACACTATTTTAAAAGTTGCCTGCTCATGCATGTGTGAGAGTATACACACATGCGTATGCAAATGCACCGACAGAGCCTAAAGTGGGGTATGAGATCCTGCAGAGCTCGAGACACAGGCATCTGCTGGATGCCCGGCCTCATAGATGATGCTGGGAGCTGAGCCTCGGTCTTCATGGGTGCACAGCGAGAACGTTTCACCACTGTATCATCTCTCTCCAGCCCCCTTTCACTGTCACGGTTCTTGTGACTCTTAGAGACCAGAGACGACCTAAATGAACAGAAAGGAGATCATTAAATAAGGTATGACTCATCCACACCGTTCAAGATGCTGTATCTAGAAATAGTGGCATTCAGCTGCTCAGAAGACTGAACTACGCCTGTGTAGAGAGACAATCAGCCTGTCTGAGATCACCATGGAGCGCCACGGCAAACTGCTAAGCTTGGGTACATACTGGGCTTTGTTCTCAGCTCTTTGCACCAATGTGCTTGTCTCGTCTGCTCCACAGCACACATTGATCTGCGTGCTCAAGTTGTTAGCTATGGGTGGCTCATTGCCAGGTTCTTCAAAGTCTTGCCCTCTGGTACAACAGAGAGATGCTTCCTCCAAGTTCTTCCTCTTGTATGGAGGTTGAAGGACAACTCACATCCAGAGAACGGATGCTTCCTGAGATGATCTCAAGGGTCTGAGGGAGCTCTGAAGCTTTCTATCTACACCAGCTAAAGCCTGTGTGGGAACTGCACTCTCTTCTGGTCTCTTTCCTTTATTCTTCCCTAGAGTCACTCCTCCTGCTCCTCGCCCTTTTCTTTATGTGTGTGATGGATACATGCATACTTACATACTTGCATACATAATTTGTGTATGGTACATTTGTGTGTAAGCATACCCATGTGTACACATTCCAAGGCCAGAGGAGGAGGTCAGTGTCCCTCATCATTCTCTGCCTTGTCCTCTCATGACAAATGGGGACAGTGACAAAAGTGCATTGAAAATGTGAACTTAAATTATAAGTATTTATCTAGAGGAAGTCCAGAGAATATTGATAGTGTGGTGTGAGTGTGTGTGTGTGTGTGTGTGTGTGTGTGTGTGTGTGTGTGTGTGAAGGCCAAAGGCCAATTTCAGGTATCATCCCACATGAACAGTCCACCTTGCCTTGTTTTTAGCCAAGATCTGCCTATTGACTGGAAATCACTGATTGGTCTAGGATGCTTAGCCAGCATCTCAGCCAAGTAACTGATATTTATCCATGCCATGAATGTGCCGTGTGTTCCTTATGGTTCATAATTCTTAAACTTATGTTCTCCTTCTCTTGTCAATTCTCCACTTTGTCATTCTTTGCTTCTATTTTTTTTAAAAAAGTGTTCTTTCTGCTATGTATGCATCAGACTCAAACTCTCCAAAGGGAGACAGGTGACTGGACCAGGTGTTCACCAAGTTTACATATAAATGTTTCCCCCTGGTGGGACAGCTGTCCCCTCTATGGCATTGTCATGTGCAGAGAGCACATAAACCTGAGCAGAAGGAGCCATCTTGGATTGTACCCTCTGCCAGGACTTCTGAGTGCAATCCAATGTTAATGTTATTGCTGCCCTGTAAAAGCCTTGAAAGGGCTCACCAGTGGCTGTCCCACAAATCAAGATGTACACTGCCAGATGGTTGGCCCAAGCCCAAATGAATTAGATTTTTTAAGCTTCCATAAAAAAGTTGAGGACTAAAAACAACTGGAATGCATTTTCCCACAGTTTCAGAAACTTGAAGTCTAAACTCAAGGTGTCAGCCCCATCCCCACCTTGCAATGACTGGAGAAGAGCCCTTCTTTACCTCTTCCAGCTTCTGGTATCATCAGGTATTCTTTGAGTTATGGCTACATTACTCTAATATCTGTCTTCTTCTTCCCCTACTCTCTTTATATCTCGTGAGGATATGAATCCAGGACTTAAAACACATTGGAATATCTTGGGATAATCTTATTTAACTGCCATTCACTTTCAAAGATGTATTTTTCAGTTACTGTCAGAGTCACAGGCTCAGTGGACTTCTCTCTTAGAGGTCACCATTCAACCTGCCAAACCAAAGATGATTATGATATGTCCACGAAATAATTTTGTTTATTTTTTTAGACAGGGTCTTGCTATGTAGCTCAGGCTAATCTCAAACCCATGTTCCTCCCCCATCTGTTTCTCAGGTGCTGAAATCATAGCATATGTATGCACTATCAGCAACCCTGAAGCACCAATCATACCCCATGCATCCTAACACACCTTTGAAGTTCAACAGGCATTTATTGCATGAATGACAAATAAACACCTTTCTCAGTAGGGAAAGCGAGACAGGGAGAAAAGAAGCCAAGGACACAGATCTAGATGATTATGTCAAAATGTCACTGAAGCCAAGATCTTCTGCCCTCTGTCTTTAGACTCCTCCATTCATGACAGGACTGGCCCCTATTAGCATTAGAGTTCAGGATCCGAGACACATCTAAAAGAAGTGAATTATTCTGGATCGGCAGTGAGACTCCTGATTCCCAGGGAAAGAAAAATATATTTACACTTAATTGTTGCTCTGAAGGCTTTCTGTGGCTAGGTCTGGAAAAGAAGTCTCAGAAAGTCAAATGAAGGTCAAGAAAAATAAAAGGAGACATGGAAATGGTGAACTTTGTCAGCACTGAAAATGGTTGTCAGCAGCATCTTTTAATTTTATATTTTTTTTCCTACAAGTTCCTCGGGGTGCTCTGGTAACAGGCTAGGTAACTGACTAATAGGGAAACTTCTAGAATACTTTGTCACACCTTCAGATACACAGATACTCTTCTTTGTGACATGAAAGCAATGTCACCTCAGACCTGTTCCCCTATCCTTCTGGGGTTGCAGCAAAGCCTAGAGAGCATTGTGAGGAAAAAGCTGACCTGCTTATCTACAAGTAGGGTGTGTCTTCGCTCACACAATAGCTCCCTTGGCATTCATTCTAAGTGCCTAAAAGGGAGAAAAGGAAAGAAGGAAGGAAATTCTGTTCCCTCTTCTTCATCTCCCTGTACCGAGTCTCTGGTTGCTATGACAACATCCAACAGCTGTATATTCTACTCATCTTGTTCCCATGTTTTCCATTGTTAACATTGGCTTCCTGGTGCCTCTTGCTGGTGAAACCTCACCAAAACATGTCTTTGGTGTGCCTTTTAAAATGAAATTTTCTTACTTTTTCTTATTTGTCTTGATACTTTGTAGATGCTCAAGACACAGCATGAGTACCTTCCCATGAAGGTAGACAATAGGCTTGGGTTGAGTCCTTGATGAGCCCTTTCTTGGAGCATCCAGTCTCCAGATTGTCATATCTGTTCTTGCTTGCCACTCTCTGTCATGGCATTAGCCTAAGGACATTGAAGTCAAATTCCCTTCATTTTGACAGTTGACATCCATTCAGATAAGTGTATTGGATTAGTTACTTTTGCATGGCTATTGCCAAATTTTCTGACAGGAGCAACTTGATGGAGCAATGTTTTATCTTAGTTCATGGTTTAGAGAATTTTGGTTTATTGTGGAGGTAAGGCGTAATGGATTGGTTCAATCCATGGTAGTGGGAAGGTAAAGCAAATGCTTCTTTCATCTTGGGGGACCAGAAAACAGAAAGGATGCTGGAACCAGAGGGTAGACACCACTTTCAATAGCATGAAGTAATGACTTACCTCCAGCAGCTAAGCCCCACCTCCTAAAGATTCCATGCCCTCTAAGCTAAGGGAGAAATAATTAAAACATAGCCTTTGTGGACACTTCAAAATCGAACCATGTCATTAATGTTGTTGTAAGAGAATCTTGCAAGACCAGGCAGGTTACTCATGCTTACCTACATCTCAACCTCCAAAGGGAATTCTCCCAGACTAACATCTAGTATCTATCAAGACTTTAAATTTAGCACATCCTATTGACCTCACTGCTCTGGTTTTCCAGAATGCTAAGAACTCCAGTTCCTTGATTGTCTGTCCTTCAAGTACTAGACAGATCTATTCTCAGATTCTTCTCAAAATCAGAATAGGAGCATCTGAAACTTGCCTGGTTCTCACAGTGTTCCTGCAATCATCAAATGAAAAATAGTTTCAAGAGCTAGTGATGTTCAAGCATGAAGACCTGAGTTCTGAGTTCCAGCAGTAACCAGCTATGGCGGTGTGAGCCTATAACCCCAGTGCTGGTGGAGGTTCAGTGAGAGAGCTTGTCTCAAGAAATAAGGTACAGAGTAAGTGATAGAATGACAGAAGATACCAGATATTAACTTCTGGCTTCTAGATATGTACACTTACACCATACCACACAGACTTACACACCCTACACACAGACACAGACACAGACACACACACACACAGAGACAGAGACAGAGAGACAGAGACATACATACATACATACATACATACATACATACAGTCATAGCATACATGCGCACACCATGCACACACACACACACACACACACACAGAGATACAGATACACACACACACACACCACAAGATGTGATTTAAGTTTATTAGAATTAGAGATTTCAGTTTATTCTTCTATCTTAACCTTTCTCTCATTAAAAAAAAAAATAAAAAAGATCCGATTACAGAGTAATATAGAAAGGAGTATGGGCAATGATGTTACCTAATAACAAGGCATATTTTAATAACCATGAGTACATCAGTACCAGGGACAATGTCTGACACATAACAGGCACCTAAAAATGCTGGAAAGAAGATAGACAGAAGGTAAGTCACCCAGCACGCACACTTCAGCCTCTGCTTTTGCTTTAGAGGTCCCTGTGGAGCATCCATGGTCTATATAAGGCCGTCTTGGTACACTGCATTTCCCATCGTTCCCTTGGTTATTGACCCATTCCCCGTGAGTGCTGATTTGTCTCCCACCATCCCTACTTGTGTCCAAGACTCAGATTTCTGACTGCTCGTGCAGAATCTCACCACTCATCCAAACATTCCCCAGGTTCAAGGTGTCGATCTCTCCCCAGGTCGTCAAAATCCCTCAGTGATTTTGCTGAGGAAACATGACAGTTCCAAGTGGAGTAAGAGAAACTGTAGTCACAAGGGAAAGAAGACCCTCCCATAGCTTTTTCTGGAGCCTGGAGTGACACACCAGCTCTTGAACTTCTAACCTTACAAAACTGTCTGTGGCATTTCTAGGCAGGCTCACCTCTGCTGTACAAGTTCAGCTGAATGGGACCTTGGTAGCATCTGCAGGGATACCCACCAGTCGCTCAGTTGCTTTGATTTTTTTTCAAAATATTAAGTCACTATGCCTTCTAAGAGCATGATACTACTTGGCAGAGAATAAACTCTTAATTCATTTTGAAGAATGATTAAGCGAGTAAATGAATAAATGAGTTAATTAATTGCAGAAGATGCATCTGCAAATGTAGAATCAGTGTTTCAGGTACAGTGGTAATCTGAAGATTACCAGGCGCTTGTTCCAAACACCGCATCAATTCATCATCCCTCTCCCCATTATCAAATCTTTTTTCTGTCAATGACCTAAATGCACCCTTCTTCTGTATGCTTTTACACAATAAATTCAGAAATCTGTCAAGGTTTTAGTACCCCATGTCCTCTGTGACAGGGATTTGTGAGAAAATGTAGCGGACTTCCTTCAAGTTCTGACAGCAAATCCTGTGGAGACTTACAGGAAAATGCATTGGCATTTCCATCAAAAAGTTAAAGGAACAAAAGAGAGAGGTGGACATATTTTGTTTTTATAGCAGGGGTGAAGTAGCATATGCACGCTGGACAGGCATTATGCACTTCAGGTTAAAACAAAACAGACTAATTGGGAGCTGTGTCTATTTTTCAGGACACCAATCTACTGCTGGGGTCTCAGTTTTATTCTCTGTTGGTTATAGAATAGCAGTAGCACTGCATTTTATGCCTCAGAATGGTCTTTTGAAAGTGAATACATGAAGTGATCATGCTCATTAAACAAAAGTCTCATAGAATAGGAGCAGATGTTATTAAATGGGTGTCGTCCTGTGGTTTGACTCTCTATTGCTCCGTTTTCTAGTGCTAGAAAGCAGACACTGAGATAGAGATGAATATACACACTGAGACCTGACCTTGGATTCTATAGATCTGGTTCAAGGATAAGGGAGCTTGCTGTATAAGCATGAGGATCTGAGTTCAAATCCCAAGAACCTATGTGGAAGCTATGTGTGGCCCTGCATGCCTTACAGCAGTGCTCAGGAGAAGGCTGTACAATCAAGCCACAGCTACAAAGTAGGCATAGCCAGCGTCTTGTTTAGACACATAAAGATTTATCAGGACACAGCTACACTCACTAGGGTGTATGTTTCCTGTGGCTATCTGGTGCTTAAAGCTGAGCTAACTGCCTGAGCAAGGTACCAACCTTTGCGAAAATGTTTGACCAGTGTCCTAGGATCATACTGTTTTATAGCCCTCCTCTCTTGTGTGTGTGTGTGTGTGTGTGTGTGTGTGTGTGTGTGTGTATTATGCACGTGTCACCAGTTATCTGGAGCAACTCAAGTCATCCGGTACAAGCAAACCAGATTTTGCTAAAATGACTCCAATAGGCACCTGTACCTAAACGATCCTGACCTTGCTTCTCCTGTGGACAGACATTCCCTTAATGGTGTCTAAGTCCACATCCATCATTTTTCAGCCACTTTGAAATATGAGAAGTACCAATCTAGGAAACTGGTAAATGCAGCCCTGCTTATAAAAAAAGGTTTACTTATTTTTATTCTATGTGTATGGGTGTTTTGCCTGTGTGTATGTCTGTGTAGCCATTGGTAGACTCATGACCTGCTTATGATCCCGATGGTGGCAGCCTCTCCATAGCTGTCTGGTGTGTCCCTCTGTCCCTCTGTCTCCCCAGGGCCAGTGCTGCTTAAGTTCTATCTCAGTGTCTACTTCTCACTTTCCCTAACCACCCCTAAAGATGTGACTCCCTTCGTCTTCCTTCCCCCTGGCTGACATGTAACTAGGGAGACTATCACTCACCCCCCACACATTTTTCAGCAGATATTGCCTGCCTTTGATGGTTGTCTCTCAAGTGCCAAACAGGTCTGATCCTACTTAGCTTCCAAGGTTAGATGAGATTGGCACATCGAGGGAGGTCAGTCATAGATGAAATGGTTCTTTCTTGCTTTTAACATAAAATAGTTCTCTCTTGTTTTTAAAGAATTGTTTGTTTTTAGTGTGTGTGTGTGTGTGTGTGTGTGTGTTATCTGTAGCACATTCACACAGTACCTCAGAAGAGAACATTGGATCCCCTGTAGCTAGAGTTAGAGATGGTCGAGTCACCATGTGTCTCCTGGGAATAGAACCTAGTGCATTTAAGTAAATGCACTTAACCACTGAACCATCTCTCTAGCCCCTAGTAAAAGAGAATCTCTTAGAGGCATTTTTTTCATGTTTTAGAAACATGACAATGCTCTAAGCACTTTGCTGAAATTTTCCACTTTATTTTGAAACTGGTCAATATCCTGTGATTGTTTTCCTATCTTTCTGCATACAGACCTATACTAACTTTTTTGGTGTCTGCATAGTACTCCATTGTATAGGGCCTCATAGTATGGTGTCTTAGTCACAGCTCTGTGGCTGTGAAGAAACATGGTGACAGAGACAACTTTTATTAAAAAAAAAAAAAAAAAAAAAAAAGGGTTTAATTGGGGTTTTGCTTACAATTTCAGATTACTCCCTTATCATCATGGCAGGGGCGTGGCAAGAGCATAGCAGCAATCGTGACACTGGATCAGTAGCTGAGAGTTATGTCCTGATCTGAAGACAGTAAGAGAAAGACTGGGCTGGCATGAGATTGTGAAACCTCAATGCCGTTGATCCCCAGGGACATGCTTCCTCTAACAAGGCCACACCTCCCAATCCTTCTAATCCTTTCAAACCGTTCCATTCTCTCCTGACTACACATTCAAATGAGCCTCCAGGGATCATTCTTGCTCAAATCACCAAATAAACACATCAGTGTTCCTATTAATGAAAACATATTTTTGTAGGTTTTCTCTCCCTCTCTTGGTGCTATGGTAAATATACTCATACATACTGATTCACTAGTTTTTTGCAGGTAGATAAATCTAAAAGTATAACTACTGGTCAGGGCACACACTTCATTTTATTCTGATAGTAATAAAGTACTATTTTAATTAACACTGATAATAATTAATTAGTTTTCTCTCCTACCTAGTCAACAATATAAATATCAATCATTTTAAGCTTTGATGATAAAAACCAAGGTGGTATGTCATCTTTCCCCCCCCCCTCACATAAACTCGGTCCAACTCAACTGCTGCATTTTGAGCAACTGCCAAGTATAAGGTACCACACTGGGAAGGAGACACAGCTTTGCCTACCCCTGTGAACATAGACACCATGAAGAGTTGGCAGGGCTTAGGGGAAACAATTAAGGAAGGTCTGAGACTGTGGCATCTCCCACTGTGGCTTTGCTCTTTATCAACTAAATCAGTTTATACCACCTAGCAGAGGACCTGTTTTCCTCCTTTGAAAATAGACTTGACTGGGGATGAGTTCGATCACAAATGGCACTTGTTTCCACTGTTGAAGGAACCTCCAGAGCCCCGGGACTTAGAGGACCAGGCTGTCACTGCGGAAAAGGCGGGTGGAGATGAGACGGTCAGAGTTGCAGTTTGGAGGAGCTGGAACAGGGACACAGGGCATTGTGTGCATGGAGAGGCTGGGATGTGGAAGGTGAAGAGCAAGTGTAGATGGTACTTATCCCCCTCCTTGTACACAATAGAGGGGTTTGATTGCCTTGGAAGAGAAAATGCCCCCCTGAAACATCATTAGAAGACCAATTTTAAAAGGCATTCTGTGCGTGACCCTCAAGCCACAATAAGGCAAACTATCAATGACCATTTACCGAGCCACAAATAAAGGTGCAGACCAGTCCCAGTGCTTGGGTGTCAATGCTTCCTCTCTGTTGATAAATCTTTGGTAACGCACAAGCATTTGTCAGCACCGAGTTCTCATGGAAAATCAAGTAAGATGTATCATAAAATGATTAAGCATTAGTGCTAGTTTGAAATACTATGGTCAGTATTTTCGTGGTATTTGCACATAGTAAAAGGAAGTCTGAGCCTTCATCCCTGAGATGTACTTGTGAACTGTGCTGATAAACTGAGCCTCTGCGGGGCAGAGATAGCACATTCTTCATCTTTGTCTCCCTCGGGACAGCTGATCCACAGCACAAAATTCAGCAACCCCTTAAAAAAAAAAAAAAAAAGAAAAAAGACTCACAGAAGTAAATAAAGTGCTCTGAGTTCTGGGTAAGAATGCGTCCAAAAGAGAAGCAGAATTAAAGTCTTGTGCAGACTCAAAACAGGATTTTAAATTGTTCAACTAAAGCAATTTTTTTTATATAAAAAAAATTTAAAATAAAAATACTGATCAGAATCACAGAACACAATGAAGCTGGGTCAGGGGAAATGTCTAGGTTAGTAAAGTGCTTATCAGGCAGGCATGAGGCGTTCAGGTCCTCAGAACCCACAAGGTCCAGCTCATTGGCACATGTCTGTCACCCCTAGTCCTGGGGAAAGGGAGAACAGGTTGCGTTCTGGAGCTCACAGTCAGTCAGTTTAGGCGACCAATGAGCACTGGGATCAAGAAGAGACCCTGCCTCAAAAGACAGGATGGAGAGCAATAATGGAGGAGACGTAACGTTGGCTTCCAGATTCCACATGCATGCGCACATGCATGTACTTGTAGTCTCATGCATATATGCACATAGCTATGCACACTTATATACTATGCACAAACACTTACACACATATACATTACACACACACACACACACACACACACACCACGATGAAATCATAGACATAACAGAAAAGTCAATGAGTAAAATCATGCTATTGATATATATTAGGGAAGATATTGTACAACATAAACCACGGTATATATTTTAAATGAAGTTTACTGATTTCATTAAAATATAATTTTTAGATACCTCACTTCTCTTATTAGAAGCAGCAACACACATACACATACCACTCACATCTTACCAACCCAGTACAAATTACCCATATTATTCAACATTCTCCCCCCCCCCAACATTTGACAGGGGAATGAAAACAGATTGTTGAACCCACTTTCATTTTTTTTTATAAAAAGAAATCTAGACCAGCAGTGCTTTGTGAGAAAAAAATATTTCCACTTATGAAGAGATGTTTTCCCTGAAGGAAAGTGAACACTTTGTTCAAAGCCGTGACTTCCTTACAGCAGGAGCAGCTTCATTTCTCCCATGTTGATAACATCCAGATTCGAATTCTTTCATCTACTGGGAGCTGCTGAGCCTGAGCCTATCACACACTGACCAGAGGACATGTAGTGAATTCACAGAAGTAACCTGTTATTTATTTTTAAAGGATGGTGGACACAGACAGAACTTTCCCTGGTTAACCAGTCAAATCAATAGAACTTCGATGTAAATGCAGCATTCCCGTGAAGCCAGGGAGGCCAGGGAGGCCAGGGACGTTCAGTTGCTTCTCTCCTCAGACAGTTTCTAAAATAAAAGCTACCTCTCTCAGATACAGAAACCAGTCTTATCTGATAAAATTCCCTAATAGGATTTGCCTAGGAAGCTTGCAGCGTGATGTGTTACAGGGGATGAAAGAAAGCATCACCCTAACATATGTGCTTAGAAGAGTAATACATTCACAGACGTGCACATATGCATGTATGTGTGTACATGTGTGTGCACCGATGTGGATATGTATGTGGATGGGCCGAGGTGCATGCATGTGTGTCCATGTGCTGTAGAGGGGAGAGGTTCGTATCAGGTGCCTTTTCTCTTGCTCTCTGCCTTTAGTTTTGAAATCGGCTCTCTCGTGGAACCTGGAGTTTGCTGACTCAGCTAGGTGGGCTAGCCAGTGACACTTGGGACCAGTCTATCTCTGTTTTTCCCAGTCTGGGACTGCAGAAGTACGCCTTTGCGCCTGCCTTTTATCTGCATGCTAGGGAATTGAACCTACATCCTTATGCTTACACAACTAGCCCTTTACAGATCGAGCCATTTCTGTAGCCTAGGGCATCCTTTCTGCTCGGGTGCACTCAGCCTTGCTGGGAGCAAAGGTCCATGCATATTAGGAACGGTTGGGCTGCACAGAGATATATCTGCCCAAAGGAGTCAGTAAGAGATTTGTCCTCCCGTTCTTTCCCTTTGCCCTTCTGCCTCATAGTATAGGAACCAGGCGTGAGGAGGCATGCCTGTTTTTTCAAGCTGAGACAAATTACCATGAATTTAGCATCACACATTTGTGAGCATGCATCCCGTAGGTCAGTGCTGGCTTGGCTCATCTGGGTTCTCTGTGTAGGTCTCCAAAAGCCACAGCCAAGGTTTTGGTCAGGTGCTGTCTTACCTGGAAAGTCTAATGGGGAATGGTAGAATGTTGGTCCCAGTGGCTGTAGCAATGAAACCTTGCTGCTTTTCTGTCTGAGGGTTGGCGGGTGGGATGAGGATAGTCTTGGAAGGTACCCTCTTCCAATTTCCACCTTGAAAGTCTGCAAGGTGATTGGAATCATCTCACGCTGTGAGCCTCTCTGTCTCTAGACAGACGTGTAGCAGTCTTCAAGTGCCTCAGTGATTGCGTTAGGCTCATCTGATCAACATCTCTTTTGATTAACTCAGACCCAATCATTAATCATCTTAGTCACATCTGTGAGGGTCTTTTTTTTTTTTTTTGCTAGGTGACAAAACATTATCTTGGACCTGCTATGGAAGCCTGCTCAGGAGTTCTGGTGGAAACCTTGGTGGTGGGAGGCAGGAGCTCATAGAATTCTGCCTTGCACAGGTGTGATCACACCAGGCCCTGTCTTATCCTGTGATATGAAGTCGGTTCATTTCCTTGTTTCTTGTAATTAGCTTGCAGCATAAACTCATAGTCCCTTGACATTTGAGCCTTGGTGACAGCCAGCTTGAGCTTGAACACCAGCTTCTGTGCAGTGTCTAGGTATATGTGGAAGAGTGAAAGACTTTTTCGGGAGAATGTTCGTTTTTCTCATGTGAGTTGCCCCATGTCATTGATGTATATAAGGAATGATTTGGGTGTGACATGGCTTTTACAATCACTTATGAAAAGCTGGGGAACTATAAAAAAGACCCCAAGAGTAAAACCTACCGTGTTAGGAATGCACAAAACTCTGGCCTCTTCATGTACGGTGAGCGTCATCCATCCAAGGGGTGCCATGACTCCCCTTCTGACTTTAGGTCACCCTCCTTCCCCATTTTATCAAGATACTGCCACAGGAGTGGTCCATATTTATTACAGAATGTGTAGTTTCCAGTTTTTTAATGTGCGTCATATGGTTCTTATTAGTGATCTACTTCTATGTTATGGATGACATTTTTGTTTTTGTACCATTAAGTCCTGTCGGGAATTAAATCATGTCCTGCCAAAACGGTAGGGGAAGTCCTATCCCTCTGTAACTTAGGATGTGACTTTATTTTGAAATAAGGTCTTTAGGGAGATAATTAAAACGAAAGCTTTAAGGTGGGCCTAAATGTTCATAATAAAATTAACACCAGTGAATTTTGAGCATGTCTAAATATCAGCAAGGGTTAAACGCTGCTCTGTGATCTGCAGACATCGCCCATAGGCTTTTGGCAATGGCTGGAAGCATTACAGACTCGTGGGAACCACCTCTTTTAAACACTCCAAAGATTCCACCAAAGAAAGAATACAGACACTAAATACCAGGCCATCTACAGCATTCACCTGCTTATATTAATATGAAATGTTGCTTACTTGAAGAAGACCATCATCACCACTTCTAACCTTCTGGTTCACTGATCTCTGTGTAAGGAAAAGCCACCCAGCTGGCTGTTCCACAGTTGTTTTGTTTGTTCGTGACAGGATCTCATGGGCTCACAATCTGACCTCAAACACACTCTGTAGTTAAGGATGACTGTGAATTCTTGATGGTCCTCACTCCAAGTCCTGAGTGCTGAGATTACTGAGTGCCCTGCCACGCCTGCTTTTATGCAGTACCGGGGACTGACCCCAGTGCTTTGTGACTGCTGGAAGAGCAGTCTACCCACTGAGTCCACTCCCAGATCCACACCTGCCACTTGAGAGGGAACTGGCAAGGTGAGAGAGAAGGGGCCATCTTCAGCTGGACCACCTAAGCCCCGAATTTGAAGTCTCCAGAGTCCATGTTGAAGGCTGGTGAGGGTGCTGGGTTGAACAGGTATCTGGAGATGGTTGAGCTACGCATGTGCTCAAATATGGATATCCAAGAGTCTGATTCTCTGCAACGTCAGAGACCTAAGTCAGCAGACACTCAAAGAAACAAGGCATTTTTAGGCTAGTATTTACTAGCCAGCACACATAACTCTGGCTATCATAGAGGGAAGAAGGTAGATTCCTTGGGACCTAAGACTTAGCACCAATCCCCAAACTGCTGTTCATTATGTGGACAGTCGTAATCACTTTGTGTGCACACATGGGGTATATGTGCACTTGTACCTATGTGAACCCATTCTTCAAGACCTGCTCACTTTTGTTTTTTGTTTTTTTTTTTTTCTTTTCTCGAGACAACAGTTCTTTCACATGTACCTGTGTCTCACCAGTTACGTGAGGCTAACTGCCCCCCTACGGCTAGGCTCTGCCCTCAATTCCTGTTTTCCCGTGCTTTAAACCACCTGGATTATAGATGTATAGGTGCGTATTCCACCAGATTTCACCCAGAGTGATGACCTCCAGCCACCACATAAAGTAGTCCCAGTATGTGCGTGTACATGCACACACACTCTCACACACACAGAGACACAGACACAGACACACACACACACACACACACACACACACACACACACACATACACATACACACTACCACCACCACCACCACCACCACCACCATCATCATCACCAAACCTCAGTGCTTCACACAGCTTTATTCTCTTTCCCAGACTTCTCTCCACTCCTGACATGCAGTCTACTCATGACTTCATTCACATATGCCAATTCTTCAATGCCGGTTCCACAGCAGTATTTATTTATATAAATATAATAAAACACCTTGATTTATTAACTAATGCATTCCCAGAGCCTAAAAAAAATGTACCTGGCTCAAACTGAAAGCTTGCTAAATATTTATAGAGCAAATGAATGAAAGCCTTCACCTTTAACTGTATAAAGAAGCCCAGAAGTTTTGAAATCACAATTTGTACTTAAGTGCCTCATTGCAAATTCATAATCTTATTTTGCTTCCCATAGAAAATCCCTAGAGGTAGTGTGAGTATGTGTGTGTGCTTGTGTGAGTATGTGTGTGTGCGTGTACGCATGTGCGTGTGAGTGTGTGTGTGTGAGAGAGAGAGAGACAGACAGACAGACAGAGAGACAGAGACAGACACACAGAGAGAGAGACAGGGAGAAACAGAGAGACAGAGAGAGACACAGGGATGGAAGGTAAAGGGAGAGATATTGAAATATTGGCTGATGGGTGGGTGGGGAGATAGGACAAAACATATTCTGGTTACATCTATTCAAAAAAGCACTTAGTCCATTGCCTGTGGGATTAAGAGGAACAAGGGCTGCTGTTCGCCCACGTGTCCACACCTGCCAAGCTGCTCTGAACCATTTTGCAATTTGCCCAGCAGGTTTGGAACGGGTACAATAATGGCTGGATACTCTTACCTTGTCACAACTCAAAAGTGACATGCTATTTTTCTGTGTACCAATTTTCCGCCCTAGGAGTCTTTATGAGTAGTGGATTAAGTGGCGAGAAAATGGCTCTGATGTAAATGCTGAAGCTTGTTACTCAAAGAGGACACAGCCGAGACTTTCACTTAAGGAACATGGGGAGAGAGTGATGGATCAGATCGCGAGTTACTTAAGGGCTTAATTTTCTGGCTTTATTCCTTCACAGATGTCTTGTTGAACAAAGTTTTTAAATCTTGAGTGATCAGATAGTAAATCGTTTGTGTTGGGGACAGTGAATAGTAGTTGAGATTCTGTGTCTACCATCTTTCCCAATCTCTCATTCTGGCAGTCGGATTTATAATTGTCCAGGCTGCTCTTGAGGTGATTAAATGTGGGTCCTGTGCTGGGCCATATGGTGATGGGATCTACAAATACAAAAGATTAAATCCATCTCACATTCATCTGGAACACATTGTTCTCCTTCTGGGGAAGCCAAAAGTTGAGCCTTATGAGAAGAGAAGAAATTCATTCTCCAGGCCAAATCCAAGGAGAAGGAGGCAGCGTTGAGGTTATTGGGCCTCCTCTGTCCATCTGAGAGGGTGTGGATAGCTCTGATTATGAATGTTGTGTGGTGAGAAGGTGGAGAAAGTCAGGAGACATCCCATTATGCTGAGGTATTTGGGCTGTAGTCTGTAGACAGCATCATAGAAGAGCATTAAAATGGAGATTGACTTAGACACCTCTCTAGAGCACAAGAGGGAGGCTGTTTTGAGGGCTGTGGCAAGATATCGGAGATGAAGTCCTAGCAACAGAAGTTGACAAGAAACTCAGAGAGCATGGGACAAGTTAGATGTAGCAAGTCCATTATGTGCCGATAATGTTATTGAAGAAGCTGTTCCCTCCGGTTCTCAGCCCCCATTCTGCAGCACAATGCGAGTGAAGCAGAACCAAGTGTCCAGAGTTGTTCACGTTCTGCGTGCCTTCTGAATCTGCCACCATCTTCTCTGTGGGAAACTTGGGAAAAGAGATGCCCCCCCGCCCAGTCAAGTGTGAAAAGCAAGCTCATGGAAAGAGTTCATATGGAGCCTGTAGGTCATCATCTCTGAAGGCCTGGTGTGTTGGAGACAGCACTGTCTCTCAGGTTGTAGACAAGCCATTGTCTCACAGAGAGGTGACACTTTGGTGCAGTAATCCAAGTGACACAGGTACATGTCTAGTGGACTATGTATTTGCCTTAGGTCATGTTAATAGTAATCTGTGTCTATGATGATAGCTCTTGATACTCTGTTCTAAAGCCATTTCAATATGTTTGCAATCACCTAGCAAGGCAGGAAATCCAAGAGGGCAGCCAGGCATCCATAGCCCTCAGACATTGCTTTTATTCTTCAAATTCAGACCTCAGACTTCTACTCAAAGCCTTCGGTCTGTGCAGTCTGTCTCATCTCAAAGAAATAATCTATCATGTCCAATCCCCAAACCTTTAGTTTGGCCAACCTATCCTCTTGCAGCTAGCTGAGGTTCATATCCTAGCTGGGTCCTCATGAATTAAGGAGACAGAACTCTTCAGAGAAAGCTCCACACCCATTGTTGGTAGGGAATAAATATATGCATTCTCTACTCCTTCCTTGCATTCAGGTGTTCAACGTCTAACTCTGCCTCTTATGGCACTAAGATGTCTGGGCTTTGGGATGTGATTAAATTGGGCCATGAAGTAGACATAGAGAATGGGGGAGATCTCTCTGCTATGTATAGGCAAAATAAGATAACAGTTGTCTACAAACCAGGCCAAGATTGACTTCCAGAAAATAGCAAGCATCAGTAGGAATATACAAATGGCTGTTTAAAAACTGGCTGAAGGATGGACCATGGGACTCTTCCCAGGATCATAATAGGATCATATGAAGGCAAGGTCCTCTGTGAGATCAAAGTGGGTTTCTTTTTCCTCTTGATTTCCCCAGAAGAGATAGAATCTGCTGAAAGGAAAATTTGATGCCATTCAACCTGCATAATTAGGCATCTGTGATGTTCCAAACCCTGTGTCCCAGACTGACAGTATGGAAATGAAACCAGCAGCTCCTGCTCCTAAGAGCTCTGGGTCTGGGAGGGGGTGGACACACTGACATCTGCCTAAAATAAACTGAGGAGCACGAGAGAAAGGATGAACAGAGCTCAGATGGGGTGATTGATTCTGCAGGATCAATGGGGCAGTTCAGACATGTGTGCATGTGTGTGGACAGACAGAGGCAAACACACACACAGAGAGAGAGAGAGAGAGAGAGAGAGAGATGTGATATCTGAACAAGACCTTCAAGGATATGTGGGACTTTATCTGGACACAAAGGAGGTACAGGAAATGGTTGGAAAGGAGGCATATTTTTGGCAGAGGAAATGGGTGAGCACCTTGTGCCAGGCTCATCAAATCCTCTTTGCTTCGATGCACAATGGGTGAATTAGCAAACCATGCCTTGGGCCTAAGTGCCCCACTTCACAGATGAGAGCGCTGAGGTCCAGAGAGGGGACTCAGTTTGATCAAGGTCACAGGAGGAAAGTCAAAGAGCCAGCATCCCCTGAGGATTTCTGACAACTTGGTTCTGCACTGTCCCTTTTGTTGAACTTTTTGTTGAAGAACAAAGAAATGGAGTTTATACATTGTCCCCCTCAGATCTCTGGGGCCAATGATGGCAAAACCTCTGTTTTCCCTTCCAACTCACCTCAGAGCAGTAAAGCCTACCTATAGTTACATTTATTACTACAACAGAAGAAAAAAAAAAGAGATTCACGTCTTAGGAACCATCTTTTTTGTTTGTTTGTGTTTCTATCCTTGGTAGAACTTGTTTCTGGTGCTCCTGTGGCCATCTGCAACTTTTGTGTGAACTAAGGGTCATTTTTGTTTGATATCTAATGATTTTTTTTAATAGATTTATATTTATGTATGTATACATGGCATGTGTTAGTGTGTGTGTGTGTGTGTTCACGTGCATGCATGCCCACAGATGTGATTGCCCATGGAGGCCAGAAGAGGGCACCAAATGCTACAGGTACAGTTACAGGTCATGGTGAGCCACTTGTTGTGGGTACTTCAGGGTCAGTGAGAGACCCTGCCTTAAAATATAAGGTTGAGGGCTGGTGAGATGGCTCAGTGGGTAAGAGCACCCGACTGCTCTTCCAAAGGTCCGGAGTTCAAATAAGCAACCACATGGTGGCTCATAACCATCCGTAACAAGATCTGACGCCCTCTTCTGGAGTGTCTGAAGACAGCTACAGTGTACTTATGTATAATAAATAAATAAACAAATAAATAAACAAATAAATAAAAGATATTATAAAAAAAGAAAGAAAAAGAAAAGCCATATATATATATATATATATATATATATATATATATATATATATGGTTGAGAGCAATAGAAGACCCATGGTGGTCTACTCTAGACTCCATATATGCTGTACAGATGTGCACACACTAAACACAGACGAACCCTCCCCGCACATGCTCACACACAAGAATTGCATTCCCTTGCAGGTTCAGGCTACTTTCTAGAAGTGTTCAAACTAGGAGCTCCCAGGTACCAGTGTCCTTAAGATTAATGGAGATGCTTGCGATTTGCATGGCAAGCAAAAGACAAATGACAGACAAGTAATTGTGCTATCCTTGTAGCCCTTGGCAGAGCTTTCCGATTCTTCTGGCTCCTGGCAACAAATGCTGCTATCTTGATAAGAGGCAATTAATGTTTGCAGGAGGGAGGGGGATGGCAAAAGAGCAGGAGAGGTGCTATAAATCTCCCCACAATGGCTTCTGAGTTACCTACTGGGCCGAAAGGAAAAAAAAAAAGGTGGTAGTGGTGGGGTTACCGGACAGCTACATTGCAAACTCAATAAAGGATATCTTAGACTGCTTCAATCAGACAGGTGAGAACCAGGGTCTGAAGATGAAAAAAGAAATGTTTTCTCCTCCTAAGAATCCTTTGGTCCCATGAGAATCATAGAAATGGGTCATTTTAGTATGGTGTTGCAATGATGTCTAAGTTGAACATATATCTGATTGTCACAACTCTGGGATAAGGTGGGAGATGTGACAACAGGCTCAAGGGGTATCAAGGATGCTCTAAATATCCTACAGTGAATGTGACCACCTCTACAATCAAAAAGACTGGGGCTCAAACATCAATGGTAGTAAAGCTGAGACACTGATAATATAGCGCTATTATGCCGCATCTGACTAGGCACTCATAACTTTATATTATCATATTTAGCTATCAGTAAAATGCTACAATGAAGTTGCTGTTTCCCCCCCATTTTACAGATGGTCTCTGTTATCTTGCCCAGGATCACACAGTAGAAATCCCAACCAGGCACCACTCCCAAGTCTGAGTGCCCGACCCATCAACTGCCAGTCCTTTGTTTTCCTTTATAAATGGTGGCCATGGTTACCAGCTCTGCCCTTCTCAGAGTAGTTATGAGCACAACGTTGAGAGAGACTAGCTTTGTGCAAGCAATGGAATGAGCTGAACGCCACCAATGTGATGTGTGTGCCAAAGGAATAAACACGGGACCTCAATTCACTTCACTCATGAAAAACAGAGACTTTAGAATCCCCTCTGACTCGAGGCCCCTTCACAATCCCATTTTGGGATCTGAACGGGAGGGCTGGTAGGCTGAGTGACTGCCAGACAATGCTTGCACCAGTGGATTCTCTGGGTTCATTTTCTTCTAACCACTTATGTAGGTGGTTTGAATCTTGAATCTCCATTTCTCATCCAGGAATGATAATTTAATCAGAAGACCTGGGCAAGATTTTGCATTTTTACATCCCAATGTCCTCATCTCCTTAGTTAGGAATAATGACTCTTGCTTTTCCTCACACACACACACAAAATCTCCTGTTGAAGGGTATCCAGTCTCTCTCCTTAGGTTGTAGAGGGACCCCATAGAAAATTGAGAGGGGGACATTTGAGAATATCTGAAATGCCACTGAGACAAAGTTAAACAATGATTATTCATGATAACTACTTAGGAGATAGCAGGGGACATTGTTCCAAGAACCCACTGAAGAGAGATGAGATGAGCGATTCGCTCAAGTACCAGTCCCCTCTCTGGCCGTTCCTGGGGCAACATCATCTTGCTAATTTTTGGCTTTGCATGTTCCTCTGGACTTTTGCCAAAGAAAATGGTCAAGAGTAAAATCAGGGATCGGTGTTCTCCATGTCTCTACTATTGAGGGTCAAGTACCTGGGTTGCTGGGTGACATTTGGGAGATGTTGGTTTCCTCTCACTTTGGAAACCTTGACAGAACATGGATACATTTTGAGATGACCCTAGAGCCAGCTAGTTGACTGGACTGGGATAATAGAACTTGGCAGTTGAAGGGGAGGGTGATGGGTGCTGGAGTAACTTCCCTCAAATCTAACAAGAACTCGAGATGTCCAAGAACTGTTGGGATAAGTAGAGACTAGAAATCCTGCCCTCTTGCTTGATGGGTTCAAGTGTTGTCAGAATAGCTCTTTCTGTACCTCAGGAGCCCACACAGGCCTCTGGTGGTTTTCACATACCTACTGCTGTTAGATTCTCACTGGTTTACAGGCCTCATTGCAACACTGAATTTTCCAAGGGTGGGTGTTCTTAGGTAAGACCGAAGTAAACTCAGGGTGAATGTTTCTTGCCTGCTATCACTTCTCCAGCTTCTGTTCTCTCGTCTGTCTTCTCACTATTATGGATCTGTATTGAAGCAGTTTGTCAGGACACGTCTAAGCTGCAGTCAAAATTTTCCATTAACCGTTCCAAAGAGCTTACTAGTGTTTTGTTTTGTTCTTTTCTTATCGCATATCTGAGCTCATTGCCCCAAAGTAATTGCTCCACATCAGCCAAACATGTCCTTGCACTGTGCCCAAGCTACATTTCTTCTGGAAGCTCACATCTGGCCCCACCTTTGGTAACTTTCTCTAAGATGGAGCCTAAGTAGTATTTCCTTTGGGCGAGTTTCTCTAAACTTCCCTAGTTCCCTACCCTCAAATACACAGACTGCTCCCACACCATCACAGCGCTTCGATGACAGACTTAGGACACTGTGTAATCTTTCCTTCTTTTCTCCCAACGATTCTTCCCTCACCCCACCCTCTCTCCAAAGGCGTGATTAGTTATCTTTTGTAGCACCCTCATGGTCTAACAACCATTGCAATATCAGGTCATCAGAATCCCTCTGATAACCCTATGGAAATAATGTTGTCACAGTTCCATCTAATTTTGCAAATGACCGATGGAGGGGTTACATGACTTGCTGCACAGTACATAGGTACTTCTAGGTAGAACTGATATTTGAGACCTGCCAAGCGCACAATGTCTAATGATTGTAGTTTTGCTGAACATAATGTCATGCCCCCAGGACATCAATAGAATTAGGACCAGGGGAAAGTGTGTGTGTGCACAAGAAAATATGGGGGACAAGGCAAAACCTCACAACGTAGAGATTTTAATCTTCCTTTATAAGCCAAACCTGGTTCTCAACCTCTTTCTGAACTCTCCTAGTGATTAATGATTAGATGGATAAAAATAGTGTTATAGGTGACCCTGGTGACAGGTTCAGATGCTTTGGGGAAAGGTAATTCTCTCCCAGGTCTATAAACAGGACCTTGAATTACTTACATGTGGTTCGTATATAGGGTTTAGGGTCTAGGAGATCTTTAAAAACATCTCAGCTCTGCCTTACTGTGTAGAACTCACTTGTAATCTTTGAGTTCTAGGTTCCAGACTTGTGCAATAAGGACAATCTTTGTTTTACCTCTGTTTTAATCAGGACTGGTGAGGTTACACTGCAGTAATGTGTCTCAGTGGCTCGGGTAAAAGTTTGCCTGGTGAAAGTTCACATTCAGAGGAAGACAGCAGAGGGAGTTCTATGTTGTGATTACTCGGAGATATGGTTTGATAGAGGCTCTGTCTATACCAGGTATACTCTACTCGGTAATTTTGAATCAGATAACTCTTTGTTCTAGATGCTGATGTACAATGTTGGACAGTGTGTAGACTCTCTCATCCTGGCCGGCCAGAGGCTACATGTATCTCTTCTTCCATTTATAACAACCAACATTATCCACAGATTTTTCCATGTTCTCGGGGATGCCAAAGCTACTGCTGATTGACGTCACTGATTTAGACAGATGTACACACCCATGATTGGCACAGATGAATGGAAGGAAGGCTGAGCTCACATACATTGGCGATGAAATCCTTCTACACAAACATTCCACACTTGCTTTCCCTCACTGTGGGTTGAAAGAGCCAACCATGTGCCCATAATAACCTCACAGAGGTAGGACTTATAATTTTAACAGGAATCATGAAAAGAGAGAGACCTGAAATATGTGTCATTGGGCCTGATAGACAATAATCTGAAATCAAAGAGTGCATGTACAGTGTTTAACACAGTCCATATCAATTCAGCAAAGGCCACTCTTGGGGAACTGGTAATATCAGAGTACAGGGCAGGACCATCCATCTGGTTCCCCTTAGGGAGGATGAAGAATTGTGGATCAAAACAGTGGTACAGAATTCTCCTCACAGTAGGGCCACATTTCATGGTGGTAGAGTTTGATAAGTTTGTGTTTACTTCAACAGTGTCCTTATTAACAACATCACATGGGTACCCGCCAGGCATGGTATGGCCATTGCTATTTTGAAAGCAAAGCAGCCCTGGTGATTATAACATGTGATTCTCCTAATATGGGACCCATCCACCTTGTCTAGTAGACTGAGGATGACCAAGAGAGTTTTCAGATGTTCGCTTTGCTTTCCAGCCACCACAAGCTTCTTTCTGCCCACTCCTATATGTTGCAGCAATTTCCAACCCCAATAATCCCATACCAAAAACAAACAAACAAACAAACAAACAAACCACCACACACAATCCAGTGATATAATTGATAAGCCTAGATTGGGCACATCCAGCACTTTATTAACTTATTTTCCAGTCATGAGACACTTTGTGACTTGTAGTTTTTCCTGGCCGCCTGGTTGTATTCTATCTTCGCTCCTCCTCCTTTTCCTTCTTTTCCATCCTCTCTCTTTCCCTTCTCATACTCTCTTTCTCCCTTCCCCCACTCCCAAAAACCTCATGTCCCACCCTTCCCCTCTACTGCCCGATCTCAGGCTCTAGCCTTTACTGACCGGTAAACGGGGAGAAGGTTAACATGAGATCACCTGCATACATAAAACAGAATTAACATCAATGTTCAAACAACATCAGGACCACCCGCAACACTAGCTGCTGGCGGTCCTTCCCTAACTGCACATAACTGGCCAGGGAGTGGGGGGAGCGGGTTGGGAGAGTGGTGCTAACCTATACAGGAGGTTGAAGGTTGACTGAGTTTAGGATAGTCATGAGTCAATGTCCCCATGCTGGGATAAAAGGTTTTGGTGTGGCGGGCACCTATGTGTTACCAGTGCTCCTGAATATTACCCACTATCCAGGCTTCTGTGATGAGCATTCATAAGTCATTGGTTGGCCAACCTGGTTTTGGATCCATTTCTTTAATCTGACAACACCCAATATGGAGTACATTGAAAGCTCTCCCCAGGAAAAGTCACATAACAGTAATGCCATTGGCCCATTTGTTTCCTGTCATTTAACATGCACCAAAAAAAAAAAAAAAAAAAAAAAAAAAAAAAAAAAAAAAAAAAAAAAGGAGCCTGCCTCGTGGCTAGTGATCCACCCTCACTCATTCTGACTCCTCTTCCTGCTCTCAGGCTCTAACCACTGGGACTTTTTTCCCTCTGTACATCCCATACCCACCATCTTTCTCAGCCAGGAGCCTTCCCACATGCTGTTTTCTTCCTCCCTGAAATGTTGCTTTCTCATTTGTCAAGTAGTTTTTCTGTTTTATTCAGTTGCCAGAAAGCATTTCTAACTTCTCAGACTGTGTCTCCTCTCTACACCTTCCTTCTGCCGAGTGATTTCACCATGTAGCGATCTTTCTTCAGTCTTGCATCACAGTCTGCAATACATGTCTATTCGTGAGATTTTTCGGATGGATGCCTGCCATTGGACTGAGAAGGAAGTCACGAGTTTCTTTCACTCACCTTATTCCCCAAGGGAGTTTGACATGATCTACACTAGGCATTTGGTAAATATAAATTGGGCTGAGGAGATTGCTCAGTGAACAAAGTGCTTGCCTTCCAAATACAAGGTCGTGCATTTTAACAGCCCCTTGTGGTACCATGTCTTACTTAGGAGTTCTATCACTGTGATTAAAACACCATGGCTGAACTCAACCAGGTGGGGAGCAGTATTTTATCTTATACTTCCAGGTAATGGATCATCACAGAGGGAAGTCAGGGGAGAAACTCAAATAGGGCAGGAACTGAAACAGACCATGGAGGAACACTGTTTACTGGCTTGTTCCTCATGACTTGCTCAAGCTGCTTTCTTATAGAATCCGGGACCATCTGCCCAGGGTAACAACACTGCTGCCAATGAGCTGCTCCCATCCTATCGATCATTAATGAAGATGTACTACAGACTTGCCTACAGGCAAGTCTCAGGGAAGCATTTTCTTAATCAGGAGTCCCTTTCCCCAAGTGACTCTGGCTTGTGTCAAACTCATGTAAAACTAGTTAGCACATGGTATACACTTGTAATTGCAGCACTAGGGTTGAGGCAGGAGACAGACATAGACAGATCCCTGAAGACTGCTAGCCATCTGGCTTAACCTACTGGGCAAGTTCCAGGCCAGTGAGAAACAACGTCTAGAAAAGATACACCAGAGGAATGCCAATCACAGTTGTCCTCTGGCCTCCAGTCATACTCAAACCACAACCACACACACACACACACACACACACACACACACACAAGTGCACACATGCATGCGGGCACACACACAAACATAAGCATGTGCATATACACACTAAATGATTACAGGCTAAAAGAATGAATGGAGTTCAACTGCATATTGAATGCATAGACCCAATCTGAGACTACTGATATCTACCTTGAACTCTTGCCCATGTCGCATACAAGAAAACACTGGCCCTATCATATTTCAGAGGGGTGGAAATTGCCAGTCTAAAATCTCAGGCTCCTTGACTCCCTTAAAGACGCTCCTAGCAGAAGTATGCCACCTGCACTCGTGGTGACCAAGTGACTTGCCCTGGCCTGCCACCCTGGCAGCCGTGTTTGCAGAGCCCAGCCTCGGTTCCTGCTTGGGAACCATGGTGAAGACTCTAAACAGAACTAGCTGAACAGCCTCGGGATGGAGCTGAAAGCAGATCTCCCTGGGCACTGACTGGTCATTCTGAGCAGCTGGGGTAAGTCCACACATCTTCCTTGAGATTCAGGCTTAGCCCTGGGCTTATTCATCTGACCCACTCTGGCTGTATCTTAGCAGCCAAACTGCTGGCCTCTCAACCTTAAATGGAGGTCCATTTTCTTCCTTCTCATCTCCTGAAGTGCCTTTAGATCACAAGCTCCCTTCCCATTCCCATATATTCCTGCCTCTGCCTCTGAATAGGGAGTAGTCACTTTCTCCCTGGGAAACTGAACCCAGTGTACAAGGAACCAGGGAGCCATTCACAGCCTGTTTCCTAGGAGTAGAGTTAACGGATTCATCAGCTGCCACTCGGTGGCTGCACACAGCTTCTCTCTCTCCTCTCATGTGATCATATTTTGCGTTTCATTGTGTCCATGCTTGACTTGACATACCTAAAAGTAAATATTCCAGAAAACGTTCATAAATGGAGGAAAAGAAAAAGATCCACTGAAAGAAAGAGGGCTGGATTTCTGAGGGGTTGAGGGGGAATCCCTGCTACAGATGTATCTGGAGCAAGACCAAGTCAGAGAGCAAACAAGACAATGGGCATTTTAGCTGGCTTGTTTGTTTGTTTGTTTGTTTAACAGCTATGATTTAACAGACACTTCCATAGCTCTATGTTTGTGCTGTTTTCTTTTCTTTTTTATAGGTTTAAATGAAATGTATAATTCGGGCCAAAAGCCAAAAAAAATCTAATAAGAGATATTTGAAGTTATTAGGTACTAGCTAACATAATTATAGAGTACCTTTGCAGTTTTCAGGGCGGCAGGGGCGAGGGGGGAGAATGATAAAATGCTAGCAGCGAGCCTTGTTGAGTTTATTCCATTAAATCTGAAGAGCCCTCGAAAGCATTAGGGAATGGTGGTGTCTCTGACAGCGTGGCCCTAAGAGGCCAGGAAGGAAGTGTTAAGGTTGAGGGAGAAACCCAGGGTCTGAGCGAATGCTGATTGGGACTGTATATTTTTACTTCAGTGTGTGGTAACCCTCTCAAGCCGCTAACTCCAGATGAAATCATCTTTGCCTCAAGAAACAAATCCCTTCATGCAAAGTTTTCTTGACATAAAGTGGTTACTGTGACATAATCATTAATCCAGCATTTAAAGCAATCACTATTACACAGGCTTTAGTTTATTAGAACAAGAAGTCTTTTTTTAAAATAATAAATCACAGGGAGAGTTATGCATGTAATTCTGGAGTCTGTTCTTTGGTTAAAATTCATGGTAAGATCATTCCTGCGGGAGTCTACACCTAAAGGATGGCCTTCCTCCTAGACCAAGCATACAAAAATGAGCTGTGGTTCCTTTTCTAATGTCATTTACTGCCTTGGAGTCATTCAGAGAGAGGACCGTCTGATTGTTACTAAAAATTGAAATTCTCTAACCCATATCCCCAAATCAAATATAGTCCTTTTCAGAAGTAATTATTAATTGGTATACATCTTGCAGATAATGTTTTTCTCAAATGCACAGTAATACAGACAAGTCAGATGTAAAATAAATTTACATAATGGCATCGGGTTGTTTAAAACTCTGTAAATAAAATTGAAGTGTACGTTTTGTCTTATGTCTAGATTTTCTTCTACTTAAGAGTGTGCACTAGGGTACGGGGGAGATGCTTGCGACTGGAGCTTGAAGTCCTGAATATGAATTCCCATTTAAAAAATTCTGTCCAAGGTGGTACACCTGTAATCCCAGTACTGGTGGTGTGGACAGAGACAGAATGGGCCCTAGGGATTGCTGGCTGGCCATTCTAGCCGATTGGTGAGCTCTAGTTTCAGTTAGAAATCCTCTATCAAAAATAAAGTAGAGAGGCAAGATCGACCTCCAGCCTCCCCATGCATAGACACATACACAGATGCACACCCATACAAACATGTTCACACATGCACATGCATACACATAACAATATGTCCTCAAGATTTTTGTATGAAATAACTACTTCCCAGTTGCTATAGATGTACTGATTCCATTCTATACATTGTTATGGTTTCTTTCACTTTTTGTCTATTATATAAAATGCATATACATGCATAAATATGTGTGCATGTTTCCATTTGTATGTGTATATTAGTATTTAGTATAGTGTATACATTAGTGTATATATACATGATATATGTGTGCACATGCACACACATACACACGTGTGTGTGTATTTTATGTATATATGTATGTGTATAAACACACATATACATATATAAGTATATGTATACATATATGTATAAGTCAGTATTTCCTTAGGAACCATGACCAGGTCAAAATAACTCTTTGCATCTACATAGCCTCATCTGTATAATAGGAGTTCTTGGTTGTTTTCTCCTAAGAATTAACTTGGCTAAGCTGTATTTTTTACTTAACCTTGAATTCTGTCACAGATTTAAAAGCTGGAAAGGTAAAAGCGTGAGAAGGGCTCTGCTTCCCCTGTCAGATTTTCCATAGAAAAGAAGCTCATGGAGCTGGGCTGTGCGGGCTTGGACTACATGTCTAGACTTGGATAGAACCGTGGGTCTGATAAGTAGGCTCTGTGTCTCTCGGACATCATGCCTTGGGTATATAAATGGCAGGAACATTAATATGAACATTAGAATGGGAATGTTGGCAGCAGTTACAGTTACAGTTACCATTACTATACAAGTCAAAGAGACGGTCGCAGAGCCACAGGGAGAGAGAGGATCTTTGCACACTGACATTTGAGTAGAGCAGGTAGACATGGGAGGAAAAGAAATAATTAACTACTTCCCAGTAGCACGCTATGAAGAGCAGAAAGTGGTCAGAGGCCATTGAATAAAAAAAGATTCATTCTGTTGATAAAAACAAAACAAAACCAAACCAAACCAAACAAAACCTAGAGAGAAATGACCTTGCCTAAGATTGCACAGCTGCCCAAGCAACAGAATCCGGCCCAGCCTGTGCTTTCTGATTACTGGGCATACTTCTCCAAAGAGGGCTGAAGTGCACGCTTTGGAAGCTATGCAATTTTATTTCTCCTGGAAATACAGGTAGGAGATGAATGGCAGGATTGTTTGGAATTCCTTTTTGTACACCTTTCAAAGGCAGCCATGTCACTTTACATTCATATTGGAGTGTGGATGAATCTCAGCTAGCCTACACATTCCCCTAATCTGATTTTTTTTATAATGTCTGATTTGAATGGAAATATCCCTGTTACAAAATTAAATAGATGTTGAGCTGGTCATGTATGTATCTCTGTGGTATACAGTGTGTCCAACATAGAGCAAGACACAGAAGTGCAAAATAGTAGTAGTACTAGTGGTAGTGGTAGTAATAGTAGTAGATACATATATGTCTTAAGACTCATGATAGTGCATTTAGTAATGTCACCAGTTCATGACAACATTAACCGCCATTTTTTCCTGAGAACCTACAATGCTCTAGGCATTGTTTGAGTGTCTTAAATAAGCTCACATACATTTAATTCCCTCCCCCCAAAGTGCCCTTCAGAAATTAGCAACCCATTTGAGAAATAACAGTAGCTTTGTGTGGAGAAACGTGGCTGATGTGGTGAAACGTAGACTGAATCATTTATTCATCTGTTTAGTTCATGGATACCTAGAGCTCAGTTGTGCCTATCACACCATGGAGTTCAGTGCTATAAGCCAAGGGCTCTGCTCTCGGCTCTCAATGAACTTACCATTGCTGACCAGGGAGACACTTAGGAAATGAAATTGAGATGAACTCCAGATAGAAGGTAACCCAAAAGATCAGCTTACTGGAAGACAGTAGTATTATGTCCCCTGAGATGAGAAACATGGTAGTCTGGGCAGATGGGGAGAGCAGGCTTAGACAATTTCTGTTCTGTTTATGTTGGTCTGTTAATCTCCTTGGGATTGTTACACTGCTTGCTAAACAGCAGGATCTAGAGCTCGGAGTAGAGATCTAATCAGCACATACACCTTGGGGTCACATAGTCTAAATCATAGGTATAGTTGCCAAAAGTAGAAGTTTCAAAAAGAAATGAGAGATGACTCTAGACCTCAAGACTAGCCTCCAAGGAACAAGCAGGCAAGATAAAAGAGGAAGAACCAAGGAATATGGAAGCCAAAAGTCATGACAGTCCTGATGCCAAAAGAAGAGCCCCAGCTCTCCAGATGAGAAGGGTCAACAGCTCTTCATGCCACCCAGAGGTCAAGAGGAGTGAAGGAACTTTGGGCCAAGGGGCTTGGCAGTTAGTCACTGCTAGCCTTCTAGGCGCCAGTGTGGTAGAGTCGACTGGAGAATAACCAGATAGAGAGCCAAGCACGGGATGGCTTGGGGAAGGCTGCATTTCTCCTTTTAGAAAGTTTGGGAGAAGAGTCTAGAATGGCATGTAACCAGCAGAGAAGGCATATGATGTGTTCAGCCTTTAGTCAAAGAAGATAAAGCGTGCTTTTATGCAGTGGCATGAATTCAGTGAAGATACAGTATAACTGACACCCAACCATAGTTCAAGGCTTTTTGCTTGCACTCTCTGTGTATGGGTTGAGTAAATGTTGGGTGCTGCATTCACATAGACGAGTGAAAACTATCAACTGTTCCCTGCATCTGTCACACACAGATCACATTATCTAACTGCTTGAACTTTTAGTTTCCTCATCTTGTCTTTCAGCATTATGTCAGTGAGACTTGGTCTATGGGAAGTTAGGCTCATCCCACAAGCCAGAGTCAGCTCCCTGGACGTGGCAGCAGGGATTATTTTACCCTGTACAGATAAGCAATTTGTGTAAGTCATCTCCTTTCTCTCAGCTGTATCCACTAAGCTTCACATAGCTATGTAGGCTTCAGCCTCGAAATTGATTCTCAGGACATGCATTTCTTCCATCACCAGCGTATTTTTGTTCCTTCAACATCATTTCTGTCATATAACTCCATCGTATCTTTAATCATTTGCCAATCATGATCATCATTTTCAGTCCACAAAGGTGATTCCTCTCCATCCACCCATACCACTCAGGGTGGACACGTGTCTACACATCAATCTCTTCTACCTTTGATGAGACATCTTTACCATTGCTATTGTGTGTTCATTTTCTGGTTTCCCTTGACTTTTTAAAAAATGATTCTGATGATCTTCAGTAACCTTGGGTTATACCTTTCCCACAGAAACCCCACACTTAAGACCTGGGGAAATCCTACCACCTGGTGAGTTTGGGCTTGTTGGTATAAAACTGGGACCAGAATGAAAAGAAGAAAGGAAGGAAAAAAAATCAGCCAGTAATTTACCCTAATTGAGAACTTTCTAGAATACACTGCAACATTCATGTCTTTTACTGTCTTGGAACCCCCTTCAATTGATTGTCCCCCACTGCCTCAGATTCAAGACTTCGTAACTCAGGGTTAACAGCTCCCTTTTGCAAATATCTTTTCTCTGACCATGAGCTCTTTGTTTCCAGCCCCCTGTGTTCCAAGTTCTCCCTCCATCTTGATTTCTGAAACTCCTGCCCGGTTCCACTCACTCTGATGCCATCCACCTAGTTCCCATTATTGAACTGTGTATCCATTGCCTTTCATTTCCCTGACTCCTAACCTGGACCTTAGCTCTTCTGTGTCCTCTGGAAGAACTCAATGGCTGTTCTTTGATCTTATCAATACCCAGCAACCCCCCCCCCCAATCCAATTCATCATTATTCAAACAATTAACATCCAGATATTCCAACCCTCCTGTGCCATGTTTACAGTTTCCCTCTGCTCTTTAAGAAACTTTCATCTCAGCATGCAATTTCCCCTGGAGTCGCCCTGAAGTTGCTTCTGTGCTCCACCTCCCCTCATAGTTTCACCACCTGTCCTCCCCTGCTTCAAAACTCACTGCAGCTGACCATCCTTGAAATAACCAGTCCCTGATCTTAGTAATGATCTTCACTCTTAGGAGCAGGGAGGTTCTCAGCTATTAATCACACAGAGTCGTGAGTCAGGGAACACCTTGTGTTGGCCTCTTTTTCCTTTCTTAGAATTCTATACCTGAGACGCCTCTGAAAGATGACATCCAAATAAATGGCATCCACTTTGGCTGGGTTGCTCATGTATTCCTAGGAAGGGGGGCTTCTGCTGTATCGTGAGTAATTAAGACTCCACCAGGAGTGGTGTACCATGTGGAATGCACTCGTGGGGAGACTGTCAGGAAAGAAAGCACCAGAGGCAGAAACAGACGGACAGAGTTGGGATGATGGGAACGTTAGAGGTTGGCAGGAAATGCTTTTAGGAGTATTTCAAATGAAATGCTTACAAGAAGATTCTAAGTCTTAGTTCACACAGCCCAGGGACTAAAGGGGCCACTTATGGTGGTTATGTGGAATGCATTAGCAATCAGCACAGTACTGAGCAAGGATATTTCAGTAGAGTACTAGTGGTGGGCCTGCAGAGAACCCCTGAGGGTCTCCTCACTATACTTGGCATTAGCTATTAGCCTCTGACTACTGGGTCATCCAAGATCCCTGGGAAGATGCTGGAATAGTGAGAGAGGAGTAGAGAGTCTAGGAGAGAGGAATTGGGCAGTGGCTGTCTAATGCTGCTACAGAAGTGCTTCAATGGCTAACCCAGACAAGCTGGTGCCCACTAGCTGAAGAGCTGGAGTGACCATTGAACAGTTTGGTTTTTCCTGCAGATTGGCAGAGAAGGAATCTACCACAAAAAATAACGGCTGTTCTGAGCACTGGCTCTCTGAGAACTGGATAGTTTTCAAAGATAATACCAGCCTAGCAGAGTTATGGAGAAATCAGTTTTTAATGACATATAATCACGATACAAGGTTTGAACTATTCAAGATAGTAGCAAATGATGCTGACATATGACTCCTTTGGTCCTTAAAAGTCTGGGACCACTGGGTCTGATATCATTTCATAGATGAAGAAACCAAAGATCAGGGTGGAAACAGAACTCTGGTCTGCACTGTGTGTGTGTGTGTGTGTGTGTGTGTGTGTGTGTACATGTTCATATATGTGCATGAAAGTGTGCATGTACGTGCACATAGGAGGCGAAAGCTCAACCTCAAGTATCTCTTTCAGTTGTTCTTTGCTTTGAGACCTGTTTGGAGACAAGCTTTCTAACTTTTTCATGGAATTTCAGCTGGAGGAGTTAGCCGGTGATCCCCAGGGACCCTCCTGTTTCCCCATCCCTGTCACTAGGACTACAAGGATGTTCCATCCCACTCTTCTTCCTGATCTTGTCTGTAGATTCTGACACTCACACTCGAAGCTTCATTCTTATACACCCCAAACATTTCACCAACTGAGCCATCTCCTCAACCTCCGATCTGCTTTATTTTTTGCTCTTGTGTTCGTACCCGTAAACTAGGTGGCTGCCCCCGTGAGTCATTTGCTTGTCCACTCCCTATCCTGACTAGAAGCATTTGCTGCACACAATGATGCTTTTGTAACCACGTGACTGTGAATGGGCAGGCCCCACCCACCCTGTTCACATCGTGTGGACAACCTGTCCACGGCTCACCTTCAAGGTCCCAGGGGCTGCAGAGATGCCTCAGCAGTTGAACGGCATGGTTGTTCTTTCAGAGGACTGGAGTTCGGTTCCCAGCACCTACATGGTGGCCCACAACTGTCTGTAACTTCAGTGTCAGGACTTCAGACTCCCTCTTGTGGTCTGCAAGAGTACTGCACGCATGATGTGCATGCAGATGAACATAGGCACGGAATAAAAATCAATCTTTATTTTTACCATTTAAGCTCGGGATCTTAAAGGGAGAAAATAACCCTGAATTCATCGCCTACTTATGCCTCCAGCTTCGGATGCTTGGAACCGACCACCACCGCTTCCATCCCTGTCCAAATGCTAATGGAGGTGCTAACGAGGTCCCCTGGACAGGCAAAAGAAAAAGAAAGAAAAATCAAATAGCCCAATTAATCCATGGATTAGAGTCCCTGAAAAGGAAAGTGCTCATATTCCCTATAGAAAGCCAGACGGAGCCTAACGAACTCCTGGGACGGGTCTTGGCTCCTCAAGTGCGCGGTTTGGAGGGCACCTGCTGTTTTTTTTTTTTTTTTTTTTTTTTTTTTTTTTTTTTTGATGATTATGGGGCACCGCTTGGCTTCCCTTAGGGTGGAGCTCACCAGAGCTCTCTTCCAAGTCTGAGCTGTCTGTTTGCTTATGAAGTGGAAAAAGGAGGGCAGAGAGTAACCTCTTTGTATACGGTGAGCTCAATAGTAATAGCAAACATTTATTGAGCACTTACTATGTGCCAGGAACCATCCTAAGCATTTTATTTGCAGGAGATCATTAAATCCTGTGCCATTATTTTTCCCACTTCATGTTTGGGAACCCGAGGCTTCGACGGAGTAGTTAGCCTGTTCAAGATGATATCATAAGTGGCTAAATATGTTATCCAGGACATTTTAGCTCATGGTAAATCCAGGAGCTGTGTTCTGTGGTGCACAGGCTTAGCTCTGTGCTTTTGTGCTGTGTGGACCAGAGAGGCTTTCTCGTCCATCCTCAACCTCTGGGGCTGCAGCACAGCTCCTGCATTGAGCACATTAAAGGGATTGGGATTGCTGCTATACAAAATTAGATTCTGATGGCTCTAATCTCAAAGATGATGGCTAGATCAGAGGTGGGGTTATGGCAAACTGTGAAGTGGACCAGAGCCAGCCAGATGATATGAAAGGTACTCGGTGGCCTCTCCCAGACTATACAGAAGCACAGACAATTTTCAGCCTAGCAGAGAAAGTGCACCTCTCTCCAGTGAGAACCCAAACATCCACATTTAATAGCTACCAATATACTGAATAGAAAGCAAGTTTAAAAGTGTGAACTCGGTACGTTGGAAACTTGTGGACTGAGTCAGGAAGTCAAGAGGAATTGTGCGTGCAGGGAGAACATGTGCTGCCCCATGGATTAACAAATCCAAGCCTGGCTTGTTGTGGTAGTCGAGTATGTGCGATGTGTGAATGAATGAATGAATGTGTGTGTGTGTGTGTGAGATGTGTGAATGAATGAATGTGTGTGTCTGTGTGTGTCTGTGTGTGTGTGTGTGTGTGTGTGTGTGTGTGAGAGAGAGAGAGAGAGAGAGAGANAGAGAGAGAGAGAGAGAGAGAGAGAGAGAGAGAGAGGTGTGAATGAATGAATGTGTGTGTGCACTGCTAAACTGGTGTGTCTAGAACACTGCAAATACACGGTTGCAAATCGAAAGAGCTTTTGGGAGGCATTCCTGGCAGGATTAGTAGATGGTGAATCGGTAGGAAAGCCTAAATTCACCTCTTCTGTTCTAAGCATGGGCTGGTAATCAATCAGACCTGCCAAGACCACAAACAGCGGGAACAACATTGGCTGTGCTGACAATGGTCTCGTCCCCTGGTTAGTAAACTCTAACACCTGGAGTAAGTAGGATGTCTAGTAAATATTCTGATTCTGATTTAGTCTATCTGAAGTATGGACTGAGAGTCTGCCTTTTTTAATAGGTTCCCAGGTGTGCTGTTGGTCTATGAACAGTCTCAGAACTATATATTAATCTCTTTTGATTTTAACATAGTTTCTGTGCGTTTACACACTGGGCAAGCTATGAGTATTCAGTGTGACTTGCTTGGTCCCAGAGTCAGCGCGTTCAGTGTAGTTCTGATACCTCCATTGCACTCCTCTATAGCACATGAGCGTTCAAACAGTGAGAATTAATATGGGATCTTCCAGAAATGAATCTTGGCACTGGACGCAATCGGAGTGGGCTTACAAGGGACTGAAGTCTGAGATCAAATTCACTCTCACTATTTTGCCCAAGATTCTACCTATCCCCTCACCCAGGGCTCAGCCACCTTTTTTTTTTTTTTTTTTTTTTTTTTAAGTGTTTACTTTTTTTCTGGAATATCTATCAGTCAAAAGAGCATGCACTCAATTGTCCCCTTTAATTGCACTAATGGATTAAAATACCTCCTGGAATGTTCTAGAATATCAGCCCCCTTTTAGTACTAAATGGTTAGTCCTCACCAGACCACTCTTGACAGACCAATTCTCTGCTTGGTTGCCCCAACCTTTGCCTCCTACTGTTTTCGTCTTCTGGTCTCAGGGAGGCCTCCCCACATGCCCAAAGCTCCGTGATGGTTTCTTTCTAGGATCTCACATTCTAGTTGGCATGAGAGATGCCAAGGAGCATCCATTGTCAGGTAGCCTCACTTCTCCACATAGCCGTCCACACCTGCCCTCTCGCGCTCCTTAAATCCTCGGTGTCTGAAGGATCCAGTGCTGCCCCCGTGTTTTCTATATAGCCTTTTGGGATCATCCCACACTGAGACTCCATCTAACTTCACACTGAGACCCTATCTGATGACACATTGTCTGCGTTTACTTCAGACAGGCAGTTTGGTTAGATTTTGTCTCCTTGACCTCCTTTGGGTCTCTTGGACTACACAGAGCGAGCTCCTATACATGGCTTATCATTGTCTCGCCGGCAATGTGCCTTACTGAACAAAGAGCTACCAGCTAGCAACTGACTGGAATTATTTCCAATCCGACAAGGCAGAGAGCAAAGAGATTGGGAAGGAACAGGGCAGCAAGGGGGCTGAGGAGACAAGAGGCCACACTGGAAGTCTCATGGAAGCAAATGAGGGATAGGGACACCAGTATCCAGGTACTTCTCACGTGCCACATATCAGCTAAGCCATGTGCTCATTTTATTTTAAGGTAGCCTGATGGAGTAAGTGACCCTGCAATAGTCTCCATTTGATAAAGATTTACATAGGAAGATACATAGAGGTCATACCATTTGCCTGTCAGTATATACATCCATAGTATATACATCAGCGCCATGAATGGGAGCAGAGCAGACATATGCCAATGCATTGGCTAAGGCACACAATGAAATGGCATACAGGCAGCTCAGGATGTGATTGTGGTAGTGCTGGACAAGGCTGGGGAGGTGGTCTGGGGTCAGATGAGGGTCGTGCTTTCCCTTCACAAGAATGAAGAGCACAAGACATGGAGAAGAAACACTGAGTCAAATTTGCACTTAGAAGCATTATTTATGTGCTGTCTCTGGCCTGGCCCTGGAGCTGATCTCGCATAGGGAGTGAGGTTGCCAACCAGTGCCCCTGGACAGCTCTGCCGGCCCAGGAACTCACTGCAAAGTCACACTTTGGAGAATAAAACTGCCGGTGATGCCCAGAGTGGGCCAAATAAAAGTCAAATACCACATTCAGTCCTCCAGTGGTGTTTTTGCTATTAAATTAGGTCTGGAAAAAAAATAATTGTCTTTGGATTTGATTTGAGAGATCTGGGGGGCGTCGAATACTCAAAGGGAGCAAGGATATTTCTTGAAAGATTCTTTGACTCGCTCCCTCTGACAGATGACAGCAGATCACAGTGAAGGCATGCAGTCTTTAAAGAGATCCACCCCTCACCCTGGCACAACCATCCCAGAAAAATAGAGGGGGAGGGGAGGCTCTGTCCTAGGTTCCAGTGTTTTATTGCTACATTCCTTGGATGGCCCCGTCTGTTTACCTTCAGCTGAGTTTAGACTTGGTGTTCTCTGTGGCCGCTGGCATCAGCCACAGAATTCTTTCATGTCTATTACTTTATTAAGGAATGTAAAAGCCACATACAGACCGACCAGGGGGCACAACAGTAGGAGACACAAATAAGCCTGAATTTGCTCACAAAGAGCCTAAGGGAGGTTTCACACTGCCTTCTCCCAGATGAACTGCAAGTCCCCCAGTGACCACGAGGGGGCACTCTTAACACTTGCTCCTCAACCCAATTAATAGTACCATTTTGAAGACTATATAGAGCAGAAACAGCACTGGGCTTTAACACTGGTCCTGATGCAAACTGGGTGGGTAAAAGAATGCACTCTTCTTATGAAGGATCCATACTTTTTTTTTGTTTTTGAAGTTTCACTGATTAGAAATGGAGTCTCAAAATTAGGTTAAGTTCGCAAATAAGTCCTTTGTACAGCTTCTTGACTCATCGGTCATAAATGTCCCAAAGAGAGTTATTATCTGTGCATCTTTCTGCTTCTTAAATAGGCACTGGAGCTAGGTTGTGCCTAACTTACAGCACGAGGGTGTAGGTATAGAATGAGTCTCTACAGTGGATGGCATCTTGTGAGATGAGCGATGACTGGTGGGGTTTTTTGTTGTTGTTTTGTTTTTTTTTTCCAACCATTTGTTTTCGCCATATACTTTGCATACCGTTATTTTGTTGGTGTAGACATGGGAAAGGGGCAGGACGGTGAACCATTGACATCTAGTACATAGAGGAGGGGCAGGATTTGAACCTATATTCGTGTAGCCTTCCCATCAAACAAGAGAACACAATTCAGGACCTAGTTTTCACAATGGAAAGATGTTCTCATTATGGAGAGGATCACACATCAGCCAAACTGAGGAAGCTCCCATCCTTACTTCAGAACACACATGCTGACGGATTGGGGAATTCTGCTCTGTAATACTTTATTTGTCCTTGGGCCATGTGGTCCTTCAAGAAGCACTTCAGACTCAGTATCTTTAGTCCCCTTTTAGATCACTGGCAAAACAATGTAAAACTAGATATTCATTCCAAAGCTGGCTAGGCATACCTAATATTTGCATACGGGCTATATGCCCCACAGTGGCAGCAAAGGTTCGGAGAAGTCTTGCAGTAAAGAGCCTTATGCCACTTAACTTAATCTCGGTATTCTGATATTCTCATATAACCACAAAAACCTATGGGGCTAGCATCCATGATGCCCCCTGGAAGCTGTTCAGGAGAAAACATGGAAAGTCTGGAGGCTGCTGAGAAGGGAGAGCCTCGATGGACCAAGGGAACAGGGCGGACTATTTAAAGCATGGTCACAGGTATTGGGATAAAAACTGAAGTTGCCTTAGTGGTCTGTCTCAGCTATTTTTAGAGCTGTGTATGTGTGTCTGTGTTTGTATAGACTACGTATAAATATATAGCTTAGCTGTGAGGTTAGATGATGGGTGGGGTGGGGCGCGGGAGAAGGAGGGATCTTCCTTTCTGTACAGATGTGATCGGTATCATATGGGACAAGGGGAAGGTCTGTGAGTTTAGGGAACTATAGCTACCTTCCGTTGTTGCCAGACTCACCATGATGCCAGAACCACGTGGACACTTGATGGAAACACCTGGGCTCCTTATTTCTATGACACCCCAACCTTTGGAGATGTTTCCCCATCACCTACCTCCCTGAATTAGGTTCCTCAACCCATCCCCTCTTTTCAACCTGCTTCAGCACCCAAAACACTCCCTTCACCATTATTACTACCCATATGCTGGACTCACTTATACCTTTCAGTGCCATGAATTAAATAACTCAGGGAAAAAATAGCAATGTATTTTCAATGTTCTAACTTAGTTCTATATTCTCAGAGCATGTTTGAAACTCTCTAAAGACACCCTATTTTTTTTTTTTGAGAAAACTACAATTACGTGTATTTTTTTTTAATTGTTAAAAAAAAAAAAAAAAAAACGTATGGGAGCTGTTTTGAAATCCTTTAAATGAATCTCAAGATTATTTTCTGAGCTCAAACTTGTATCTGTGGCTTTCTTTTTAATTGTCACATCTAGGGTGATTTTTAAGTAACTAAGAGCACAAGGTTCATATTATTTTAAATGTATATTGTATTTGTCTTCTCAGCGCTGTGGTTTTTAGGCCTGTGAATGGCATCACAGTATGCAGACAGCCCGTTAAGCAGCCTGTTTGGGTAAGGAAACCCTTAGGCCAGTACAATGGTGCATTGCTCTGTGCGTCCCTTCCAATATGGTTAGAATTCTACAACCTAAATGATCATTTGTTGAACAAATTCATGCTTTTATTAGTCAAAATACAGAGAAAACAGAGAGTCCCTGTTTCAAGATATTTGCTAATGCATGGTTAATTATCACATATAGCTTACTATAATTCATTTTACAGGGGAGACCTCCTGCAGGTAACATACTAACAGTTTATGAACCAAAATAACCTCGCTATAGATTAGAGCTGTTTCAGGGCCTCTCAGACAGTCGATGCTTCTAGCCCTTCTCACTTCACATTGCTAATTCGAACAAGGCTTTATTTTTGTATTTGTCAGCAGCAATACTGTAGGGTGGTTGTTAAACTTCTCCCAGGCCTAATTAGAGCAGCAATGCTCGCATTCATAAACGAAGCTCGTGTCTTGCTCCGGGAGGCGGTGAGCAGGGTTGTTACGGTAGCTTCCTGGCAGCCCGTCGCTGGCAGTTTTAAGGTAGCTAGTGGCCGAGATATTAAGTAACTGTTGAAATTCATTGACTCCACCACGGCTAATGTGTCTAGATGACAACAAGTTTACACGGTTCTTTTATAGTTACAGCAAATGGGTCCATTTAAATAGTTATTAGGTGATTATGGTGATGTGAAATGGAAAAAAAAAGGCAAAGTGCAGTGTCTCAAGTCTGACTTTTTTTTTTTTAAAAAAAAAAAAAAAACTGTTTATGTGGGGTCCCAGGCTTCCTGTCACTCAAAATGGCTGCATCTTTCCCTTATAAATATTTATACTTGATCGGCAGTGATGAATGCTAATTTATTTGCGTCTTGTTTCTTTATTGACTTCTCAGTGGGCACAGGTTAGGTTAGCTAGGAAAGGTTTTCACAAGCTCCGTGAGTTGCAGGATATTTTGATCGGCCAACCAAGGGGCGTTTTGATGAGCTGAAGGAGTGTTCTCTTCACTGGAACTGAGGCGTCCTTTTTGCTCTTGGACATGCAAAACCTGGGAGAGTCTTCAGGCCGCTGATGTTTAGCACTCTGGGAGCCTGAAGTGCAGGCTTTTGGCAAGCAGGATTGCCTCCGAAGGACTGCTTTTCCGTAGAGCAGTTTGTCAAGTCGTCTTGGATTGAACAGTGGAAGGCTGATCCGGGTGTTTGGCAGAATTCTAAACTATTTTTTTTTCCCCTCTTGGTATTCTATGAGCCACTTGAAAGAGTACATTTTCACAAATGCCAAAGGACATTTGTATCAAAGGGAATGGAGTATCTGAGACAAAAGGAGACGTGCAAGCAAGCCAATCTCTCTCTCTGTCCTTCAAAAGCTAAACCTGTGTGATAGCGGAGAACCCTCGAACTCAGAAATCCATCCGCCTGCCTCTGCCTCCCAAGTGCTGGGATTAAAGGCGTGCGCCCCCACGCCCGGCCTAAGAAATCTGCACAGGGACTGTCAAAGACTCGTAGGCAGGAGTCTTGGGAAATGGCTTGGTGTTTTGAAGGCACAAGGACCTGAGTTTGATTCCCAGAACCAGGATCCAAAGGCAAGCGTGGCAGCATGAGTGCTGAAGGAGCAGACGCTAGCCAGCCAGTCTAGCCTAATTGGTGATCTGCAGGCCAGTGAGAGACCGTGTGTCAGTAGAGATAGATGCCATTCCTGAGGATGATCTTAAAATTGTCCCCTGGCTTTCACGCGTAGCAACACACATAAACACACACATATGCACACACAAATGACAATAGAACTTGGCACTGGAATACTTTGACGGGGGAGCCTAGATTAGCGATTCCCTGATTCACCACCCACATGGACATTTTTTACTTTCTTCCCTAGATCTTGAGAGAGGCTGCCCCTGTTTAACCTTGACGTGTCTGAGTACAGAATGTGTGACTTTTTGAGATAGCCTGTAACTCCACGTGGGATACTCGGAAGATCTTCAAAAGAGCTTTGTATAGAACATATGACCCAGAAGGTTTCTGAAACTACCAGAGATGCTTCAGCTGAGAAAATAAATCTGTGTGTAGTATATGCATGTCGGCATACATATGTGTACAGATATGGCCTGTGAAGGCCAGGGGAAGGTTGCAAACAACTTCTCCTACTGCTCTGTACCTTAGTCCCTGGAGGCAAGGCCTCTCACCAATCCTGGAGGTTGCTGGTTTTTGGCATGTTTGTTTGTTTGTTTGTCTGTTTGGTCCTGGTCCTGGCTAAGCTGGTGTTTACCACACCGCTGCTATCCACCCTGTCTCTGCCCTCAGACTCAGAGGTGAGACAAGCACAACCACACTTAGCTTTTATATGGGTTCTGGGGATCTGAACTCGGGTCCTAATCCTTTCCAAGCAAGTCTTCGTACCCATTCAGGTATCTCCTGATTCTACATTTCTATCTTCCACTACAAAATACAATAGATTCTCATGAGAGCTTGACTGGTGGCAAGTGTCTTCAACCATGGATCAGCTACAAGGGACTGTGGTCAGTCACATCCCTCATTCAGAACTGGGGCAAGAATGAACAACAATAGCGTTTCTATGGAGACTATAGGAAGAGGCTTAAGTTACTGTGGAGAAAAACCTGTGCTGAATCTTTGACCATATGTAGATCCCTTTGACGATTAGAATAACCCTGAAGTCTACAAATGTATATTCTAACTTTGATAATCTACTGAGATAGTCCCAGAGAAGAAATATTATGCCCATAGATTCCTTAAAATCCAAAATCCATGGTCTGTCACTGACTTTCCACTAGATCTATGAGTGATCTATGACAGATAGTTTGTCTTTTGGGGTTTTGTTGTTGTTGTTGGTGGTGGTGGTTGTTTTGTTTGTTTGTTTGTTTGTTTGTTGTTTTTTTAGTTCAGATCTTCTGAGCTATGAAGAGTAGGCAGAGGTGGGTCCTTCCGTGTAGACAAAACCCCCATCATGGTCCTGTTTTGTGGCTCAGGTTTAGTCTCCTCATTTGATGAACTAAAGCATCTCTGGGACTTTCTGGGGACTTCAGGGAGGGCTGCCACCAACCGCAGGGTCTCCATTCTCAGGGTGTACTTTTATAACGAGGTAGACAACATTCTAGTCACCGTTTTAATGTGTTCAGAAGAGATGTAAGAGAGTCAAACAACTTATATTCTCTTTGTAACTTTCCCACTGTCCGCAGCAGCAAGTTCTCTCTGAGGCATACAGTTGATAATGGAGTTCCATAAATCCTGGGGATAAGTCCTATGGACTTTTGGTGTTCTGTGACACAGTATGCGTTACAAACAAAGGAATTTAGTTCTGGCTATTTTGAAAACTTGGGAAATCAGAAACCATGTGCCAGCAGAGGGACTGTCTACTGAGGACCCTTGTCTGGGTTTAGCTGCTGACTTCTTCCTGTTGTGTGTTGTAGTGAAAGAGACTGACAGGAGCTCTGCAGTCCCTTTTATAAGGGCACCAATGCCACCTGTGAGGTGTCACTGTTAATTATGTAATCACCTCCCAAACATTCTAATCCAAATACCATCGCCATGGAATTTCCCCTTTCTCCTCATAGTGTACATTCATTGTAGAAAGGAAGAGCTTCCTGATGCCATTCCCATCCTTGGATACCGTGTGCTTTGGCCAGGATTCCACTTCGGTTATCCTCTCCATTCCCCGCCTCTTACTGTCTCCTGCTTTGGAAGAGAAAATGTGGTGTGCGTATTTCTGAGCCTGACTTTTTCCACTTAATGTGGTGATGACCAGTTCCACGCCTTTCCCTGATTATACAATGTTACTCCTCTTTGTAGATGAGTGAAAAGTCCTTTTTGTATACATGCCACGTTTCCATCCATCCGCAGATCCAGTAACTTGCCTATTGTGAATTGTGCTGCAGTGGACGTGGATGTGAAGGGATCTCTGTAATGTGCTCACTGAGCATCCAGTGGGTACATAGATTGTGTGTGGGGGACACACACTCACATCATAGAGGGTCATGAGAATGTCAGTTCTGTTTTCTTTTAAATTATTATGTTGGTAATTCTATTTCAAAGTGAAAGGCTACCAGAAAAAGAATTCTTTGAGCTTCCCTGCTTAAATGCTAGCCCAGGAAGGTGAATTCTCCATTTCATGAGTTGCAAATGTAAGCAGAGAAATATCAACCACTCTGTCCTGTCATTGAGTCTGTGCATCCCGGAGGTGGCTGAACAATTCCTTCAGGGTGAAAAACTAGCAAATGACCTTTCTCTGAGAGTACCGGCTTCTAGATCTCTACATGGTGACAGATAATTGCTGACCACCCTTGCTTGATTGTGTGCTGTGACCCCCAGAGTAAACTAACCCTACACTTAAATTAAAATCAACCTCAGCATGGGTGAGTTCAAGCAAAAACAGTGAGGTTCTCAATGCCAGTTGTGTGGTTTTTTTTTTTGTTTTTTGTTTTTGATTCTGTTCTAGTGAAAAAAAAATGACAGATTCAAAATGAAATAGTCATGAACATTTGTCCTTAGCTCTGATGCCAGTTGGGCTGGGTATGCATGGAGGGGGAGGGGAGTTCACACACACATGGGTATGCATGCCCTGTGTTTCCTCCATATGCTCACTGAATCCAACCTCTCTGTTCTACATAGCCTGGCTATTCTTTTCCACTTCATGGACCCAACTCCTTGAGGCCATACCCACCAGTGTACTCTGCTTTTAATTCTCAAGCCATGTCAGCACAGGTTCCATTGGACCCAGGGGACTACTACTCTTGCAGGCCAGGCAGTACAGCAGTCTGACACAGCCAGCTGCATGGAATCCCCACAGTTTTATTCTACCATTATTTACCTCACAAAGAGAGTACCCCTCATTAAGTTCTCAGTACCCTACTATGGACATCATTCACATAGTAGGTCATATCCTATCATTTTTGATTGACAATCCATAAGTGATACGTTCCTACCATGCCCCATTTTAAGTTTGGTTGCTTTCCTAAGGCAGCTCATAGGACTGAAGGAGATGTCTTTCCCTTGGCTGGTTTATGGATATGGAATGCAAAAAGGAATACAAATGGGCAACCAAGCAGCCTGATGGAAGAGCTGAGCATGGTTGAAGTGGGGGAAGAGTCCAAAGATGGGAAACTCTGTGCCCATGGACTTGGGATATGTTGTGTTCCACATAGACATACATCTTCATTAGCCTAGATCTCCAAGTTTATAGTTCTTATGATGATTTTGTATATAATAATTATCCATTCTTACCTGCATGTCCACCAGCATGTCCCCTCTGGACAATGAAGACTACTGTTGAAAGCATCACACTTCAATCATGGTTCGTTCTTTCTCGTGACCTGAGGCCGTTCAGGAGCATAGACAAGAGACACCTCACTAGGACACATGATGACTCCCCCCCTAGGAAACCAAGGATTCAGGAGCTCTGTGTAGGGAGTGGGATCAAAAACAAAAATCAGAATAAAAGAACCTCCCAGTTCCCTGACCATGTTAGAAGTGACAAGGGTTTAAGAACTCTGGGTCATGAATCAGATGTAATGCGTATATTTTAAAATCATTTCACAGTACAAGAAATGAATGGAAGACAGAGAGCTAACCACCTAACTAATTAAAGGCAATACAACTGTCCAAACATATAATTTATAGTTTTGAGAAGATATTAAAATCTACTGCTCTCTATGTTCTCCCCTTGAATAATGTGCTCAGGAGTCATTGATCCTTCTCACACCTTTTCAAGAATACATTGTCTGGAACAGAAGTTATTTTTGTTGTTTTGTCTTCTGGTGTGTTGCTTTGAAGGACTCCAGGGTTAAAGCTGTAAACTGTAAGATGTAAAAGGTGAATTTCCTTACTATCTTTCATTAAGGGAAGAAAGAGACAGAAATCATAGCGTGGACGGCCAGGATTATGTTCTCGGGGGGTTGGGGAGCTCATACAGGCTCTGGGCTTATTCACACTCGCCTGGTTTTCTTATGGAGCCCTCAGATGTCAAACAAGCTTTAAATGCAAAACTTGAAACATAGAATTCCATACTACTACTGTTTGTAGTGTGTGTGTGTGTGTGTGTATGTGTGTGTGTTTGTGTGTGTGTGTGTTTGTGTGTGTATGTGTGTGTGTGTGTGTGTGTGTATGTGTGTGTGTGTGTGTGTGTGTGTGTGTTCTGCTGGGGAAGCGGAAACAGAAAGGTTCCCAGGGCTTACAAGCAACTATGGCAGCCTACTTAGTAAGCAGCGCCACACATCTTAAAAAGCATGTCACAATGACACTGGAAGTTGTCCCCTGGCCTCCACATGAATGTGCACATATGTGTACATGCTTCTAAACACGCACTCACTTGTCCATAGACAGATGCATGTACGCCAGATTTTATCTCTATAAGGAGCCTTGGAAGCAAAGATCAAAAAGGATATCAACTCCATTCAGGCAAATATGTGTGGCCAGAAGGCTGGCTCTGCTTTAGTCACCAAGGCTAAGAATCCTGTGGCTCTTATAAAGTAGGGCCACAGAAGAAGTCCTAAGACCCTTACTCTGTATCCTCCCACAGCTGTGACCACACACGTGTTCATACTATTTATTCTAAAAAAGAACCACTTCGCACTGGAGATGAAAATACACAGACGAAGTGGGCGTGCTCATTCAGAGGCTGTACACAGAAAGCAGACATGACAGTAAAATGTTTAAATTCCCCAGAGGTCTAACAGAGGCCCAAGTAAAAATGCTTTGGGACTGGAGAAGCAGGAGCATTCCAGTAGAGAATGGAGTCTTCTCGGATGCAGGATTTGGTAGTTTGTGGCTATATGAAAATTCTTTGTTCCCTCAGGGACCTGTCTGCAGAAGGCGTGAGCCTGCAAGGATCCGAGGGTGTTTGCCTGGGCAGAGTTGATTCCAGCACATGTTGGAGTCTCATGAAGCTAGAGTCCCCCTTGTATCCCAGCAGCCCTGATGAGCCCTTTCTTAGGCTTCCACTCTACCCTCTCCAAGCCTGTCTTTCTTACACTGGTTGATGACTGATCATAGTCAGCTATTGGTGATCCTTTTCTGTCCTAAATAAACAAACTGGGCGTGGGGGAGTGTGTCTTAACAAGGGGAAAACAAAAGGAATTCAGGCATGTGGGTAAGATTGTTGTACTCCTGTGCAAAGCCCTTTAGATTTGAGAGGGAACATGAAGCCAAAAGCTCATCTACAGTGGAGAGGAGCATCAAAGGTCCTATTTGGGTGATACTACATAAAAACTCATCAAGAGCTGGGTGCTGGTGGCACACACCTTTAATCCCAGCACTTGGGAGGCAGAGGCAGGCGGATTTCTGAGTTCGAGGCCAGCCTGGTCTACAGAGTGAGTACCAGGACAGCCAGGGCTANGGGAGGCAGAGGCAGGCGGATTTCTGAGTTCGAGGCCAGCCTGGTCTACAGAGTGAGTACCAGGACAGCCAGGGCTATACAGAGAAACCCTGTCTCGAAAAAAACAAAAACAAAAACAAAAACAAAAACAAAAACAAAACTCATCAAGAAAGTATTTGAAGATGATCTTGCCCTAATACCAAGTATTACAAAAATTGTTCCCTAGTGCCAAGTTCTATCTTTCAACATACAGAGAGTATCTTTGTAAGCTGGGTGGGTTTTATCTCTACATTTACCAGAAGTCTGATTTCATTAAAACTAGGACTTATCACAGATATTCACCTTGTTTGCTGTTTTCCTGTTTACAGAGCCTCCTCTGTAGAGGATAGAAAGACCATTTTCCTGCTCAGCACCATCAATGAGTCAATAGTTAATTGACAAAAAAAAAATTTTAAGAGAGCCAGCTCAGAGAGGTCTAAAATACCATACAGGTGTTTAGACATGTATCAAGGGCCTCATGAAATTCAAAGACTGGTTCAAAACAAGCCCACATCCAGACGGCTTCTGGGATGTATGGGAATTTCTTCATAAGAAGAATGATAAGAGTTGACACTCTTGCAAGGAGACTACACGGGACCAGTGTAAGCCAGGAGATGAGCAGACAGCTTTCTGCGTTTGGGGCCCTAAAGAATCCATTAGAAGCTGGGTTTGAACTAGAATAAGCTGCCTTGATAGTACTATTCATTTTCTGACTACAGGGAACAAGAGGGTGATGCAAATCTTGGCAAACCCTCAGTCACCAAGGCCTGCCATAATCCCAGGGCTAGTTGCTTTTCTCATTGCCATGACCAAATCCTCGCCTGGGGCACTTTATGTGAGAAGGGTTTATCCCGTCTCAGCGTTTAAGGAGGGACATATACCTGTCATGAGAGGAAGCCATGGTGGTGGGATGTAGATGGTTGGTCATGTTGCCTTTGTGGTCAGAAAGCAAAGGGGTGAAGGCTGGTACCCGGCTGGCTTCCTCATTTCTCCCTTCTTATTTGGTCTGGATCCCAGTCTATGGACTGGTCCTGCCCATGTTCAGTGTAGGTCATCCTTTCTCAGTTAAACCTCTGTGAAAAACCTTCATAGACACACTCAGTGGTGTGGTGTGTGCCTTCTAGGTGATACCAGCCCAGTCAAGTTGGCAAGGAAAATTAACGTTCACATTACCCATGCATAGTAAGCATTTAAACACCTGCCTTGTCAAAGAGAGAAAAATAGGACATTTAATATTGCCTTGTTTCCAGTTTTTCACATGTAAAAGAACAAATAGACCACAGAAGAGAAATCAAATCAGGGATGGCAGTTGGATAACTATGAGTTCAAGTTTCCAGGATTTGAAATGTTTACCTCAGGTTCCTTTGGGAATCATGTGTCTCATGCTTGTGACAATGACAGAAAGAATGTGTCAGCTAACAGAAGCTGGTGATGGCAAGATAACCATATTTATCAAAACTCAAATTTAAGTGGGGGATTTAACTTTATTATTACTAATGCTTTTATTAAGTCCTTGACAAAATTCTACAATTAAACTGTAGGTTCAGAACAAAGTCTTCACCAAAACCACACATTTGCTCAAAAAAGAAAAAATCATGGCCCCTTGGTGGCATCTGCCTTTGAGCTACTGTTGACTTGCAGCCAGCCGTATATCTCCCAAATTGTTTCCTATTTGGTGGGATAACTTCTCTCATGGACGAGGATGGACATAAGAAAACTTTATACCATGAGAATCCACGTGGTACACACTGTTGGAAATTTTGTCTTCCTCAGCAGAGTCTTCACACTGGAGCCCATGTGAACTTCCTCTCACTGGGCAGCGATGTGAGAGGAAGTGTTGGATGGATGAAAGGTGTGAGCCATTTCATCCCATGGGGATGTTAGAAGAACAGGGGACATGCCGCGAAGACGCCAGGAGAGGGACATGCCATTCATACTGCCTGCTGGAAGCCTTTACTCCTCTGTGTTCCTGTGTAAGATGAGCCTTCAGATTCCTCAAAGTCCTGGAATATCACAGCTGACTGGCCACAAGATTTTATGTCATCCTGACTCCTGCCATCTTGGGCTAGTACAATTAGAATATTTAATATCCCCCCCACAGGCTTGTGTTTTGAATATTAGTGGCACTTTTGCTAAGGTTTAGGGAGCTTTAGTTGAAGGAAGTAGGTCACTGGGGCTACTGGGATTATCATGTCTCAGATCTCTCCCTTGCTCTCACTGTTTGCTGCCCACTAGGCCTGAGTCTGAAATGGATTCAGAATCAATAGAGTCGTGCGATCATAGACTAAACCTTCAGAAACTATAAGCCACAGACCCTTTCCCTTAAATTGTTACTAAATTAATTCATGAAATGATTGAATTAAATTTTCTCTCTCACTTTGTCACGGTAATGAGAAAAATACATTATCTTTCTTTTTAATCCCCATTTTCTCTGTTTTAATATTAAATAATTTGCTTCCCCTGGCAAATGGAATGAGACAGCCTGAGCTTTAGTCGCCTTTCTTCTCTTCTTTGTGCCTTTGTTTCTTGTAGCAGCGGAATCTATTTACCTCTGTTCTCCTGGATCCTAAGTCATCAAACCCAAGTTTGACCACTTTCCTAAGTGTCGGTCCCACCGGACAGACAGGAGTCAGCTCAAGGCATCTAGAACACCGTTGATCGTTCTAGGACTCAGGTTTCATCTTGGCTTCCCCCATTCCATCAATAGCATCATGGTATTTTTAGGTCAAACCTTCCGTGACGTCTTTGGCATTTGCCATGGCTACTGCCTAGTCGTGGAGGGGTTGGGGGAGAAGCAGGGTAGGTCACTGAGAGACTACTGGAAACATACATTGGAAATGTGAGGCTCAGGCTTATTGAAGCTAAACAACAGAAGGCCCATGAAGATGGCATACAGTTCAACAGTGCTACTTGGGAAGGCCAGAGACTGCTGCTGGACAACCTCATTTACTATCTCCACCATCTCATACCCAGGCAGTGCAACATGTATAGCTTAGAAGATTAGCATCAGTAGCATCCATGTTCTTGGTGTGACCAGTATCTAGCACACATGCAGGAAGGCAGGTGTTTTTCTGATTCAAAAAGTTCACAGACAATATGTTCTTTCAAATATCACTTCTCAGATGTTTCCACCCTAGTCCACTTCCTCCATGGTCCTTGTGATCTGGCAAAATACTTGTGTGTTGCCAAGAGGCATTTCAAGGACATGGTATGCAGCATCCTCCTTTTCTCAAAAACCACACCAAATCCCCGACCCTTTTGTCTCCTACCCAGCTCCTCATCAGCCTGTGTCAGTTCTTTAGGTAGAGATGCTTTTTAATTCACCTATCGATTTCCATTTCCATAGCGTAGGCCAAAGTTGGACATTAGTAAAATCACAACACAGTCATTGAATGTTCCTTTTCCATCCCTGCACTTTAACATAAGATCAACATTCCAAATCGAGAGGCATGGTCTTCCCCAGGAGCCTCTCCTCTTCAGCATCCTGGGGCCCATTCCCCTAACTGGAATACCTTTCAAACTCTGTCCTACCTTTAAAATCCAACCTACGCTTTTGTCCTTCTTAGGTTTGACTCTTACCTCTACTACTTAGCTGATGAGTTACCATTAATAAGTTACTCAACCACGGTTTCAGTTCATATATATGTGTGTGTATGTGTGTGTGTGTGTGTGTGTGTGTGTGTGTGTNTNNATATATNTGTGTGTNTATATATATATATATATATATATATATANAGAGAGAGAGAGAGAGAGAGAGAGAGAGAGAGAAGCAAATGAGTTAGCATATAGTTAGAACAACCAGAATTAGTTGTTGACTGATAAATTCTCTGTAATCTTTGATAATGCTTTCACATGCATACACACCACCATGTACATATAAGAACACAAGACAGCATGCAGGAATCTTCCTTTCCTACTGTATGGGTCCCAAAGATCCAACTCAGCTTGTCAGGCTTTTCAGCAAGCACGTTGCCCACTGAGCAACTTCACTGGACCACTTTAACACGTTAGACAAAACAAGTATGTGTGCAATTCCTAGCTGTTCCAACCCTTTTCCTTCTCTATGTTTGACTGCAATCTGACCCATTTAATAAATGATGATCTCCTGTGGCTTGGGTCAACTGCCCACATACACTGAAATGCCCTTGGCAGAAATATATAGCATTCCCAAAGTCCCTGATGATATCTGCTGAGGACACACATGTATTGATTATTCAGCACTGGCGGACCCCTTGATACTCTAGAAGTGCCCCCTGACCCTTACAACAACCTCACTATCTGCTTTCTTTTTAGAGCTGGGCTTCTTCCACGGTTTGTCCCATGGATATGGCTTGCATGTTCCAACCAGTCTCTTGGCCTTGTCGGCCATCTCTGAGTGTGGTGTCACATTTATCAGGGACAGTGGGACTTTGCAGGCAAGCAAAAAACCCCACAGTATGTAGACAGAGCCACCACAAGACAAGTCAACCAGGATAATCCCTACAGTTCACTGACAGTGCTATGCTAGCTTTTCATTCTCTGACATGGAACACCATGTGGCACTTTTTGAGAGGTAGTTGAAGATCAGAGTGACTGGCTACTGTTTCTCCAGCATTTATCTCTGGAAGTCGTGTGTCTGGTACTTGATTCTAGAATGATCTGGGATAGCATGTCCGTCCCACGCAGGGTGGTCCCAATGAAGAGTGAAATTTTGGGCTGAGTCGGTGTGAGAGCTTCAGCAAATCTCCTGAAGACCGTCCAAAGCCACACATAAATAGTGAGTTTGGAAAAGCAACAGGAATGTGTGGGGTGTGGCCTTCAGAACCAGTTACACAGTGCTCACAGAGCAGTAGGATGGTTAGTAAAACAGAGCACTTGAAAACATCCGTCAGGGTGTGGTGGTGGGGAAAAGCTTTATTTAAACCAATTACTCTGGTGCACTTCATTCCATATACAACTCCACCTTTGTGCTGTGAATCCAAGCTGGGAAGAACTATTGATGTGTGTCTACATCTCCACACATGCAGCTCCTGTCTCCTTACCTGAAGGCAGTAGAAACCTGCTGTCCTATGCATAATAAGATCTCACTATTTAGAACTGGGCTGTGCTGGGTCTAGACTGTGGGTCTAGACTTTGTGGTCTAGACAATTTCATGGGACTCAAATACCAAGCCACCCAGATACTGTGCTGATCTTTCACAGGCTGGATGAAGATGACAAGTTCCCTTAAGGCTGACTCTCTAGCTTATGTCAAGGTTTACTATGTACCAAATTGACTCAGGGAAGGGCAATTCTGGTTGACAGAAATGCCTTGGAAACACATGACCTTAGGATTCTAATAATGGGCTTTCAGGACATCACACAGGGCTTTCTAGTGTTTTCCCTGAGTCAACTTACCTTAAACTCACCTTCCAGAATGAAATTCATTCCCTGGAGATTTCTGACATTGAAGATAGATGGCCCTGCCTCTGCAATGCTCCCTTCTCTAAGGTTTAGTCATTGTGATTCCTTACAACTTCTATTTCCTGACATTGAGGTCTTAGTTCCTAGTGAGCTAAGTGGTATCTAAATTTTAGCAGAAGCATTCCATTCTTGTGGGTAAGCAAAGGCTGCTTTGCTTCCACGTGCAATTTCTTACCTAGGGATCATCTCATCTGTGTTCTTTCCAATATCTGTTCTCCATCCTGAGTCTGGATTCCCCTCTTTCTACCTCACTTGTACTCCACATGCCCCACCCACACCAATTACTCGTGTTTTCTCACTCCCAGTATTCTTTTTTTTTTTTTAAATTTGGTCTAGTTGACCTAGGGATGGGTTCTAATCATCTACCCAGAATGCATTTGGATGTTGAAGCAGATAACATTTACCAGTGGAAGTTTATTTAGAACTCACAGCAGGTGGGATTCCCAGAAAGACAAGACCACATAGGACTTTGGAGAACAAAGAGGGACAAGGTGGGGATAGCCTGCTCTTGTCTGTTTTGTTGGACTTTTGGCAGTTCATTTTGGGGAGCTAAGTTGGGCAATTCCATGAACTGCAGGCTAGGTGCTGCAGCATTTGAAATACCAGCCAGCATACAAAAGTCTTTCCTATTGGGATCCACAGATGTTAGTGGGGAGGAGGAGGAGGCTAAAGGAGGGTATCTCAGGAGTTCACAGACATTCAAATGCCAGTGTTGGAGTCCTCCCTTCTCGGTAACTCTGTGTCCAACACAAATGGACTTTCTATGAGCCCATTGTCCTCTAAAATAAGCTCTAAGATCGCACTGCCTATTCTGTTGCCTCATCTTCCAGTGACAGTGACAATCCTCAGTTGTAGCAGTAGCCCATGCTTTTCCCAGTGGCACTGGTTGAGTCTTCCTAGTAGGTCGAACTGTGTTTCTCTCCAAAAAAAAAAGATGTTCACATACTAAACCCTAATATGTGTGAACATGAATTCACTTAGAAATAGGATCTTGCCAATGTTCTACAGCCAAGAGTCTCTGGATGAGGTCATCCTGGGCTAAGTGTGGGCCTTAGCAGTTGTCCTTGCAAGGGAAAGAAGAGAAAGCTTTGGCACAGAGAAGGCCACAGAGCAGATGAAGGGAGGCTGGAATGGTGAGGGTGCTAGGATTGTCAGCAGCCAGTAGACCCCAGAGAGAAGCATGGGTCAGAGACACTTTCCCTTTCTCCATCAAGTGCCAGCCTTGCAAACTCCTGGGTTTCAGACTTCCAGAGCTTCCAGAGAACCGCCTAGTCCAGCCACCAAGGGTGTAGCTGTTTGCTATGTTATCTGTAAGACAAGACAGGCTTACATACATGCAGTCCTGCGTCTTCACACTCATCACCAGAGCTGTGAGCTCCCAGAGGGCAGTGCCTATGTTTTCTTTCACAGCCTCCCACAGGGTGCCTGCTATTGTTCTCCTGCCCTGTTTGCTGAAAATTACCAAAAGATCCAAAGGAGGAAAAGGAACCCCTGACATTCTTTCTATAGCAGCGGGGTTTCTACTAAATCTGCCAGCTCTGGCAAAATCACCGAGGGCTCTGCCAGGGTTGCCCTCTGGGGAGATCCTATTTCTTCTTAAATAATAATTTGATAGATAGATAGATAGATAGATAGATAGATAGATAGATAGATAGATGCCTCAGACTCCTATTTCTTACCTATTAGTATGTCTAGAACTATCAGAGTGAGGAGGAGATTGTCTGTTCCAACCTGCATAGGCGCAGAGCACTTTGGCATGCACCCAAACTTCATGTTTTGCTAGATGATGGGCAGGTAGCCTAGGCTCTTGTTTTAACCGTGGTTTTTAATCCTGGGAGTGCCTGAAATGGTGGGATCTACTGGGCCAAGTCACCTGCTGTTTAGCTTGGATCCTTTCTTCTCTAAGCCAAGAGATGATGTTTTTTTCCCCTCATAGGTAGGAAGTAAGTGTGTGAAGATAAAGTACTTGTTTAGAGACCACCTAAGCCAGGTCTAAAACTCCTGCACCAGTAGAGAAGCCTCCACTCGGTAAAAGGTCTGTGACTTGGTTAAAGAAAAATAAAGTACAGATGAAGAGCCTGAAGAACAAAGGGGACATTGGAAGTGCAGATCCCCGTAGCACACCCAGGGACCACTGCCTGCCTGTCCTTTCCCATCGCCTTCTTTTACAGAGGCTGAGCATCTGGGCCATGTGTTCAAAGCTCATGGTTTAACTCTCTTCTTCCTTCACTCTTAAGTATTTTTCTCTCTCTCCCCAAAGCCACAAGAATGTTAGGTAACTTTCCCCTCCCACCCAAGGAACATTATAGATGCTCAACCTGCCCCCTGCCCTTGAGTCACCTCAGGCCCTCGGTTCAGGAGTGCGAACACTGATATAAACAGCACCCACACAAAAAGGTGTGTGTGTGTGTGTGTGTGTGTGTGTGTGTGTGTGTGTGTGTGTGTTTTAAAATTGTATCCTGTTCCATAGAGAAGATCTGGGTGACAAGCCCTCGTTCAACTTGGCCTGAACAAGCAACAGAAAGCAAAAACCATGGGAAGGGCTCAGGAGAATTGAGAGATTCCTTCCCTGCCTTCAAGGAGCTTCTAGCCCAGTGGTTCTCAGCCTTCCTAACACTGTGACCCTAAATATAGTTCCTCCTGTTTAGTGACCCCCTCAACCGTAAAATTATTTTTGTTGCTACATACCTGCTTTGCTACTGTTATGCATTGTAGTGTAAATAAACCGTGTTTTCCGGTGGTCATCAGTGAGCCCTGGGACAGGAGCATTTGACCTTCAAAGGGAGCTGACATGGGCAGGTTGAGAACCACTGCTCCAGGCAAATGGTATTTACAAAAGGAGTAGGGGCAATATAGCTTCTGTCAGCAGTGTTATCAAAGTGTTGCTTTCTCAGAGTCCTACATCCAAGAAGCTCTTTCACAATCATGGCACTCAGGGGATTTGAGGTAGATGGCATCTGTCACTTTCCCCAATGCAGAAATGGACACGCTGTGAGAGGGGACCAGTGCCATATTACTGTGAAAGGTCTGTGTTTTGTTTAAAGAAAAATAAAGTACAGATGGAGAGCCCTGGAGAAGTGAGGGGGACATCTGAGGTATCAAGGTGGGTTTAGAGAGCAACCCTCTAGTCACCAGTCCTGGTCCTTTCTATACTCAGAGTTGTTAACACCTGTCAGGCCCATGCCTTCTGCTCTGTCCTGTTTTAAGTGAGTCTAACACTAACACTAATGAATTTGCCTATGATTGTCTCATGGGGTTCCACAGGAAACCTATCCTAGTTAGTCTTTCTTTTTGAAACTATTCCCCCCCCCTCTCTGATGTAAACTTGGATCTGCATAGTTCTAAAATCGAGCACCAACTCCTGTTCCCTAATGGCATGTTTGTGTAGACCACTTAATGGAGACCAGTGATGGAGGTGGGGATAGTAGAAAAGAGACCAGAGTCGAGAAAGATCTTTCTGGGGATCATGAATAGCAGATCCAGTTGGAAATCTGAGCACCTGGATAAGAGCAGGGTCCGTGGGAAAGGAAATGGTGGTTTTTGGACCAGGAGGCATCATTGAAAAGTTACTGGTAAGATGCAAGTCATAGCAAAAGGAAGCAGGAAAAATCTGAATTAGGTACAAAGGCGAGTTGCCTGACAGGATGTCACAGTACCTTAACTATATGTAAGATGGAAGAGAGTGGGTGAGACAGAGAAGGGTGTGGAGACTCAGGTGGCCTCCTCCAGAGAGGGCTCAAGGCAGGGCAGACACCGAGAACAGGAAAGGTCCAACCGAATTCCATCAAACCAGTGCCTCTACAGATGGTCCCAAGAGAGAAGAGATGACTCTTAGAAAAAAGAATGTCGCCACCACCATTGCCAGCCTCTCCTGAGATGTGAAGTCAGAAGTTTACTCTGGCGGAGAGCTGGGGAAAGTATATTTGAGGCCAGAGAGAAAAACAAACCTAACTGAAACACATATCTCCATGTTCTTGGCATGGCAACCTTGTTACCGTGGTGATACCCCCTGCACACCCTACCTGTCTCCGGGTGAGCCTTGCTTGCCTCCCTTCTCAATAGAAAACTTATGGCAAGCTGAGCCTGGAGCTGTCCAGCTCCTGGGATCTTAGGGAGGCCTTATCAATCCCATCACTGATTTAACACAGCCACACCCTCAACGGAGGACTGAGATCTTGGGCATAGATACCTTTTCTATTCTCTCCTGTCCGTCTCGGTGGCACCTTCTCGTTCACTTTAGTGGCCTGATGACGTCACACGTGGAGCTGCCATGTTGGCCTGTGGATGCTTCCATGGAAGATTTGCAGCTTCAGCTATGAACAGCAGCTTCATATTCCTGCCTGCAGACGTTCACACACACACCCTGAAAAGTGTCTTATAGAACATGGGAGTCACAATATGGCAGCCCATACTATAATATACAACCTACACTGTTATGTCTGACTTATGCAATGTTTGCTACCATTCTTTTTGTTTTGTTTTGTTTTGTTTTGTTTTGTTTTTTCGAGACAGGGTTTCTCTGTATAGCCCTGGCTGTCCTGGAACTCACTTTGTAGACCAGGCTGGCCTCAAACTCAGAAATCTGCCTGCCTCTGCCTCCTGAGTGCTGGGATTAAAGGCATGTGCCACCATGCCCGGCTGCTACCATTCTTTTAATTGAGAAGTTTCAGATTCCGGCATTTCCAGTTGTTCTGACCCAGGTAAATTGTTCTGGAATTCTGACACAGCCACCCCACACATAGGTAAACACCTGGGTCTACGTTATTGCTGCTCTCTCTACACATGGCATTTGTGTCTATTTTGCCACAATCTCCATCACTTCTTATTGCCTGAAACAATGCCTTCTGCCTTCAATTAATTCTACTTAGCTGAGATAAAGTCCCCCAGGCATTCAGCTCCGAGATCCTAATGTATGATAATCATGTTGGCACTGGCAGAAGTTACTCGGTGCCCAGAAGACATGAATGTACTTGAGCGGTACATATGGCTCGATTCCAGAGTCTCTGCCCTCCCTTCACGTGTTCTTCAGATCACAGCCTCCTGATAAAACACTCCCCATCTCATGACAAGTGCTCAGTCATCCAGTCCTGACAGTACAGACCAATGCAATCCCAGGTTGAGCCTCCTCCACCCAAGGCCCTAATTCCATAATGCCGCTTTTAGCTGCCTGACTCAAGCAGAGGCATCTGACCAACTGGCTCGGGTGGCTGTCGGTGACGATGGTCACTTGAATCATTTAGCATGGTTAGACACAAAAGGAAGAACGTGGTGAGGTGAAAACTCTCTGGTTATTTGGGAAGAGGCGAGGCACTATAGAACCCAATGGCGTTGAGGAACAATCATGAGGGGCAGATGCAGAAGCCAGCCTTGACTATTGACTTAGACCAACAATACCCAAGAGACTAATAAAGTGCACCTTTATCATACACTTCCTGTGTCTGAGGGAGTCCCTCTAACTTGGGGTGGGGTGTTACAGTTTGAATCCAGAATGTTCCCCAGAGACACACTATTGTACTTATGTGATTGAGCATTAGATCCCCATCTGGTGACATAGCTTTCACAGGCCATAGAAACTTTGACACACTGGGTCCTCATGGCAACATGGGCTGCTAGGAACAGACCTTGATGGGTATCGCCAAGCTCTGACTTGGTCTCTGCTTCCTGATCCACCAATCTATCATCTGAAAGCTGTAGCTCTGGCCTCCTATTGCCATGAACCAAACCATTGGCTATGGCTCCCTTGCTATGGTGGTCTGATCTCTTGGGACTGTGAGAGATGGCTCAGCGGTTAAGAGCACTGACTGCTCTTCCAGAGGTCCTGAGTTCAATTCCCAGCAACCCCTAATGGTGTCTGCTATCACTCCCATTCAGGGAGTTTCTACCCCTCTATGGCTCAGCCTGATGTGCCACGTGTGTGCCAAGCCTCAGGATTCTGTCTCTCTTTTCTAGTGCTTCATGTCTGCTCTCTCCATGCCCAAAGTATAGTGAGGCTAGAACTCCAGAGCCCTTTGGTCATTATCAACTTCTACTTGGCAAACCTTGATTGGTAGTACTGACAGTAATGGGAATTATCATGTCTTTGCCCTGCTGTGCAGCCAGCTTGGAAATGGTTATATTCTAGCTATCTAGATGATGACAGTGTCTAATTGTGGACATTCTGGTAGTATGGCAGATGAGGTGCATACATTTTGTGTAGATTTTTCTTGGATTTAGCTGAGTCTTATACGTAAGACAGGAGCCACATCACAAAATAGAGTCAGGGCTGGGATTGTTTCCAACCCTGTCCCCTCTAGGTAATGAGCCCTAATGAACCAAGTCCTCTTTAGGCCTCAAAAGCAAAGGGTATTGACAAGAAGAAGCAACATGTTCTCCCCATCTTAGCCAAGCCTGTTTGCAGCTTGGGTTCCTGGGAATTCACAGCCAAGGTCTTGAGAGTCAACAGCCTGGAGGGAGCCTGTTCTCATCCTCTTAGTAAACACCTCATCTCCATTACACTCACTCAGCTGCACCTACCGTGATAAGCTGGAGCCTTAAGAACAGCCACGTCTTCACCTTGCCTAGATCTTAAGTTTCTTCCAAGAGCTGGATGCTACACTGTCAACTTCTCTTGAATCCTTCCTTGAACTCTGTGCAGTTGTCATTCAACATAGCACAATCTGTCCCCTTGGTATTTGCCTTCCGTGTAAGAGGCACCTAAGTATTGAAGAAATAGGTTTAAAGGCATTGAACATGGTGCCTTCATAGAGAATATTGGTCTCGTGAGGGCTGCTGTGGTTCAGAAAGGAGACGGGTGTCTCTCAAGGTTCATACAGTGGAAGCTTGGACCTCACTGTGGTGGATTGGGGAAGAGATGGAATCTCTACGAGTTGGGATTTAACGTAAAGTGATTAGATCACAGAGGGCACCACACCTGAACATCTGAAAGGGTGAGCTGAGAAAAATCTTTCTTTTATAAGTCACCAAGCCTAGGGTGTTTTGTTACAGCAATGGTACACTAACTAATACAAGAGTCATGCCTCTAGAGAAGTACACATGCACAAATGACTAATTAATGTGGTCGCTGTGATCAGGGCATCTGTCAGAAGTGCTGTCAAAGCTGAACTTGAGAATGGTGACAGAAACTTCTAGAAGCAACTGATGCTAGAGGAGGTGACTAATATATTCATGTAGTGTGTATCAAAGTGTTGGGTGTGTGCACGGGTGTGTGCCTTTTCCTAATGTATCTGTGTGGCTCGGTGCCAACAGCTTCCCTGAATGGTTAGCCCAGAACAGATGCAGAGGTCACCAATCACTGCGCCTTGCTTAATGCCCCCTGATATACATTTTACAGGATAGACAGCTCTCTTGAATTCTCCATCTTTAAGAAGGACATAATCGTAAGAATGGGCTCTGAGCTCATGTTCCTCCTTGCTGTCAACAGGTAAGCTGGGACTTGAGAGGCACAAATGGTCCATTGGATATCATCATCCTTACTAGTCAATCCTCCTTCAGCAGCTATGTAGACACTAGACATTTTGCTGATTCCATACATGGCCCCGGGGAATTAGGCTGGCCAATGGGATCTGTCTAAACTCGACAATCTACTCCAACCTGGTCTACCCTTGAGAGGCAGAAACGTTTCAGTATAAGCACATACATAACTCCCCCCTCCTTTAGTAGATTACGTACGAGCTTTGATTCCAAAAAAGGATATTTAAGTGTCAGCCCCATGAGAACATACATAATTCTTAAAATGATACAGACATCCCTCTGATGCTCCCTATCATCACACTTAAATAATACAGCCATGAGTGTTCTCCCCTATCACACTTAAATAATACAGCCATGAGTGTTCTCCCCTATCACACTTAAATAATACAGCCATGAGTGTTCTCCCCTATCCCAACAGCCCAAATAATCCTGGCCAAATCCTTCAACTAAGAGTCTTTACTTACTTAACCATTGACTTGTTTAGTATGTAGAATCAACAGAAGCCCAGAAAACACACATCCCCTTCAGCCTTCCCCACTCGCTCTGACATTCCCACCTGACTCCTTTCAAATACACTTTCCAGTCCTTCTTCCAGAGGGTGCAGAGGCCAACTCAGACCTGATGGCAGTGACATCCTTGACTGTGCCCCCTCGTCACTAGCGCCACCCTACGATATCATTTCCTACACGTTCATTCTTTAATTCTCTGAGAATGATGTGTTTGTCACCAAGCACGTGCAGCATTTCCCCTGCCTTTGCTTTTGATCCTGCATGGAGATCTGGGCACTCTGGAGCAGAGGAGCCGGGCTGTGGGAGATGCAGCCATTCGCAGCCTCCTTGGACAAAGCCAGGGTTCCCTTGGCAACCGCAGCGTGTGCACGTGTGCACGTTTACAAAGGGGTTTCCCTCCAGCCCCCAGGGGGAGGGGGGCTCTCGCAACTCCAGAACTCATCCTGATATGTGTCCTGTCATGGAGGGATCACCAAACAGGGTAGGAAAACAAGAGTTACGATTCTCATCTCATGATTGCCATTTACAGACAAGTGGTTTGCTTTCAACAGGCAGGAAAATGTGAGTTGAGTGGGTGAATGAATTTGGCTGCAAGCTGGTGAGCAACATTTGGGAGGGGGGGTGAGGGGGGTTGCTTCTGGACACAGGCAAGTTTTGGTCCCAGAGAATTGGGACTATAAAGTATGCCTTTGTCTGTGGGGAGTGGGATGATGGGGTGGGGCAGAGGAGAGGGGCCTCTAGGGGCAAGCCTTTCTGCTTGCCTTCTTATCTTTGACTATTTATGTTTTTGAATATTTGGAAACCAGGCATTGCTCATTTTCAGGTTAGTGCCCGTGATTGCTGTTAAACACATGCTTGCCTCTCTCTGTCTGTCTCTCTGTCTCTGTCTCTCTGTCTCTCCTTCCCTTCTTCCCTCCCTCCCTCTCCTTCCTCCTTCCTTACTACCCTGATGAAGGAGTGAGTGAGCGCTTTTGGAGAAGTTCTAAATGCCTGAACAGGGCTGGGAGGGTCCTCCTCACTGAGAGTCACTCCACACCACGGTTGTTTGAATCCCTTTCCCTGACCCAGGAGACCTCATGTGTGTGGCAGGTTGTTGAAAGAAGCAGCTATTATTGACTTGGCAAATAGCTATCAACAGTTTCTATGGCAATTCAGAAGCTGTTACTTAAGCCCGGGTTCCTCTGTTTGTGTGTGTGTTGGGGTTGGGAGTGAAGGTGATGGTGGAGAGTGGCATTGGTGCTGGGAACTGAGGGAAGGGAAACCCATCCCACCTTCTGTCCTAGGACTTCAGCGGGCACTGAGGATGCTAAAATGTTCCCAGGGTCTGATCTCCAGCACACGGTCTTGGGCAGAAACAGAAATAGTTGCTGAAAGTAAAGACTAAACAATCATTTCCCCCTTTTTCTTTCTCCTTTCTCCCTCTCCTGTCCCCTTCTTTCCCTCCCCCCCTGCTTTCTTTCCTTCTTCCAAGTCCCCCTTCTCATCCCTCCCTCCCTTCTTTCCTTTATCTCTCTGTCCTTTTAAAAGCCACGTTCAGGGTGACTTCTAAGCATGGTTGTTTATAGAAGCAGGTGCTTTGAGATGCTCCGTTTAAACTGGCTGCTGCATTATCCTGTTAGCCACGTTTGAAAATAATCTGATTCCTTTCATTCTGTGTTCAAGTTCCCAGTAAAGCTTTCAGGACAAGGACTGTATGCATTACAGTCACATCTCAGAGTTAACCAATCATAAGCCCAGGAATGTTTAAATGTTTTGAGTGTTCTATAGGTGTTTGTAGAATTCACTTTCTTCTTTCTTTTCTTTTCTTTTCTTTTCTTTTCTTTTCTTTTCTTTTCTTTTCTTTCTTCCTTTCTTTCTTTCTTTCTTTCCTTTGATAAGGTCTTTTGTAGTCCAATGAAATCACTGTATAAACAAGGTTAGCCTTGAACTACGATCCGCTCACCTCCACCTCCTAAATACTGAGATTATAGGTGTCAGTCAATTATGCTGTGCTTTTGGGTAGTCTCCTGAGGGAACAGGCCAAGTTATCTTAGCTGCTTATCTTTACCATTGTTTGCCTGGAGTGTAGAGCTGGGACCAGTCTGATGCACTGACTCGGGCTCTGGATGATACTGGACATTCCCCACTCAAGTTCCTTTGCTTATCTGTCTAGTGACAGCGTTCATAAGAGAGAGCTACCACTACAACTGTTTCTCTGAAGGTCTCAGCCTGAGAAAGGACAGGGGGAAGGGAAGGCAGGAGTGGTCAGGGCAGCTGCCCCTCAAACAGAGGACCATTCAGAACTGGGAAGACAGAAGGCAAAGAGGTTCAGGGCTTGGAAATCAGATGCTGTAGTGCCCCGGATGTGGTCCTTTCTAACTCTGACATCCTCCATCATTAGACTCATCTTACCAGCTTTGTATTGCTTTTCCTATGTTGAGAACTTTTACTATTGAAGGATAAGACAAGGTCATATCTTGATTTTCTCTAATTGAGGCAAGTACACTGACTTGGGGGGTGAGAGAATGAGATCTGAATCTCTGCCCTTGTAGGTGAGCTGTTTAACTCAAGCCAGCCATACTCTGTCATCGGATCCCAATCTATCCTTTAACGTATGCAGCCATCGATAGGGAATAAAGGAAAGAATGTTCCTTTTTTTTTTTTTTCCTGACAGAGTGGGTGGAAAACCTTTGCTCTGAAGAGGTGGTATTTTAAAAGAGGGGGTACATTACTTGAATGAGGAATAAGCTATGGTAGCTCTAGGCTGAAGGACCATGGGTATGAAGCTCTTGATGGGGCCAGGGGGATACTTGTCATGGTTAAAGCAAAGCAGGGTACCTGGGACAAAGACAGTGATGCAGAAGACTGGTCCATGGGCTTTGAGTAGGTCAGTGTAGGTCTCCATCCTCAAAGGGCATAGTAGAGGCTGGTGGAAAACCACTGGACATATTTTCACACAGAGGTGATAATCTCTGGTCACTCCAGCAACTGCGGAGAGAAATGTGTTCCCGAAATCTTGTGTGAAAATGTGGTTGGTCAATACAACAGGCTTGGAAATGAACTGGCTTACACAGGCAATGATAGGATATTTTGGAAACATAGATATGTCTGACAAACCTAGATATTTGAGTCCCAACCTTGAGACCTATTCACTATATTCTAACATGCTCGTGTTATTTAAATTCTAATATCATCTGCCTGAGTGACAGACAGATTCAGACTGCTGAAGATGAAGCAGTCAGTAACCATGCCAACTCAGAGCAGATGCCTAAAATGTTGGCCACTACTGTCAGAGCAAGTCTCGGGACCTCTGCACTGTCAGCCACATATGAGCAAGAGATCCTAGGCATGCCAGGTTCACAAGCATCCTCACGCTCTACTCTCTGCATGCTCCTCTGGAGAGGAAGTGGGAAGGTCGTTTGTGCAAAGACATGAAGATGAAGTGCAGGATATGGACAGTCGATGAAATATCTGCCTCACAAGCAGGAAGACCTGAGCGAGGGTCCCAGGTCTCCTGGAAAAGGTTGAGTGTTGTCACACATATCCGTAACTCTAAGGAGTCGGGTAGTTGTTGGAAACAGGCAGATAGATACCTGGAGATTGATGGCCACAGTAGCCAATCAGTGAGCACTGGACTCAGGGAGAGACCCTGTTGAGAGAGAGCAAGTGAAGACTGATGGAAGAAGACACCTGAGGTTGACCTCTGGCCTGCATGCAAACACACATGTGTACTATATTCACAGACATATGCACAGCCATGTGCTCACAGATACCAAGCTGGTTGAAATCAGGGCTATGGTGGGAGGATAGATTCTCTACTTCTGACTAGTATTCTTTTTAATATTATATAATATATTAAATATATATATAGCTAATATAGTTAATATATAATTAAAATATAGTAAACTAGAATATATACTTAACTATATATACTTATTATATTATGCATTATATGGTAATATATACACATGCTGTAATCAGCAAACAATGGCCCCAGGCCAATCTGGATTCATAAGTAATATTTTATTGGAACATAGTCAACCTCATTTATCCACATCACTTCAATGACTATTTTAGTGATTTGACAGAGAAGTGGAATACAAGTGACAAAAAACTGTCTGGGCTGCAAATACTGACGGATTTATTCACTGGCCCTTCACAAGTGATACTTGCCAGGCCCTGATCTCCACTGCTCTGTTCTATCCTCGGCGTAGCTCTGTTGTATTATCCTAGGTGTGCCAGAAAGGAAGGGCCATGTCTCCAAGCAGCAGGGTAGAGAGTTTTTCCTGGGAGAACATGGTCCTGGTGTTCACTGCAGTGAACGACCTCAGCCACCAGATTTCGGGGCGGGGGTGGGGGTGGAGGACCCTGCTCACCTGGGAAGGTCAAGAAACAGGGAGAGTGGGAACTCTGGATGTACAAGCCTGGGTTCTTCTGAGGACAGGAACATTGAATCCTTGCCCTTGGCAGCTTAGGCTCCAGAATCAGCTCTAGAACGTGGGTAAGGAGGAGGGTGGAGGAGAGATCCTGCACCATCTGTGTTTAGCCGTCTCTACTTAAGTGGCTTGATGGCTGTGACTGTCTGGAACTTATCTCTCCGGGGACAGTCTTGCAGCCCAGATCGAATCACCTGATACACAGACGAGCATTGCCAAACACTGGGGAATAATATTTGCTTATTCTCAGAGCCCACCACACAAAATGCTTGTGGAACACCTCTGCAGGATCTGCCTTTCTCTCTAAAGACTTTGGTAGGTATATTGAGGAACTGTGATACCTTGAGAGGGACCATATCCCTCTGCTGACATGCAAGATGTCCATAGGGTGGCATCTTTCTTTGTTATCCATGTTCCCGGTTATGCACTTACACTGTCCCGTCCATGACGAAGCTACAGCCTGTGAACCTTCCACTGTATTCAGTCTTATAAGTGACCATTTCCCTCCCTCAAGGTGTTAATCTCATGTTTGTGGATACATTTACAAGAGGCGGCATGAGTCAGAAGGCTTCCCTCCACTGGATGTGGGGAAGTGGAAGTTTCCATGTTTGCAGGTATTCTTCTTGACTCCCAGTTTCACACTCAGCTTGTTGCCTGAGTGAAAAGCAGTGGAAAGTGAGTTACCTGGTCCTTCAACTCTAGATAATATACCCACAGTGCCATACATCTCTTCAATTTCCAGCCAGTCTCCACAGAGAACACCCCAGCTTTCTGCAATTTTAAATCGTCCGCCGAACCCCGCAGCCAGGGCACTTCAGAGCACTACCGTGTCTTTCTGCTCATCAGAAAAGAATGAACACATCTTTTCTGATGAGCAGATGTGTTCATTCTTGACTTGTTCAGAATATCTCAGCCCTTTGAAGACCATTGACTTGGGTTGGCTTAGCCATGCAACCCTAACACCCTAGCCGATGCACAGCCTGAGCGGATGCCCTCACGGATGTCTGAGACTCTTGCCTTGTTCTTAGAAATAAAGAAGTCACTGTAAAAACAAATGTCAGGACAACTAATTCCAATAGGGACTTTTCCTCTTCACCCAGACCTTGGGGGGGGGGGGGGAGGAGACAGGAAGAGAGGAAGAACAGGCAACCACTGTCCTGGGAGCTGAGCTGGCTGGCTCAGTCAGGAAGTGCGGGCTATGCAAGCATGAGGACCAGAGTTCAATCCCCAGAACCTACAGGAAAAAGCTGGATGTGGTAGCTCCTGAGTGTGATCCCGGGAGGTGGAGATAGTCAGATTGCTGAGTCTAGTGACTAACTAGCCTAGCCTAATCAGCAGGCTCCATGCCAATGAGGGATCCTGTCTCAAAAAGTAAGACCCTGAGTCCTGAGGAGTAAATCTCAGGAGGTTAACCTTTAGTCTCTGCATACCTGCCCACATTTGCATTCCTATATGAACACATACGGAAGGAAGGAAGGAAGGAAGGAAGGAAGGAAGGAAGGAAGGAAGGAAGGAAGGA
>NC_034603.1:57363860-57369541 GCF_900095145.1 Mus pahari | reverse complement strand
GAGGAGGAGGAGGAGGAGGAGGAGGAGGAGAGAAAAAGAAGAAGAAGGTATGTTTTAAAGCCTTTAAATCCAGTGTGTTGGGCATCAGGAATATTTAATGCTTCCAGAAACAAGCTAAAGTGTTATTGCTTTGTTTAAATCTGTGTATTCTTTAATGCTGATCCAGTCAAATGGTTTCCTAGCACCATTAATTATCTATAAAAAAAAAATCTATCATCATCGAGGAGTCAACTGGGGGTGGAAGAGAAGACTGGTTTTGTTGAAATCTGCCTAATGTGACAATTTCCCTTCTCTTTCAAGAGAAATTAATTATTCATCTTGTATTCACTCTATAGCCAGAAGGTGAGAGTGACTGCTAAGCCTGACAATAGGTTTCATTTAGTTGGGCTTGGGACCAACTGATTCATTGAATTGACAAACGTCTTGATCTTATGATTTACCTCCTGTGTCCATAATTAGCTGATTTTCTTAATTTTGAATTGGATATGTACTACACAGGCTCAGTCCTGTCTTGATATTGCTTTGCTCTCTGGTGCAAATAGTTGGCCCACGCAGATCCCTTATCTGTGGTTTCTCAATACCCCAACAGCTCTCTTAAATAGATATGAAACGTACAGCATTGCCATTCTACAGTTTACATCTTCTCCCCCAGTTCATTCCTGTAGTCTGTGTCGTGGACAAGTGGAGAATAGAGAATGGTTCTGGGCCATGATAGGAATATCCATTGGGAATGTCAAACCAGATACTTTAACTTCTTCCCAAATACAGAATACTTGCACACCGGCAGTTGCCCCCATTTTCCTAAACACTGTTGGTTTTATAATGTGATTGTGTGTTTGCCTTTGAAAATTGGGTTATAGTCTTTGATGGGACAGAAAGAGTGGGAGACCGTTAGAAATGGCAGAAACCTCAATTTTCCTACATGTTGTCAGCCCAAGAATGGTAACAGAAATATAAATGTCAAATCATTGGGTATCCACATGGGACGGGCCTTGGGGCTGAGGGTTCCTGACAGATTTGCTCAGATGATATGGAGGAGGGAGGGCAGGGCAAAGATGCGAGGGGCCACCTGGTGTTGGTCTCCTGTTGTGTGTTTGCAGAGCCACAGAGTCGGGGTACTTTGTTAAGGTCTAGCCTGCTTCTCTAGACAGAGATGGAGCGAGCCAGAGATTAATACCCGTGGTTCTAACCACCTTTCATATCTTCACAGCTAAACATTATTTATAGAAATCAATTAGCCCTCTGTCTCTGCAATTTTGGTATGAGGTTCTGTCCAAGTTTCTGGCGAGCTCTTTGAGAGGATGATTGATGGTAAACTTTCAGAATGAATAAAAAAATGAGTGCTCCCCTAGGAACTGGTACAGCAGAGAGAAAGGTAAATGATTTTTTAAAAATTTCCATACTTTGCAAGTCTCTAGAAGACTAACAGAGAAGCAGCGTGGCCCCTGTTCCAGGTTCTCCTGTAGCTCCTGGCTGTCTTTTGTTCCCTCTTCTCTCACACAAAAGGCAGTTTTCTGCTGCGGAAGCTTTAGAAAAGCTTGCTACCTATACCTGAAGTTGTGGGAAATGAAAAGGTTCATTCGCTTGCCAAGCTAGTAATTATTGATGCTGCTAAGAGGTAAAGACATCCAGGGAAACCGCAACAAGGCTCTCCCATTTTCCCTTGCAAGAGATGGGAGCTGCCGACTGGCCTGCATTGTATGAATCTAGGAGCCAAGGAGCAATAGGTATAAAATCCCATTGCAGTGAATTCCAAGGAAGACAACTACTGATTTGTTCTGCAACTTGCAGTCTTGCAGACCGATATCAAAGTGCATCCTCTCCTAACCAAAGTGACTCACCCCAGGCTAAAAAGATGTCTGGGGTGCCTTGAAATGGAAGCTCTCTTCATAAGAGTGTTGATTGTTTGATTGTTTGTTTGTTTGCTGTCTTTTTTTCTTTTTTGAATATCTGTGAGTAGTAGTTATGCACAGGCTCTTTAGTACCAATAATAAGTAGACTGGGCACTAATTGGGGTCTGAGTCATTTTGAGGCTCAGGGAACACCGAGGAAGAGGTGGTTTCTGGGATGTAAGAACAAGAGGAGGGCAGTGTGCCACCAAAGGATATCTCCTGGATATGACACACCTTTTGCAATCACAAACTCACTGAAGCTGTGGTTTCCTGCACAAAATATGGCCCATCAACATTTCATTGAGGGGGAGGAATAAATGATGCCCCGTCCCTCCATGAAGAACCACTGTCAGTTCATGGTTGCTGGCGAAGGAGTGGCATTTTCATCAGTGGTACCCCAACTGAAAAGCAGCCCACCTTCCAACCGACAGCCTCTCACTTATGCTCATCCAAGCAACCCTAACTAAACTCAAACACACACACACACACACACACACACACACACACACACACACACACACACACGTTATTGGAGTTGGAGGAGAATTTTTTAAGTAGAAGTTTCAGATGAAAGATGGTAGGGGTTGGTAAAAATTATTAAGCTATAGTTGTATGAAATTGCAAAAGAATAAAAGTTTTGTTTTCATAGGTCCCTTCTTAAGAAACTGAAGTTCAAATGTCCACATAAAATTAAAGTCTAACTTTAAGGGAGAACAGAACTGGTAGTGCGTGGAATACAGACTCAAGTGCCATTGACCTTGCAGGGGCATTTGTTCGTTTGTCGTTCTTAACTGTTTTGAGAGTGTTTGGGGGATCTTTTGATCTCTCTCTCTCTCTCTCTCTCTCTCTCTCTCTCTCTCTCTCTCTCTCTCTCTCTCTCATGCTAAGGTGTTGGCGGTATAGCAAACACCAGAAGGTTTGTGTGTCAGTGTCAGGATAAGAACCATGAAAGGCACTAGAATGTTCCCACTCATGATCGGCTTCCTTCTCTGTGTGTGAATGAACACCACAGTGGTCACCTGTCACAGAGGCTCACTGTGGGGACCCAGTAGGGTCTGAAAGAAAGGTGCTTTGTATGCCATAAACACACCAGAACCCCTGGGATAGTAGCGTCATCGGGATTCAGCAGAGCCAAGTGAGGTTTTCTTGCTTACTAAACCTTCATGTTCAATGGAGAACTTGCTTCACTCTGTGAACAGTTGCGCAGGTTGGGGAAGTCTAAGTAAATGCATTATGGGAAGGCAATACCTTGCTGTCACTTGCAGTCCTCTCTTCATGACTTTGATATGAATTGTAGTATACAACAGGTTCTCAATCTATTCCGTCACATTTAAGAATTGGTAGGATGGCTTTATTTATTCATTTATTTCTGGTTATTTTATTTATTTACATTTAAAGTGCTGTCTTCCTTTCCTGTCTCCCCTCTGCAAACCCCCATCCCATCCCCCCTTCCTTTTGCCTCTAAGAGGGTGCTCCCCCACCAACCCACCTCACTGATCTAGCAGGGTTTTTTTTGTTTTGTTTGTTTGTTTTGTTTGTTTGTTTAAATGAGTACACTGTCACTGTCCTCAAGCATGCCAGAAGAGGGCATCAGATCCCATAACATCCATGCTTGCAGATCTCATGTGGTTGCTGGGAATTGAACTCAGGACCTCTGGAAGGGCCATTAGTGCTCTTAACCGCTGAGCCATCTCTCTGGCCCTGGTAGGTTTGCTTTTTGTTGATTTTTGCTCTCTTGAGACAGGCTCCTATTATGTAGCTGTGGCTGGCCTGGGATTCACGGTAGCTCAAGTTCTTCTTAGACCAGCAAGATTCCTCCTGCCTCTGCCTCATGACTACCGAACTGATAAGCGTGTACCGCCATGCCTGGGTAAGTCTGTCTTACACTTAAATAAAGTTCTCTGCTTTTGAATTTGACCTCTGACTTGTAAATATACACAGACTCTGCAGAATGCAATTTAATAATAATAATTAATTTTTATTAAATGCTGATTTCTAAATAGTCAGTAGTTCTCCATACAGGGACATGGTCCTTCAATGTCCAATGAGGCTAACTTTCACAGTCTCTAGTATGTGTGTTTGGAACGATGAGTGGTGGACTCACAGCCTACAAAGAAAACTAAAGAGTACTGTACAAAGAAGGTATTTTCAAACAAATAAAATGTTTAAATTTTCATTTTGATTTCAGTAGGAAAAGAATTGCTCAGAGAGTGCAGAAGATGTGGTTTTCTAACTTAAGCTAAGAGAATTCACAGAAAATTTGGACAGACGTCAGAATCCTTGGAAATGCTGAAACATCCATGCTTGCAAAATTGGGAGGCTGATCTTCACAGAGTGAACACTCATTGGTCAGCATCAGGAACATTTTTCTCCTCACTTTCGTCCTCATTCCATATATCTCTCCAAATACAACCAGATGGCTTCCCTGTTGCTCCTGAGTTACAGATCCATGGTTTTAACCAAATTCGTATGGTAAATATGAGGGAGGGGAGACTTCCGTCTGGGCTGAATAGGTACAGCCCTGTTTTGTTCCTGTCATAGTTCACTAAATAACCCAGAAGAACAACCATCCGCAGACTGTATGTGTTTATCATTATAACTAGTCTAGTAAACAGGAAGTGGGTGCAGGTTCTATGCAAACACTTCACTATTCTATTCAAAAAGACTTGAGTAGCCACAGGACTTTGGAAACAAATCCTCTGTAGATTCTTAGGGATATTGAACCCCAAAGTAGTAGAAATTAGGATTTCAGCATATTGATTTGGCTGAAAGGATGCAACGCATTCCAACCTTCGCACTGGACACACAATTAAGTTGGAACTGACAAACATCTCTTGTATCAGTAACACTTTCGGCAAAGGTAGACCAATCCATCCTTCAAGAGAGCGCATCAAAGCGTTGAGCAGTCCAGATTTGCTGGCTGAGCCAATCAAAGCAGAGATAAACAGGCTCTCCTCCCACGTTGTCCAATACACACTTAAAGCTTGACAGATGAGAACTAGTAACCACTTTATATCTGAGACGCCAATTTTGCCTGCAAAAGTTTACAGAGAGATTTTTTTTTTCTTCACAGAGCAGAGCCAAGCAGGAATGACTTGTTATTACCTTCACAACACAGAGATTTTTTTTTTCTCCTGGACTCTGGCCACTGTTTAGACTCAGCAGTGTTCTGCTTTGAGCAATTCGTGAAATAAGTAATATTACTGCCATGAGGTGGAAGGCCCTGGCTGGCTCCTGAGGGTTTAGTTTGTTCCTTCAAACTTGCAGCTCCCGTAGTTCATGACACTTGTTACTGACACTCTCTCGACACTAATCCGCCACCCTCTTCCATGACCTATGACCACTTGCTCAAAGGTTCATCCTTCATACCTGTATTTCTTTGGAGAAAATGCTGTTTGTGACAGCAAGTGTCTATTGACCAAAAACCCATGAGTCTGCTCCTGAAATTTAGAGGTAGTTTGTCCCATGGAGATATGTGAGAGGTGAGAGATGTCACAGTGGTCTCGTGATGCCCAGTCACTGATGGGAACTTGTCCATCAAGCTCTGCCTAACATCAATCACTCCTTTCCAATGTTCATGAACACTGACCCGCTATTCCCTAAAGGCCGGTCAAACACATGCATGGGTGCCACAAATGAAGACATCAGGGCTAATCTAGAAACATAAACAATCCAGATGTGTGAATATAGCTCTTGTTGTGCTTACTCAGGGCAGGGGGATGTTCCAGGATTCATTCTCTCTCTCTCTCTCTCTCTCTCTCTCTCTCTCTCTCTCTCTCTCTCTCTCTC
>NC_034603.1:57333083-57363820 GCF_900095145.1 Mus pahari | reverse complement strand
CTCTCTCTCTCTCTCTTCCTCCCTCCCTCCCTACGTGTGTGTGTGTGTGTGTGTGTGTGTGTATGTATGTGTTGGTGTTCACACACATGCAACCATGGGATTTGAATGAATCTCCATCAGCAGCAGTAGGCATCACTTATATGAAATGGATTCTCAAGTGCACCTAACAGTAACTCAGTGTCTGCCATCAGTTTAGACCTCCAGTTTTGTTTGTTTCATCTCCTCTGGATGCACTGTTCGCCATGCTTTCCCATCATCCTTTGCCTGTATATCTGGGACTCCCTTAGCCCAGGAAGTTCTTCATTGTGTCCTTAATCATGTCTCCCTGATAACCTCAGACCTCACTTTGCACCTCAGCCTGGACAAGGGACCATCTGTGAATTCTTCTCTGGTCCCTGCTCTTAAGTCCCATCGTACCCCACCCATCTGGTGTAGCTTTTCACAAGCTGATTGGCCTTTTTTTAACCCAAACTTGTGAGCTCCTTTAGAGTTAGGATTGTTTATCTCACATTAAAACCTCCCACTCTTTTAGAACAGAATCTAGGACATGATTTATGTTTAATGAATATGAATGATTGAATATAAACAAATGAAATTAGAAAATTTCAAGGCATAACTTATTTATGTGTTTGTTTGTTTATGTTGCTGCTGTTGTTGTTGACATAGCTTTTAAATATCAACAACCAGGGGATTATCAGGCCTCATTATTTAATTTCAGCAAAGTCCCTTGAATACAGAATAACCCTTCCCCATACATACTGATTTCAAGTGGAAAAGGTTCAATGGTCCCGGGCTATTCTCTGGACTTCAGAGTTAAGGAGTTTAATCCTGTTTCTCAGGATCATGAGTCAATTCATTTCTCAGCAATACTCTGTCCTCTCAGTTAAAAATACTCAGTGGTGGAAACTATTGCACAAGGCATGGTGGGAAACAAAATCCACTGTAGACTGTCAAAATTGCAATCTACAGAGTAGAAATGCCAATATACATACTACACTCAGTATTATGTGTCCCAAAATTGTACATCAGACTTAAGGCCAAAAGGTAAATGTTCATATCTTCTCAAGGCAAGTGGCACTGGGCAAATGAGTGAGTGTTCAAAACTAGCTAACTTATTTTTGCAAAATGAAATGGGCTTCACAGGTTAACATTATACTCTATATCACTATTATGGAATTAAAGTTTGTGTGTACTTTTGATATGAGCACATGCTTTGAGTATATGCCCGTCATTCTCCTTAACATTTTAAAGATGAATAAACCCAACAGAGATTCCCCCAAAGTCATATACAGCCTGTTCCTTTCTAGTCTGTCATCAGCCACCATTCTCTAGCCTGAAACCCTGAAACCCACATGTTTACTGTGGAGCGGTGGGTGTGTATGCACATGCACACATCTGTGTATCTCGCCGTGTGTGAGTACAGCCACGTGTGTGAAGGTCAGAGGATAATCTTGCTGTGGTCTTCACCTTCCACATTATTTGGGACAAGATCCCGCTGTTAGCTACTGCATCAGCCAGTCGACCTCCTGGGTTTCTCCTGTCACCACTTCCTGTCTACCGAGCACTAGAGTTACAAATGGGCATGGCCAGTCAAAGCTTGGTGTGGGGTCTGAGGGTTTGAACTCAGGTCCTCTCTCGAGCAAATACTTGACTCAGACCCTGCAATTTACTACTGAGAAAGTCATCTACAGATATCCAGAGAATCGGCAACACCTGCCAGTCTAGTTGATATTGTAGAGGTTTTGCTCTATTATATGAAGCTACTGTTATTTAGACTATTAACCCTTTGAAGCAGAACTTGATTTGAGTGACAGAGAACCTTTCCAGTTTCATCCCCTTGTCCGGGAAGTGAATTTCCAAAAGGATTCAAGTTCAATGTTGTCTGAGTAATGAGTCCTACATACTTCTCAGAGTCCCAGTGAAATCTATAAAACACCATGTCAGTGGTCAGCACAACACACCCTGCTATGACTCTGAATCAGCTGAGTGGGATGCTTGGCGTCAGAAAGACCAAACATTTGGGTGCTGGGCTTTTTCTTTTTCTTTTTTCTTTTTCAGTTTTCTTCTGAGTGCTTGGCACTAAAAGAAACAGGCAACTTTAGCCTAGAACACAGATTATTTAAACATGGGATTAGTCTGGGATTTCTTGGGGGAAATGTTTTTTTCAACATTACTTTCCAGAACATCAAATTGATCTTTGTGTATAGCAGCATGAGACTCTTTGGTTACAGGCAGAATTCTTCCTCTTCTGTTGTAATCACCCTCACATCCTGTGACCTCCTCTGTCCTCAATTGGGTCTTCTCATGGGATTCGGAACTCCCCCCTCTGGAATCTGCCTGACCTGTCCTGCCTCTGATTTCCACAGGTCAGTGACACAGCTGCCAGTGCCACCTCCTTGATGAAAGACACGTGGGTTCATGCTCCATGTGACGTCTGTTCAAATGCAATAAGTTTTCTAGCTGGGGAGGGGGAGGCAGAGGCAGAGAAAGCAGGTAGTCTTTGCTCTAGTGTTGGCTCGACCTTGGGAGAGTTGGTTTCTCTCTAGATCTCAAGCCCTTTGAACATGGAATGAAATCATTGGACAAGACCAAAGACAGCAGACGGTGACATTCAGACACCACCACTTTTGTTCAGTGCTCTTGAAATTTATTGCGAACTGATCTTTGCCTTGGCTCTAATGAACTTCAAAACCAGTCTGAAGCCACTTGGAGCAGACCGGTGTTAATCTTTAGATCAAAAGTCCCTGAACCTTTCTCCAGTGATAATCTCTGAATTGACCTCCCATCGTTCTATGATCTTCTTTAGATCTAACCACCTACGAATCCTACTATAAAGCCCACACTGCAGCCAACAGTATTTTGAGCATTGCCTTCATGTGTGTTTGGAATCTTCTAGACCCTTGGATACCCTCTCATCTCTCAGTTTCACCGTATTCTATTGAAGTCCTACCCATCCTGCAAAGCTCCGTTTTCTGAAACCCTTGCTAGTAACCCCAGCCTGGGATTAAACAGTCCAGTTCTGTATCTCTGAGGCCATTTACTACCTCTCAGCTGAAGCATAATTTGAAGGCAAACTCCATATCACTTCTCTGACCTTTTCTGTTCTTGCATTTGATTATGTTTATATGGTGTTCTTAGCTTAACACCTGACATTTCCAACCTACTTGCTAATTTCAGTTCTTCCTATCGGTTCTTGAGAGACCACTAGACAAGTCCCTAAATCACATTAATACTCAGGAGAGTCATTGCTGCCCACCCCTCGGCTAGAGCAGCCTGTTACATCCTAAAGAAGCAATGCTTACTTGTTGAACAGAAGGGAGAACGAAACAAGCCTGCACACTGAGGTTTATCACGACTTTGTGCTCACTACTTCCTTTGTGAGGTAGATAAATGAAGGATACTTCAGCATCCTGCACTTGGGTCATCTAGAACAGATGAAAACCCCATTGCTAAAAAATAGAAATAAGGGGAGAAAAGGTTATCACGGAAGCCACAGCCAAAAATGAAGTGACCCATGTCAGGTAATCCCATGAGCCAATCTCAGTGGGCCTGGGAAGTGCAACCTTCCATATACTCAGAAAGACAACTAAACTGGATGTTGGTTGCTGAGTAGAAGATGCCTCTGCTGAGAAGAACAGTACCTAATGTGTAGAAGCCTTGGGGGGACTCTGGGTAACAATGGATCTTCACCAATGGTTGGTATCTTTCTTCTTTTCTTCCTAAAAAACTTGAGTTGAGCTGAACATGTATTTATAGGCTGGTTAGGTTTTAACCTCTCGACAGGAACTAGAGTCACATGTGATGGGGAAACCTCCACTGTGAGTGGTACCACCCCTAGAAAGGTGGACCTAGGAGACATAAGACGGGTAGCTGAACATGATCCTGGAAGCAAGCCATGGTTCCTGCTTGAATTCCTACTCTGACTTCCCTCAATGAAGGACTAGGATTGGGACTTATCAGCAAACTAAACGCCTTTCCCACCAAGTTGCTTGTGGTCATTGTGTTGTTTATCATAGGAAGAAGAAGAAAAAAAAACCTAGGACAATTTATTATTACTTTTTCATTTAAAATTCAAGTCTTGACACAGAGTGCTTGAGATATATTCACCGAGTAATTTTAATGAGAAGTTTGCAGTTGTTTTCCCCAAGCTACCTTCAATTCACAGGGAATGTATTTTTGAGTCTGTAAAGACAATCCAGCTAGTTGCAAAATTGGTCTGACATTTGGAGTAATTGTCCTTTCTAGAATCTACATAAGACACCAAAAATACTTTCCTTTGTTTATCCTTGTTTTGCTTTCCTTCTGTTAAGGTTTTTTTTTTTCCCCCTCTGTGGTTCATTTGTTTTTGTTTTTCACACTTTCAGAACACAGAACTTGCTAATAAATATATTTCACTATTATTGTAATGCAAGGTGTCAGCATGATGATATTGGTTCCACACAGAACCTTCTTTCCCTCCTTTTGCAGCAGAGCCATTGTGAGATTCTCCCAGAGCCCTTGCAGCAAGATGGGGTGAGAACCCGAAGCATCCACATATACCCCAGTCTGCACCCCATCAGACCAGAGAGACCATGCACACACACACACACACACACACACACACATACAAACACACACAAACACACACACACAAACACACACACACACACAAACACACATACACAAAAGAATGCCCAGGAAGGGAGGAGAGTCCTGGTTCATATGGTTTGGTGGCCTGGGACCCCAGCCTCCCAGCCTAGGCTAAGGCAGAGGTTGAACATAACACTGAGATGGACAGTTAAATTCTTCAGTTTTTGGAGCTTGCCCTCACTATTTCCTAATATAACCTTTAGCCTAAATTTTTCATATATGTACACACATATATTTTTTATATAGCCTAAAATTTTCATATACATATATATTATATAATAGATATACATATATATGCACATATATACATATATGTATTATGTATGCATATATATTATTCTTTGAAAACTTCATATATTTTGATCATATTCATTCCCTTCCCCAACTCCTGCCATATATTACCATACCTTCCCACCTAATTCCATGATTTTTATCTATCTCCCTCCCAAGAAAAGCAAACAAACAAACAAAAAACGAAGTTCCTAAGTATGGGGCCTGCCTTATAGTGTAGTTGTCACTCCATTGAAGAAAACAGATTTCCCCATCTCCCAGAATCTATCAGTTCTTGGTTGGGAGTGAGACTTGGTGCCTCCTTCTGTGCTTGGGTAGGTGGGGACTTTGTCTCAACCTCCATGCTTAGGCTTTTGACTGGCAAACTTGAGCTTGTATAGGTCTTGTGCATGCTGTCATAATTCCTGTGAGTGTGTATGTGTGTCTTCTCTGTTTTGCCTAGAAAACACTGCTTTTTAAAAAAAAAAAAATCTACTACTTCTAGCTCTGACAATTTCTCCTGACACGTCTTCTCTGTGGATATGGAAACCTTCAGGGGAAGGGTATGATCTCTCCACCCCATTTAAGGCTGAGAACTCCCGAGTCTCTCACTCTTTGTACATTGTCTAGCTCTGGGTCTATGTTAATTATCATCTACGGTAAAAAGAGCTTCCGAGGGAGGCACTGTTCTATATCCTACGTGTATAGCAACATGTTATTAGGAGTCGGTTCCTAATGTTTATTTGGCAGAAAAATAGTCCTACATTTTTTTCTCTCATGCCCATGACCTATCTAGTCTCAGGTTCTCGGCCTCATTAATAGTGTCGGGTATGGATTGCGTCTCGTAAAAGAAACTATAAACTCAGTATTTGCAAGTGATTTCGTGCCAGTGGGTGTCTTTGTAGGCAGGGCATTATTGTAACTTTCAGGGTTCATAGTTACGTGAAACGGATGATTTAGGTTTCTCCTCTAGAGGCATGCGTAGCACCTTCCAGCACTAGGAACACCAGCTTCCAGCTGAGTAGCAGCCAGATTTCTCCATAGTTTATGACATAAGTACGTGGTATATTCAGTAAGAGGGTCTGACTGTCAAATTGAGGAAGGTAACCAAGAGCATTAGCAGTATCTTGTAATGTTTGGTGGCTCTATCAGACCCCTTTGGCCAACGAATGAGAAAGCTGTAAACTTTCCTTGTACTGGGGAGTTTTATCTGGTCGCATCTAATATGTCTCACTGGGGGATTGCCCCCTTGTTATATGGTAATTTTGTTTAAATTCATTTTCATATGCATATAATTGAGGAAGTTTCTATAGTAGCATACTCCTTATGGCTTTCAAAGGGTCTTCAGAGTTTGCTATCATTCCCTATATCCCCCCCTTCTCTACCTTCCCATCCCTACTCCACCTAATTCTTTTGTTCTAATTTCTCTTTTATCCCTTTGTAACATTATATTCTATTTCCCCTTCCTTGGAAAATTCCCTCTTCGTCCTGGTCCCTTACTAGCTTCCTAACCTCTGTTGGAACTCTAAATGAAGCACACATATCTAAAGCAGAAATATCAACAGCCAGCATTTGTCTTTCTGGGCCAGGCCAGTTTACCTCGCTCAGGATGCTACTAGCTCTATCACCCGAACATGTCATAGTTTCTTTTTCTTTAACAGCGGAAATAATATCCCATTGCATATGTGTATCACATTTTCATTATCCATTTCTTAGTATGGGTATCTAAGCTGTTTCTAATTTCTTGCTATGGTGAATAGAGCCACAATGAACATAGATGTGTTAGTATGGCTGTAGTTAGAGGAAGAGCCCTGTGAGTATATGACCAAGAGTAGTATAGTTGGATATGGTGGTAGATCTACTTTTGGCTCTTTGAAGAGCCCCCTCCCTGTGGCTGTATCCGTTTTTACTCCCACCAGTAATGAGTAAGCGTTCCCTTTTCCCCATATCTTTTCTAGGATCTGCTGTCATTTGTCTTATTTATCTTTGGCACTCTGGCTATAATAAAATGAAATCTCAAAGCAGTTTTAATTTGCATTTCCCTGATGGCTAAGGATGTTGACCATTTTTAAAGTGTTTCTCAGCCATTTGTTTCATCCTTTGAGAACTCTGTTTAGTTCCATGTTCTGTTTTTAATCGGGTCATTTGTTTTCTTGATGTTCAGGGATTTTTTTTTTCCTTTTTTATTTGTATCTTCTAGATACAAGCCTTCGGTCAGACACATCATCCATAAATTCTTTTCTCATTCTGTAGTCTGCTTCTTCGTTTGGGTGATGGTGTCCTTTGCTGTACAGAAGCTTTTTGGTTCAGTGAGGTTTTATTTATTAATTATTGGTCTTAATGTCTATACTATCAGGGTCCTGTTCATGAAACTCCTTCGCTGTGCCAATAATTGCAAGCATACTCTGCTTTCCAATCGGATCCAGGCATCCATCGGGCCTTATACCGAGATCCTTGATCCGTTTGGACTTGAGTTTTGGACTTGCAGTGTGATAAGTATTGATATCCTTTAGTTCATCCACACGCCAGCTGAGTTTTCAAATGGATTTAACTCAAAACTTTCTATCATTTTTTAACTGAAAACTCCCTAACTGAAACTAATACCCTGATCAATTATGCATTGATGTGTTTTTTTTGAGAAATCATTCCAGAGGGCCAAGGGACCAGGTATTTTGAGAAAAAAGTGAGTATGGGAGAAACAGAAACCACCAGGACTTCGGGGGTCTAAGACACTCACCATTCTCCAAAAACATAACCCGGCCCACCCTGTTTGAGTTGGTGGTAAGTCCTCCTTCCCAGCTGAACTCCAAAATCACCTTTGAATACATCTTCTTTTTCTTTTCTCCCTTGCTTAACTTGACAGCAAGTGCAAATACCTTCAAAATCAACTGACTCTCCTCTTCTCCATAGCCACACCCTGGTCTATGCCATGGTCCTATCTCGCATGCCACCTTTCTGTTTGTGTCTGAGTGAATCTAAACCCCTCAGCCCCCCAATCAAAGCTGTCTCTTCAGAAATGTAAAGAGGTTAGGAGTGGGAGTGGAAACAATGGCAGGCTTAGACCATGGCTCAGGGATGTTGTGGCTGTGAAGAAATCTGGAGAGTCCCTTCCTTTGAAGCATCATGGTCTCCGGGAGGCTCATTATTGCTAGAGGGTGCCTATGGCAGACCCTTCCTTGGTCAATACTGCAGAGGATGATCTAGAAGAAAGGCAGAACCTGGACATGAAGGAAGGAATGTGAATAACTGCGAAGCAGAAAGACTGTGTCAAGGACCTCTTGGTGGTGGTGATGGTGGTGGTGGTGGTGGTGGTGATGGTGGGTGTTCTCCTTCAGAACCAAAGGAGAAGAGCCCTGGAAGGAGGGGAAGATGTGTCCCTCCAGGAGCTTTGCAGTTTAGAAAAGGAAGTAACATGTCTACAAGAGTGAGAAGGCAGGGTTGGAGATGCCTGCCCAAAGCAAGAGACAGGAGCCCAGGAATGTGAATTAGAATTTGCAGAGGGCTGGGCCTCATGGCACTTGCTAGGGACACAGCCCAGCTTTCCAGAGCAATCAGCCTAAGGGTGAAGCTGATAGACTGAAAGGAGCTGTACTCTCATCTCTGCTCTGGCAGAGAGAGTACTCCCTGTTGGCGGCATCCAGGGAGACCCTAAGGATGTGTAGGTAAAGAAAGGGTCTCCACACCACACCCCTAGGATGCTGACAGAGCCAAGCAGACACTTCGTGTTAGGTTAACTAGCGAGCCATAGGAAGCTAAGCCTTCAGAGACGGTGTTTATAGAGTTCATTCTTAATCACTCCCGAGCCACATGGCCAAGCCTTATGAATCAGTAGCAGCCACGCTGTAGACAGGAAAGCTTGCAGACTTTGCCTCATTCTGGGTCTGTATAGTCAGTTCCTGTTCTGAGACTCAAGCCTCTGAGTGCGTTCTTTGCTTAAATCAAAGAAAGGGGAATGGGGGAGAGGGAAGAAGAACGGAAGAAGGAGAACAGAAGGAAAAAGCTGCAAGTATCTTCAAAACATAATCTTGGGCCAGGGAGGTGACTCAGAGCTTAAGGTCACTTGTTGCTCTTGCAGAGGACCCAAGCTTCACTCCCAGCACCCATGTGGTGCTTTACAATCATCTGTAACTCAAGTTCTAGAGGGTCCAATGCTCTCCCCTAATCTCTGTGGGCACCAGGCATGAGCATGGTACACAGACATACATGAAGATGAGCCATTCACACATAAAAGTAAATGGATAAATCTAATTAAAAAAAATCTTGGGATGAAAGAAAATAATGATTATTAGAAATTCATGATCACTGATTCACTCATTCAGCTGATATACATATATATATATGATATAATATATATATGATATGTATATATATATCATATATATTAAAGTTAAATATATTCCAGGTGATTCTAAAGATACTAAACCAAATGAGACAAGCCCATTTTTTTCATGTAGGGTTACCTGTTAAGAATGTAATTGAGACACCCAAGTAAGTAATTGTCAGTGTGAATACGGAAGTTTTACAATCTGCAAAAGCAGAGAAACAAGTGACAGGGGCCACAGGAAGCAGCTAGGAGGTGGCAGTGAGGGAAGTCATGAGGACATATGGGGACATGTTTCAGGTCAGCCTATGAAATCTATTAAAATATAGTAGCATCCTCATTTTTTCTGTTTCTGTGCCCCTGCTTCTCCCCCCCCCCCCCACTGTACCCATATCCTTCAGGCTAATGTAAGTCTCAGGAAATAAGAACAGATTTTAGAATTATGTTCCGGAGCTGGGAAGAGTTCAAAACAGAAAATTTCCCCAGAGCCAAGTCGGGTGAGGCTAAACTCCAAAAACAAGTTTGTGGGAGTCTTAGAAAGAAGTAGGAGCTGGGCTAGATTGTATACTGTTTGGGAAATGGAGGGGGTGTGGGGGTGGGAGGGACTTCCCTGTGAGTCTCTGTGGGGCACCACCTGATTTCCATCTCAGTTGGTTCATGGTCTTTCCTTTGGAAGTATTGAGAAACTAGAGAGGCAGAGATTGGAGCAAGGAGGCCTTGGCCCCTAGAAGAGGAGAGGAATCTGGTGGCTACTAACTCTTGTCTCCAGCGGAGAGGCTAAGAGCTGAGGCTCTCCCTCTGCCTTCAGAAGCCAGCGTCTTCCTCCCAGTAGGTTCTGCAAACAGAAGGTCTACTGCATGGGTGACACTAGCTATGCCAAGGGTAGTCATGGCATTCCAGGATGTTGTATTGTTTATCCCCAAGTTTCCTGTCCATTTGTAAGTGAATCAAGTGATTCATTTTCCATAAACAGTGGATGAACAGAAGAGGAAAATCCAAAAGCCTGGGACTGGCACTATAGAAACTGCCAGGGGAAAATTCTTTTCTCCAGTTGACATCCCTGTGAGACGTGGCCAAGTCTTTGCAACAAGGGTGGGGGTTAGTCCACAGCTGGGCCGCATCATCCTGAGCCTGGATCTTCACACGGACCCATTAGATCCATCCTGGCACAGATGTCCACACAGATGAGACAGTGAACATCAGGGAAGCATGTGGCTGGTAGAACTGAAACTCTACCCAGACAAACACTAAGGCTTTAGAGGAAGACGTTTCCAGCTGGCAGAGCCAACAACAGAAGCAAGGAGGAAGGGTCTCCACCCTGACGTTGCTGTAGATGACTCTGACACTTCACCTCTCTAATTTAAAGGCCTTCCAGAATTTAACCTTCAGTGTGCTTCATATATTTGTTATTGCCTGGGATGACAGCAAGAAAGTAAGTTCTATGTGTAATTGTATGATATGTTTAGGGGATTCTTGTTACAACACACACACACACACACACACACACACACACACACACACACACAGTTTTATAGAGATTATCTATTTTCTACTACTGACTACTCTGACAGGCATTATTCTTATTTTACAAGTGAGGAAAAACACAGGAGACTAAGGAGCTCTGGTCAGAACCCAAACACAGGGGAAGGCAGATTTCTACTCCCTGTATGTAGGATAGGGAAGAGCTCCTCTATAGAAAAGTTAGGACTCTGCTTCTTTGTTTGGATTTAAACTTTAGGAAAATTACGATATTCTTTCTTCCTTAAAATCCCCATCAAGTTGCAAAAACTCTCAAGCCTGGAGAATAGCTTCCTCCCATGCTTGTGTGTGGTACGTGCTCTGGCGGGACCTCCAGTGCCTTTCTCTGCCATTCTCCACATTTTCGCCCGGAGACAAGGTCTCTCACTGAACTGGAAGCTTTCTGTTTTTGCTGGGCTGGATGACTGAAGAGCTCTTAAGATCCAACTGTATCTTTCTCCCAAAGGTGGAGTTACAGGCCTATGTGGCCATGCCTGACTCTTTACATGAGTGTTGGAGATTAGAACTCAGGTCCTTGTGCTTGCAAACCAAGTGATCTTATCCAGTGAGTGGCCACCAAGCCTCTTATCTGAGTCTTGATCACACTGGATGAAGCCTCAAGGCTGGGCTAGCAAGAGATGTTTCTATCAGCTCAAAACCAGGAAGCTGCAAACAGGGGGCAAGCTCAACAGGATGACTAAGGACAAGTCAGTGCAAAGAGATAAAAGTGAGAAGCCAAGGAAGGAAGAACACAGGGGGAAGGGAGGGGAATGCCACCCAAGCATCCAGAGCCCAAGCTCACAGTTAGGAAGCAAGGGAAACCATAGAGAAAGTGGAAACTAGAGTGCAAGCACACAGCCTGGAATGGTCTCCTTTCTCCTGGCAAGTCTACCAGGCACTTCCAGAGAATTCGTGAGAGTCTCTTTCTCAGCTGGCCCCTGTTTGCATGGTCTCTAGCCAGCCACTAGAGAGTCACAGACAGGTCCTTCCCTTCCCCTAGGATGCATGTGGCATCTGCTCCACACATGGTGCTCCCTACAGTCTCCAGGCATCACCACAGTGACGTGGGGGTCTACATCTTCACATCAAGAGCAAGATGTCATTTAGACCTGCAAAACTGGGTTCCTCACCTCTTTGCCAGCCTCTGTCTCACCCTCAACCAAATCCTGAGACCTGGGCACTTCCCAGGGACAGGCATGTCATTTTTCACGACTTTCCCATGGTTTTAGCATGATGCCTTCACTGTGTTTGTCAAGCTATCTCAGCTGCTCTTGGTCCCCCCTTTCAACCATCTACATGGCTCAAGAGCTCTGGCATCCCCTCGCACACTTTTGTCTTCAGCCACCGCTTGACCTCTGCCCAGGGCTGATAGAAAGGGATACCGAGGAGTGCATTTCCCCAGATGGCATTCTTTGCTTTCCTGAAGTTTACTTGAACACTCCTCATCAGTCAGGCCTTCCTTGCTCGTCCTACTGCCCTAATAACCTGATAAACCATTGGGTCAGCTCCTTCCTAACTCTCTGTAGAACACTAGAATGTCAATTCTGGGACCAGAGTTTGTGGCTGTTTTGCTTACTCGCATCTTTCCAGTCCTAAGAACAATGTCTGGCATCCCAAAAGGACCCAGTTAATATCTGATGAACACGTGGGCATCCCCTGGGGGATGCGAGGTTTGCAGGGACCACAGGATCAATCATGTGGCTAATGTTCTCTATCATCTGCCTTGAGTATTCCTTCCTCGCTGGTGTAGTCTCCTGCCAGTCCCAAGCTTCTGGCCAGCTTCCTCCGTTCTTTCCCTGCTTGCTATGCTACTGTGTTCCAAGGATCTTTGGGTCATCCAGACACTGTAGGTGATTCATCTACATCTGGGAGGGAAAGGGTGGCAGTCCTTTCCTGGGAGCTGTCTTTTCTCTCTTTGCCTTTCTGTGACCTTTCATTGGGCTGGCCATGGAGTCAGATGTCATGGTGATACCTTTACTAGCAGGCTTTTAGGGATTTTGAGTCCCTTCAAATTTCTGAATATACTTTTCTAGAAAGGTTTCTGACTGCCCAGCCAGGGGAACACTGGAACCCAAGCTACTTGTAATCCCTTAGTGAGTGGATAGAGTCAGCACATTCCTATTCCAAGATAGTTAAACTGGAAGAAAGGGCAGGCACTGAAGTTGGTTTCCAGACCTCCTAAACCCATGATCTTTGAAGAAGACTGTCTGTAGCATCTTTGGCTAGACACTTTGTATTGCCCTTCTTTGTGAGCCCCCCCTGTGCCCTTGGGATGCCCTTTCCCCACCTCAGCATCACTAGGATTTGTGGATGCTTCCTGCCATGTGGATCAGCTGTTGGTGCCTGTTAAGGATCCTATAATTAGAACCCAAGGGCTACAGCTCTTGGTTAGCATTTTGCCTAAACAAGGCTCTGGGGATCCTTCCTGCCCAGTTCATCTCACATCCAGTCATTTACTCTCAAATCAGAAGAAAGTGAACAAAGGTTCGGTCCCTAATAGTCTCCCCTCCCACCTCCATCTTTCCCCTCCACTAACTGCAGTCATAGTTTGAAAGCCAAACTCAACCCTGGATAATTGGCAGGGTCCAGGAGGGAGGGGCTTAACTCAGATCAAAAGGAATCTGCAAGCATGCATATTACAGAGAACCTCCTTTCATTTCATAAGGTTGATGGGGCAAGGGGGTTTGATTATCTCTCTGTGTTACATGGGAGGGAGTTAATTTCCTTTCTGAGCTACTATTTCTTTTCTTCTGCCCCAACGAGCCCAATCACCTTCTGAGGTAAAGAGTAATAAAATGAAAACTGTGTCTCCATGTGTATTCACCAGCATTAGGACCCAGAGTCCTGTCTCTTTCTGTGAATGTCTAAGGAAAAAACTAGAAGCTCTCGTGGTGTCTGTACAGCATTAGATAGAAACACAGCTAGATATGAAAAGATGTGCTCTATGTGTGGAGGGGACCCTTGGTGCTTCTTTTATTTAGTCTAGGAGAAGTTTCTAAAGATTAAGCTTTCCACCAACCCCAAACAGAGAAGTGAGGATAAAAAAAATTATCACACACACACACACACACACACACACACACACACACACACGTAATGACTCTAGCTGATATGAGTGGTGACTGGCACTGTTTGGGTTCTTCACAAGACACACTGCAGCAAGGACAAATGAGAAATGACTCTGCTCAGTAACTGAGAGCCAAGGTAGCCAGTAACTATGAGGGGTGCCACCCAGGTCGCCACCTCCCTTCCCAGAGTCCATTCCTTCTGCACCAGCCCATTCGGTCTCACTGCTGGAGACTATGCTGTCCTGGCTATAAAAATTTCCAACCCCTTGCTGTTCAGTTACCAACCAGTGGCTATCTCTGTTGCAGTGGGTGGGAGTGGACAGACCAACCTTTCTTTTTGCTTACCAGGGAATGCTTAAAGAAAGCGGGCACCCAACTCTGTTGGATGTAGCCACAGTTTACACACTACACCTCAGACAGCTAGAGAAGGATGAATAGCCTATTATTAGGTGGTGGAGAGAGGGAAAGAAGGGAAGAAGGCAGGAGAGGCAGAAACAATCACATAATTTCTTACAATTTTTTTATTGAAATTCATTTATTTGACTTTTGCAAAGAGTCATAAAGAGAATTAGGGATGGTTGGTCACTTACCATCCTATGTGTTCATGGCAAGGAGTGAGGGAGTCTCTTTAGTGACAATACATTATCTACATTCTTGTGTTGCTCTCTTTCCCTATTTCCCCCCTCCCTCCCTCTCTACATCCATTCCTTTCTCCCTCCCTCTCTTTCCTTCCCTTTTCCCCTTTCTTGTGTGTGTGTGTGTGTGTGTGTGTGTGCACATGTATGCATGTGCACATGTGAGTGTGTAAATGATGTAAATCCATGTGATTTGGTGAGGAGGGGTTCAGGAGGCTTGCTCAGGAATGTGGGGCTGAGGGAGGGGAGAATGGGGTCCACTTGTTCCACTTGTTTTCAATGTCAGGTTTTGCTAGCCAGCTGGAGAGAGGGGAAAGAAGAGCTTAAAACCCTGGTAGAGAATTTTCCCCTTGGTCTGAACATTGTTTAAATTCCTGAAGTGGGTGATCCCTGTAATAAATACTTTGGACTTTGTGAGACAGATGTATTTACTACTCAAGTTTAAAGTTTGGATTTGATGGCTATGAGCTTGGGAATTCATGAGATTGGTGTGTGTGTGTGTGTGTGTGTGTGTGTGTGTGTGTGTGTGTGTTATGTTGGTTTCCAGTCTGCGTGCTCAAGGACTTACAAGAATTCCATTTATAGCAAAGCAAACTTCTATCCCCATTTCCTGTGGTTGCTTCGTCAAGGCTGGGCCTCACCCTGTGTTTTGGATGATGTTGGCCTAGAAGATGTTAGATGAGAGGAGGAAATTGGACCTCAGAGCCTAGGTGTTCTTACTCACTTGTATGTGAATGAAATGTTGTACCATGTCACCTGCTATGTATGAAGGAAAACAGTGAAGTAAAGGAGAAGTCATAGAAGCAAATACCTCCAAATGCCTACAGGAAGAGTGTTGTGGGAAATATTAAAAAAGCATATTGATATCCTGCACTAGCCAGGCACTGAACCAGAGGGCTACATGGCTCCAGCGGGGTGTTGTCAACTCAGCAGTATCTCTGGCCTGGAGCTCCTAAAATGTCTGTACCAACTCGCTAAGTTCCCGTGTTGGGTCATTGCCACACCAGCCCCAATGCAATGACCGACCACCTCAAGATTAGCTATCACAATTCCCAGTAACCAGGTAAAGTCAAAACTCTAGAAGCTTATAATTAATCAGTCAGATTTATAGTTCAATAAATTCTCAATTCACAAGATGTCCACACAATAATTTCAGAGCCAATTGATAATGATACAAGCTGCCCACCTAGATTAGACAAGTTACCCCAATTATTTTATCCCTATTTGATATCATACCTATCCATGGCTATTTAAAGTCACGCGGAATCTGAATTGTCCTGTCCTCTTCCATCTTGCTTCTTTCTTCCTCTCTCCTGAGTCGTTCCTGTCTCTGCAACTCTTAGCTCCGCCTCCCTTTTCTCTGTCCAATCACAGGCCTCCTTCTGCATTAATATTTAAATGAGTTGGACAGGGATAATCCTGTCACAGAAGACCCAGAAAGATACGAGCATATAGTCCATGTTGTATATTCTATCTACATTATGTGTCAGGCAGCCATTATGTATTTATTGTAAAAGAAGATTGTATCATTTGAAGTATGGGCTCTTTCAGGACCCAGAATCTCTTCGTCAGGTCAGAACATGGCATAGTCCTCTAAATACTACTGTATCAGCCCTGCCACTGCTTGAGAAAACAAGGGACCCAGGTGATGAACAGGAAGCAGACTGGAGCTATGCTGGCTGTGAGCCACCATTGCCTTCTGGATTGTCAGAAGTGTTGCTTGTGCACATAGAGCCAAGGCCAGAATGGCCACTCCCATCTATGGGTGTCAACACCACTCCACACTGATGGAAAGAAGAGGTAAGTGAGTGGTCACTACAGACCTCACTCAACAGTTTAGTTTGGTTTTCCAAAGACAATCTCCATCCAGCCAATGAACTCTCTGCCCAAGCTGAGTGACATGGCCACGCCTGATGGGGGGGCCATGTTCAAGGGGACTCAGTCACAGGTCACTGTGTGCACAGTGCCTGCTGCCACCCAGTAACTCAGATAGTGTTTCCATTTTCCAGTATGGGAATGAATTCTCTCTCAGTGTTAAACGATGTTTAGGTATGGGATGGAGCATCATCTCACCTTGGCCTTGGGCAGAGTACTCAGAGCCAGCACCAAGAGCAGCCTGGAGATGCCTGGGCCATCAGTCCTGTAAAAGGTTGCAAGGGGGGCAGGCTAGGTTTTATGATGCACTTATGGCAGATTTACTGCTTTGAGCTAATGTGTAAGTTGGCAAATAAGAGATCCCATCATTCTACCTAGATCACTCTCTGGAACCAGGAAGCACTTCATAATAAATGACCAATCTAGCATTTGTTTGAGAAAACTTGCATTGTATAGGCTAAAGCCCGCAATGCTTACAGCGGTAGTAATAAATATGGAAAAATATACTATTTTAAGCCAAAGCTTTAATTTTAACTTATGTGCTGTAGCTTCCAGGGTCATTTAGGTTTTGTTTTAGTTTTTGTTTTGCATTTTATGCTTTATTTCTGTTGCTATTTTTGTTTTTGAGATCCTGAAATTTTTTTCTTTAGTATATCACTAATAAATACATGTTACTTCCAGCATTTTCTTGTAAGGCTTGTAATTTCCACTAGGACTTTATTATCCTTTATGGAAAGTCACAGTGGGCTTGATCATAAATGGAGACTTACTGCTGAAGAACTCCCTCCTCAGAAACTGTCCCTGTGTGTTAACGGAACTAACCTTTAAAATCGCCTGATCACGGGTCTCAAGGAGGAAAGAGTATCATTCACCTTTCCCTTGTAAGTCCACACCCACTTCTTTGCAAGCAACACACACACACACACACAAAAGCCCTAAGTTGAAGCCCAAAGAGAAGGCATAGACTCAGGAAGAGTGGGCCTGGCTAAAACTCTGAATGGAGTCCCACAGCCACCCAACCCAGCAGGCTGCCCTCCCAAAGAGACCCATGAATTGTGTGACTTTCCAGGATATGTCTGTCCATGGGGCATCTTCAGAAGGTAATACATGTATTACTCTGAGAGCATTCATTTGAGTATCCCTGACCAGCGATGGAGCACAGTATTAGATAGGGGGGCACCAGCAGTGTAAGCAATAGGAAACCTCAGCACTATTTGTTGGTAAGAATGTTCAGCCCCTGGATACCTGAGTAAGCAGAGTGCCAGCCTAGAGGCAGACTTGATGACCCACTAGGGGGATCTCAAAGGTAGAGGTGATTTCAACAGGCAGGTATTAAAATCCTCTGGAGATTACTGGAGATATTCTTAAGAAGGTTTGCAAAGTTCCCTGGGAATTTACCCAGTAGACTCTAGAGTGGCTTGGGACACGAGGTAGAATAGGACTTCTGTCCTCAGAGTGAGAGAGAATGGAGTCCAGGAAGTGTGGACTTTCAGGCGTGTCACCTGCCTGCTGTGTGGAGCCCAGGAGAGCTGTGAATGCTTCCCACCAACAACAAACAACAACAACAACAAAAATCATAAACTTAGTCAAAGCAACTTAAAAAGGCTTTGCTGCTTTATTTTATTCATTCATTCATTCATTCATTCATTTGCTATTTGGATCTAGACTGCACAGTCCTCAAGCAAGTGTGAACTTTATAGACAGCAGTGGGAGGTTGTAATGGCAAAATTAGGTTATAATTGTATAATATATAATTATATATGTACAAGATTATATATGTGTATATAAGTATATATATATATATATATATATATATATATATATAATTGTATAACTGGCAGAATCCTTTGAACTTTCTGCTGGTTTTGATAAAGATATCCATTTCAAAACTATATAAACTTCACATGAGTACTTCTGTATCACCATGTGAAGAAGAATGGTTCTCTTCGTCTCTTTCCTGAGTTAGCAATCTGTGGTGTCTGGCCAAACGTGCTACGTGTGCGGCCCCAACACAAAAGTCATGAACTTCACTTAAAACACGGAAGGTTTCATGACTGTTTTTTAAATGCAGAGTTCACAATACATTTATTTGTTTTGTATTTCATTCCAGACTGGGCTGGAATATCTTATATTTTTTTTTAATTTTTCTTTTTTATTAATTAATTTATTTTTTACACTCCATATTTTATTCCCCACCCCCCCTCCACCATCCAACTGTTCCACATCTCACACCTCCTCCGCACCCACCTGTCTCTATGTGAATGTCCCCACCACCCCACCCTTCCTGACCCTAAATTCCCTGGGGCCTCCAGTTTCTTGAGGGTTAAGTGTATCATCTCTGAATGAACACAGACCCAACAGGTCTCTACTGTATGATGGGTGCCTCATCATATCAGCTGCCTAGTTGGTGTTCCAGTATCTGAGAGATCGCGGGAGTCCAGATTAATTGAGACTGCTGGTCCTCTTATAGGATCACCCTTCTCCTCAGCTTCTTTCTGCCTTCCATAATTCAATAGCAGGGGTCAGCTGCTTCTGACCATTGGTTGGGTGCAAATATCTGCATCTGATTCTTTCAGCTTCTTGTTGGGTCTTTCAGAGGGCAGTCATGCTAGGTCCCTTTTTGTGAGCATTCCATAGCCTGAGTAATGGTGTCAGTCCTTGGGACCTCCCCTTGAGCTGGATCCCACTTTGGGCCTGTCGCTGGACCTTCTCTTTTCCTCAGACTTCTCTCCATTTCCATCCTTGTAATTCTTTCAGACAGGAACAATTATGGATGCCTCAGTCCCACTTGGGAGAGAGAAGAAAGCTATCACAAGTGGGAAGGGAGGGACCTGGGAAGGAAAGTAAAGGGGGGGTTGAAGTGGGGGGGGGGGAGGGAGTGGAACCTGATCTGGTATTGCGTGAGGGAAAAGGACTGAAGCCCTGAGAGCCAGCAGAAAGAATGGAAACAGGCAACCTCAGGAGATAGGAGGTTGGGGGGAATCCTCCAGAATGCACCAGAGACCTGGGAGGTAAGGGACTCTCAGGACTCAAAGGAGGGACCTTAGATGAAATGTCTGACAGTAGGGAGAGGGAACTTATAGAGCCCACCTCCAGCAGGAAGACAGGACATCAAGTGAGGGATGGGGTTGCCATCCTGCAGTCCCATCTCTGATCCATAATTTTTAAAATTTTTAACTAAAATCTACTTACATCACTTCCCTTCTCTCTCTTTCCTCCCCTCAACCCTACCATGGTCCCTTTCTTACTCCTTCTCAAATTGATGACTTTTTCTTCTTTAATTATTATTCTCACATATGTATTAATATAGATATAGAAATGTGACAGGTTGAGCCTGATTGGTGTTACTGTGTGCATATGATTTCATGGCCGACCACTTGGTATTGGATAACCAATTAGGGAGCTCATCCCCCAAAGAAACTAAGTCTCCCTTCCTCCCCAAACAATCATTAATTGCCTGTAGTTCTTTGTCCAGGGGTGGGACGATGCTGCCCCTTGCCCCCTGTATCCCACTGTCGCCACTCTGAGATTTCCACTTCCCAAATTATTCATTGCTCAGGTCTTGCTTTGGCAGTAATAGTGTTGCGGTATCATGGATACTGCTTCCCAGTCTCTTTTACGAGACATACCCTTACTTTCTGGTCCTCTGGCTCTTACCATCCTTCTGCCATGTCTTCTTCAATATTCCCTAAGCCTTAGGTGCATAAGTTATGTTCCCACTGAGGCTGGTTCAATCGTGGTTTTCTGCAATGGTCTTTGTTGGCTGTAAGGAGAGACGATATAGGGTGACAAGCTACACTTAGCTGTGGGTTACAGGAAGGTTCTATAGACTGCAGTCAGGAATTATGCTGGTCTAGGAAAGTAGTTGTGGTGGCTTAAATAGGTTTGGCCTTCATGGATTTGTAGATTCCGATGCTTGGCCATAGGGAGTGGCACTATTATAGGTGTGGATGCGACCTTGTTGTAAGAAGCAGATCACTGTGTAGTGTGTAGGTGGGCTTTGAGGTGTCCCATGCTCAAGCTCTACCCAGTGTGGAATGTGAGCCTCCTCCTGGCTGCCTTCAGAAGACAGTCCCCTTCTGCTGCCTGCAGATCAACACGTAGGATGCTCATCATTTCCAGCAAGATGTTTGCCCACATATTGCCATGTTTCCTGCTGTGACGATAATGAGCTGAGCCTTGAACACTATAAGGCAGCCCCAGTTAAATGTTTTTCTTCATAAGAGTTGCCTTGGTCATGTTGTCCCTTCACGGCAGTGACTCACTCTCTAAGACAATAGTGGTAGTAGGTTCTCCTCTACGAGACTTTGCCTCATTAGCCTGGGTACCTAGCTAGGTTCCTAGTACCAGGCATAATTTATAGAGAAGTGGAGCAAAATAGAGGGCTCAAACATGAGCCACCTGATACATGACCAAAATACATTCATTTATTCATTCATTCATCTATCTATCTATCTATCTATCTATCTATCTATCTATCTATCTATCTATCTAATGTTAACATGACATTCTCAGGCTAGAACTTTATACATGACATTATCTCCCAGTGCCAAAGGTTGGACACCCCTGAAGGTGAAAGATCCAGCCAAGGAAAGGCCATGAGTTTGACAAACACTCCTACCTTGTGTGTCCGGAATGGGGGGTGGGGGTCTATCACAGCAGACATGGCACAGGGGACAGGAGGGCAGTTCCTTTGACCTCCTTTCCTATCCTTTATTATTTGACCTCTGTGAGAAGAGAATGGTGCCACTCTGCTGGTTCACTATACCCCATTTCCTAGGGGATACGGTCACTTCCTGTCTCTGACGTGTGAGGGATGAACTTACCAAGCTGGGTGTGCTTTGCACTTTGTGCCTCACACTCACCCCTACCTGCGAGAATCCCCCTGCTTATGGTTGAATGGGAGGAGCAGAGTCTGTTAAGTCCATTCATATTCTCTTCAGAGACCGCACTTTGCAAACCTGTGTAATTCAGAATGGATGGCCTCCCTCAGCACCAGGCCTGCACATGCAGCTGAGAACTCAAATGCAACGTGTAGGGATGACACTGTTGAAAATAGCCAGAGGAAATCATTTAGCATTGAATTTATGAGATGAAATCATAGGCTCTCCCCACATATAGTGTTTTAGCGGGTAAAACAATTACAGTGTGTTCTATCCTGATTAACCGTCCTCGGGGCAACATTTATTGGCATTCCCTGTGACAACATAATTAGCATTCTAAGGGTATTTTTCACCAGCTGCTTATGTCTTGAGTTAAAAGTCAACAGTTAAATATATAGCAGGGTGAGTGCATAAACAGTAAAATTGATTTTAGTGCTCAAAATGACTTGGTTATCTGTATTTATGGCTATAATTACAGAAAGGCTTAATGCCTTCTATAATCAGTTCTTTATTGAAAGTTTCACGACAGAAGATGGGATGCTAATTTACCTCATGGCATCAAGGAAGGAGCACCGCCCTCTAAGCCACATCACTGGCCTCTGCTTCTAAGTTCATTAACTACAAAACACGTGGCCCTGCATTCCATGCGGTGCATTAAGGGCTCATTATTGAGCTGCTTGCAAAGGCAGTTTCTATTTCAAGTTGCTAACATTATATACGCCTTTCCCCAGAGTCTAGTTGGCTGTTTGAGTCTAGGGAATGAGTGATGCTCTTTGTTATTAGAAAGATAATGTCAATTCCTTCTGATGTGTGCTTAGCACAGCCAAGAAGTTTCGTCTTTCCTATGTGAATGCCTTTTTATTGGAACATTTATTTTTAGTCACTCCTGTGTAGTGGAAGCATTCTGTGTATATTCTGATCTCTGAGATGGGAAGATTTTGCACACATTGTGTTGTTAGTGTTGTTTTTAATTTATACTATAAAAGAAATAACTACTGGCTATTAAATGCTTACTAAGTACCCAACCCTTTCAAATATATGCATGTATAATGAATGTGTATTGCAAATATATTAGCAGTGATATATGTTGTGAATCAGTATGTGTGGATGTTTGTGTGTGTATATATGTATGTGTATGTGTATGTGTATATGTATATGTATATGTGTGCACATGAGTGAGGAACCAGAGAGCACCTGAAGATGTTTTCTCTAGTCATTCTCCACATTATTTTCTGAGACAAGGTCTCTCAGTAAACCTTAAGGTCAAGAATTCAGTAAGACTAGATGGCTAGCAAGCCCCAGGAATCTCCCGGTTTCTACTCCCCAGTGCTTTGCCCAGCTTCTATGGGAATACTGAGATTTGAACTCAGGTCTTAAGCCCTTTACCGGTTGAACCATATACCCAGCTCCCAAAATATAGTCTTTAACAATTATATATATGCACACATTATAGATATGTTTTACACACATGTGTGCACTCATACAGGTGCGCGTGTGTGTGTGTGTGCGCGCACACACACACACACACACACACACACACACACTTTGTAAGGCAGGCACTGTTTTTCTCTATTTTATAGATGATGAATTGAGCTCAGAGAGGTGAAGCGGTTTGCTTGAGGTGATACAGCAACAAGTGGAGGCTCTGTAACAATGGAGGCTCTGCAACAAAGGAGGCTGGAATTCCTAAGCATGTTTCGCAGCCGCAGACAACCCAAAGGAGCCTCCCGGCATTCAGACTTCAGCCTGCCTACTGCGTTCTCATTGCTATTGCTGTTCTCTTAGAACAAACATTAAACAAGTAGATATATGTACATGCAAACTTAGGCCAGACACTTATGCATATGTGGATTTATCTGCATTCACATACACTACATAAAAGAACATAAGAATTAGCTTTCTCTCTGCTGTTCAAAAACTGCTCCCGTGTATATATAGCTAGAATTACTCAAAGAGTGTTCCCTTTCTCCTTTGAGCCTAGATCTTATTCTAGAAACTGTCAAATATCTGTGTCTGAAGCATAAACTCTTATAATCCCATCTGATCTTCATGTCATCTCTGAAAGTCAGCAAATTTTATGTCATTTTGTCTCAGTGTAGAATCAAAGTGACTTGTCCAGAGCCAAGTCACCATTCAGAGCAGAACTCAAATCAGAATCCTGCTCAAGAATCTACAGAGCCATTTGCCTCTCTGAGTCACCAAGCAAAGAATGGTACTCTAACAGACACCAAAAGTAATTAGAAACAAAGAAAATAAACAACAGAACCAAACCCAACAGTCTCCACATAGCAACAGAACCTGGATTTCAGAAACAGTGTTGGTGAAGAAGTGTTTCCTGACTGACCTATCCTTTTGTGAATCGTGGGTCACCTTGGTCATTTACCAGTCTCTATCCACATCTTAGCCACAATTCCCTTGCACTACCTAGAATCATGACCCAAATCTGAATGCATTTTTCATCCCAGACTATGATACATGGTGTGTTTGAGGTGGGGTGAGACTGTGTAAGAATGAGTCTATGTGTGTATCTATATGTGTGTGTGTCATTTGTATCTCTCTGTGTGTTTGTATCTGTTTATGTCTCCATGTGCATCTGTGTGTCTTTGTGAGTGTGTGTGTGTGTGTATGTGTGTCTGTCTGTCTGTCTGTCTGTCTATCTTTTAATACAGTAGTTCTCAACATGTGAGTCACGATCCATTTGGGGGCTGCACATCAGATACTTACATTATGATTCATAATAGTAGCGAAATTACAGTTGAGAAGTAGCAAAAAAATGGTTTTATGACTGGTGTCATCATACCATCAGGAACAGTATAAAAGGGTCGCAACATTTGGAAGGTTGAGAACCACTGCTCTAATAGAATGTGAGCTCACTCTATGGTCCAGCTTTAACCTGATAATAAAAAGTACTCAAATATTTACCCATTCACTCATTTGTTCAATAAAAATTTTGTTGAGTTTATCTTCAATGATCAGGAAAATCCAGGAAAAAAAAAAAGGAAAATAGATTCAGAGATATAAATCTCAATTTTAATTATCTTGCCACTAGACAGACTCTCCATAAACTTTACAACCCCCTCTGCCCAAAATATCAACCTTTGTCTAGAAAAACATCCCTAAAACTCTACTTTCCAAAAATGGGCCGGGGCAGGTCTGAAGTTCCAGAAGTGGTCCACAAAGACGTCCTTTGGGGACTTAATGTGCCCTCCAGGACAGCGGAAACTATAAAATTGTAGGAGGGAATTCTAGGGAGGAGACCTGCACGGGGAGGCAAATGGCTCCCTCCCACCCCAGAGTTAAAACACAATGTCCAGTCTTGAAGTGCTGGGGAAGAGAATGGTGAGCTCACTCTCTGTCTGGCACAAGTCGCAGACTATTAAGTCGTTTGGGAAATGTGGACTTGTACCAATCTACAAGATTGGCCATGGCCATTTTAATGTGTTTTTGAAAATCAGCGAGTGCTTAAAAACTTGTAGTAAAAGCCCTAATAAACTAAATTAGACCGAGACTCTGCCAGAATTGTGTTTACCTCCTGAAGTGGAGGGTTAGGAAACCATGGGGGGAAAAAAAAATCAAGGGAAAAAGATAAAAGATCAATAGATCCATACATCTTGGGGGTCATTTGGTCAGCAGAATTTGCTGTCCACTGTCAAGGGCCACTCATTTGCAAAGCAGCAGGTGAGTCCTTTAGATGCCACATGGTTATGAGTAATGCTACCTTCCATCTCTTACCTCCCCCCCCTTTTTTCTTTTTCTTTTGTTTTGTTTTATGAGTCTTACTTGTTTTTACAAGGCTAAGTTTGGAGAGAGGGGGCATAGTTACTGTAGCCAAAGAAGAATAAATGCTTTGTGCATTGTGCATACCGATGTAGTATAAAGAACAAGTACTAATAAGAATAAAATTATTGGGGCAAATAAAATCACATATGCTTTTTAGTCACCTGGGACAGCGGCCATGCCGACCTTCTTGAGCATATAAAGTAATAATCCTTCACATCTGAGTAGCATTATGGAGCTTATAAAAAGCCCTTTCACATATATTATCATGTTTGATCCTCAATAGCCCTGTAAGTCAGGAACGATGTGTGTTATTATCCCATTTTACAGTTTGAGAGAGGTTAAGTGCCTTGTCCAGTGTCACAGAGCTACCAGGCATCAACCAGTGCTTCCAACAGCAATAGCTTTCTGGGTTCAAAGTGTTTCAGGATGGGGTGGTTTTGTGGAAGGAAAAAAAAGACAAGGCTATTTGTCACAGGAAATGGCACCCCTTGATTCCATGGGTGTCAGAAAAAAAAATTGTCGACACAAAGAGAGTATAGGACCAGAGTTTTGCCCTGTAGGTATGACTACAAAGGATTCTTCCAACTCTACCATAAAGAAAAAAAGAATTCGACTTAAAAATGGACCATAGACCTTAAAAAGGCTGGCTTCTCATCAAGATGTATTGGTGACAAATAAGGCTGGGGAGGAAGGTTGCACATCATATGTTACAAGGGAATCTGAATTTTAGAATAAAATTGAGATGGGGGCGAGGCCCTGTGGAAATGGCCTAGTAGGTAAAGTGCTTGTTGCCGAAGCAGGAGGGCCTGAGTTCAGTACCCCAGCCTAACCTCTACTTCTGGCCTCCATCCGTATTCACTAAAGTGTGTGTCTACTTCACACATCCACATAAAGACACACACACACTCTCACCATGCACATACACACAGACAGAGAATGAGATTTCACTTAGATACATGCAGATCAGAACTAAGAAGACGCTGCACGTCTGTCAGCAGGGCCAGAATTCAGGACATGAACCCCACCAGATGCTCATGAGAAAGTGGAGCATCTGGACCTCCTGACTTGCCATGGATGAGAATGTGGGATGATGCTACAGCAGCTTTGGGAAACAGTTTGGTGGTTTCTGGCAAAACTAAACATCTCTCTGTCATACAACCAAGTCACACTCCTTGGCATTCATTCAAAATCAAGGATTTAAGTCCACACTAAAGCCGAGGTATAGATTTTGGTAACAACTAGGGTCACTGTCTCCAGAACTTGGAAGCAACCTAGAGTCCCTTAAGCAGGGGTAGAGTTAGGGTTATGGTTATGGTTAGGGAAGGTACCATGAGACCTTCATTCTAATCAATGACCTTACTTTGTCACAACTATAACCATTCAGATTCCTTCATTTATATTGGGGTTTATTCTTTGCATTGCATGGCCTGTGGCTTCACCATGACGGTGTCATGGTGAAGCTTCAGTGACTTACATATCTTTGCAGCCCATTTGTTCATCCCCCATCCCTCTCTCCTTGCCCACTGGCTAGAGATCTTTTCAATGTTTCCATAACTTGGCATTTGTCAGAATGGCATATAGATGGACATATACAATATCTACTCCTCTTTTATTTTCACCTAGTAATATGCATCTTATACTTCTTCCTTTTCAAGGCTTGCTGGCTCATCTTTCAGCACTGGACAGATTCTACTGTATGGATGTACCACAGTTAACAACAATGCCATGGTAACAGAGGAGGCTGTGCCCATACAGGAGTGGATATATGAGCAATCTCTACACCTTTCTCTCAGTTTTACTATGAATCTAAAACTTCAAAACAAAACAAAACAAAACAAAAGAAACAAAAACAAAAACCATTCTTTAAAAAAATATATAACTCAGGGTTGAGGAGATAGCTTACTTGATGATAGAGTGCTTGCGGGCAAGGTTGAGGACCTGAGTTTTATCTTCCACATCTACATGAAAAAGCCAGGCATGTTGGTGCACTGCTGGTGTTTCTAGTAAGAAGAAGGAAGACCCAGTGGGTCCCTGAGGCTCAATGACTAGCCAGCTTAGCCTTGCCTAATGCCAGGCCAGTGGGAAACCTTGTCTCAAAAACCAAGGTGGATAGAGCATCTGAGAGATGACAATCAAGGTTGACCTCTGCCCTGGGCACACCTATGCATGTGCACTGCACACACACCCACTCACCTGCACATAAACAAACATGGACAAGTGCACACACACATACAAATAATAAACGAAGAATGTAAGTCAACCCTAAATCACAGTTCATCCCTATCATCAGTCAGTAAATACCATGTCAGGGAATAATGACAGAGGCAGGGAAAGGGATTGTGTAAGCAGAACAAACACAAAGAGAAAAGAGAAGGATGAGGGAGGGGGAGGAAGGGAGAGGAGGGGTTCCTAGAAGCAGGGCCTGAATTATTTCTCTTGTCATTCTTTTTGCACAAAGAAGACTATTTCTTCAACCCATTTCAACAGCTCACCCTTTGGCTTTCAAACTCCTCCGTCTTGGCTGGCATCTTTTGGAGTTCTGAAGCCAGTGCCTTCTTTTTATTTTCAACCTCTGCTTGCATGTGTATATGCATATTCATGGAAAGGGGCATGTGCCCATTACTGGCTGCATGTGGAGGTCCTGGGTGTTGGTCCACCTTGTTTGAGATAGGGTCTCTGCCTTATGTATGAGGCCAGCTGGCCCCATGCTTCCAGAGATTTTCTTGTCTCCTAGTTCCATCTTATCATAAGTGGTATTGAGATTACAGGCCGGTGCTACTACATCCTTGTGTGACTTCTGAGGATACAGACTCAGGTCTTTATAGTTTCTCCATATGCATTTGGCCAGCTAAGCATCTCTCCCCACCACCACCCCAAGTGCATTCTTGGCACCCTCATGCACTTTGTACAAAACACCAAGCAAGCACTTAGCATTTCCAATGTTGAAAAGTTCTACTTTTCTTTCTCATTAAACTCTTTGCTCCCTGTAGGGCTAGGTCTCTTCCTTTCTGCTTGTTCATGGATCTAACTAGCCCCTGTAAACTTATCCTGTAAAATAAATGCTTGAGGGATGAGTATAATGTAGTGACAGCTTTGGAGTTTTGGTTTCTTTGAAAAAACACAGAAGTATTATAAGAATATGTTTTCATTTTAACCACATGTGTAGAACATGGGACTGCTTCGCACTGTCCACAGCAGCTGACTATGATTTGCCTCATGCTCTAGCAGAGGTGTGGTTTTGCCAGCTATAGATCATCTCTGCAATCAGGTGAAGTTTGAAGTTCTGGGAATTTTTCAGAGGCTATATAAAATTCAAGGCCCAGAGAACTAGGGTGGGTTGTTGGTTGGTTTTGGGTCACCATTGGTCATTGTTGTTCGTGTTTTGTTAAGTAGTCTGTGCGCATAGAAGCAACAAGAAGAAATTATAGATTCTGAGAATAAAGATCAAACCTGCCCCAAGAAACAATAAAATACAGTGCTGTACAATGCATTTTAGTTTATATATTTATGGGCTTTGAGAGAAAACTGTGTTCCTAATGTTTCTGCTTTCTTGGACCCCACCTGGGGTTTCCTCATGACAACTCTATGTCATTGTCGGCGACCTCTAGTGTGCTGTCAAGCACCCAGTCCTTAGCAGCTCATTGTGTAGGAAGAGGCTGAAAGTTGAATGAACTTGGAGCTGTTTCTATCTTTCTATTAAGAAAACGATGTGGTTTGTTAGAACAGTCAGACTCGGAGGTGATGCCTGAGAATGTCACCCAGCAGAGGAATCTCTCTGCTCTGTAAGTGCCTCCACCTCTTCAGCATGCATTTAGTTACAGGTACATATCTGTACTGGCTGTTCACATGCAGAGCTTACTAAGTAAATATCTCCAGAGCCTGACTGCAATTATATGCCTAAGAATCTCACCTGAGGCACTGAATTAATTATACCCCCCTCCCAGAGTTTAACACTATGCACGGACATAAGATGGACTACTTTTTAAGAACAAAACAGAGGGATACACGAGGTATATACAACCTTTTGATTTCTGTGGGCCACAATGGATGAGTAAGAGTTATCTTGGCTTACACACATGACCTGGGTATATCGAGCTCAGGACCCATGAACTGTAGAAGGGTACATATTTTTACTGCCTGACGTTGAGACATGGCCTTATCACCTGTAACATTCACTCTGGAGAACCATGCAGCTGAGTTACCGAAACTACTTACAAAAGAAAGCTGATGGTTTTTTTTTTGAAAGTAAGTTTATTATTTTGAGTTGGACCACACTCATAGCTATCCTGGCTGCATGAGCCTGCATTCCATAGGTGGGACACCCCTGGTAGAGTCTCCAAAACTGGGAGTTATGCTTCCACTGGGGGAGGTGGGGAAGGTAAATGTAAGGAGTTATTATTTCCTGCATATATGCATAAAATAAAATAAGAGGGAAGTTAGTAATTTGAGCGAAATGAGAAAGGACCCTACATTTTAAACAATTAGTTTCCCTCAGATTTGATCAAGTGTCTTTCACTCCCCAGACCAAGATCCTTGCTACCCTTTTGTTGGTGTCAGCCACCAGGGTGGCTCTGGAACCTTATAAAACATTAAATCCTTGGGGAAACATTTGTGGTCAATCAGAGTGACCCAGCACATTGTACCACACAAATGGTCTTGTCTAACCTGACACCGAGCTTCTACCAGGAATGGATCGCAAAGTGTAGCTTGATTGTAATCACCTTGGGCCTTACAAGAGCCACGCAACTTTATGGCTGGGTATTTCCTAGTACTTCATAAAAATCACTCTTGTGTGTTTGTTCCAGTGAAAGAAGATTTTTCTCCCAGGAAAGCCATTGAGACATGGAGGGACTGCAATCTCCTTTTGGAGTATTGGGTTTCACTTTATGACATATCTTGCTGTTTAGTACAACATATCTATATTAAAAAGCACGAACAAGTTGGCCTTGTTCTGTTCGGTTCCCCTCCCTTTCTAATGTACATTTATAAAAACACACACATATCTGATTCCACACGCACTGTGCAATATTTTATCGATTACAGGGGAACTTGGTTATATCATGTTTCCAGCGACTGTGGAAAAAAAAAACAACATAGAAAGTGGGAAACACTGAATTTGATTATGCTAGGCATGTCATTTGAAAGACCTGAATTGTGGGGAGGTCTTGTATGTAAGGATAATAAAAGTAGGCTTTACTCCAAAGCTGCCCTTTTACATACCACAGGGAAGGGATAGCCCCTGTGGATTCTCCTGTGTCTAGACACACACGCTTTCCCAGAGCTTTCTCCTGCTCTTTCTCCCTGGTCAGACTTCAGCTCAAGCATTGGTGGCTTGGGTTATTCCAGTGATCATCTGTCTGGCCAGTCCACTTTGTTTCCCTCTGCAGCCAGCAACGACTTTGCATCATAACACAGGGCTCCTCCCTGCATTGGCTTGGATGAGCCACTCAAAGCCCTTCAACCCACAAGGAACAGACTTGAACTCGCAAGGGCAAATGAATGCTTGTTCTTATTTTCTTCCTTTGATTTGATTTACACATTTATCTTTTTAATGGATCCTATAGTTAGTATTTCCTATGAAGAGAAAATGGTGCCCCCCCACTTTTTTTTTTTTTTTTTTTTTTTTTTTTTTTTTTTTATTTTCTTGTTTTTGTTACTGTCTTTTTTGAACACCTCTCTCCTTCCTGTCAGGGCCCAGGTTTGCTCTCCTACCCTGTGTGTGGGGGGGTGTTGTTACACTAGGGGCTGCTTCTGGGCT
>NC_034603.1:57303890-57333051 GCF_900095145.1 Mus pahari | reverse complement strand
TCTCTCTCTCTCTCTCTCTCTCTCTCTCTCTCTCTCTCTCTCTCTCTCCTCCAATGTAGCTCTGATATAAGACATGAAGCTTTGAGAACTATTTAACACCGGGGAAGAGAAGGACAGACAGATAGCTAACTCCACCATGAATATTTTTTCTTAAAATTCTCCTCTTTTCTTACTAGTTTATTCATCCAACTAAATAATGGGTTCATTTTGAAGTTACATTTATATTCCAGTGGGACCTCCTCCTGCTTTTTAATTATTGTTTGCTTTCCTGAAACAGGGTCCAGCTGTGTGGCTCTAGAGGACCTGCTTATTCACTGTCTAGCACAGTACAGCCTCAAACTCATAGCAATCCTCCTGCCTCGGGCCCCTGGGATCTTGATCTGGGATCTTCATTAATTATAAAAGTGAATTTTGAGAGAACGTACATCTTCACAGTGAGTAACTCTTGTCTCTGCGTGTTGGGATACAGCATGGCTCTCCCCTTCCGTTCCGTTCCTGTTACTTACATCTGATGAACACCTTTGCTTTCATTGTTCGGTTTTGTTTTCGCTTTGTCAGCCTAGTCCTGCACATTTCAGGGTTTGGTAGGTGCTTTTGTATCTTGATGGGCCATCCAAAGATAGTCTTTTTCTGTTAAATCTACAGTTATCTGTTGTAAAAGGAAGAGGCTGATTTTTTTTTTAATTGTTTACTTCATATTTGATGACCTTCCTTGGCCTTCATCTAGTCTACTATTTTTAGCTGATTCTCGTGAGATTTTTTTTTCCAAAGGCATTTTCTGAAGAGAGTGATCCACCCCACCCCCATCCCACCCCACCCCACATGCACCCCCACACACACCCTACACATACTCTTTTCCATCAAGCAAAGGTCTTACTCCTTCCTCATTTCAAGTCTGGGTTTTATTACTTCAGCCAGAACTCCTATGATAATGGGCCATCACAAACTCAGTTTTGATCCTTCCACTTTCATTGGCCTCTTTCCTTGTCTCTGGTCCTCACATTTCCCTCTTTCTCTGCCATGTGATGCTTACAGACAACTCTGTCCCCTGGCTGGCACCACTGTCTGCCCACACCAACTCTGGCATTTTCCAAACTGCCCAAGTATACCTCCTGGGTTGTCCAGACGACATTCTGCAGCCCAGCTCAATCTGAACTTCATATGTCAACAACCAATATGATGCTCGCATGCAAATGTCCCATGCAGTATTTGGAACACAATTATATTAAAGAGGGTTTTTAAGACTTCTTTCTCTGAAATTTAGGACTGACTGGGTACCCCATGATTTTTATTTGGCAAGATAGTCACCTTAGTGTCACTTAGAACTCCTAAGCCAATTTCTACTCTGAGATGACACCTATCTATGTGCATGTGCCTATTGCAGGCCTGTTATCATTCTCCTATAATGATAGGCTCACAGGGAGCTTCGTATCTCCACACCTGGAGAAAACTGCATAGCCGGGGCACCTAATGTGTGTATGTTTGCTAGATTTTAAAAATACATGGGTGGTGGCAAAGCAGACCATCAAATATTTATGGAGCATTCCTGGCATCCACAGAATGTGAAAAGTTTTGCTGTTTAAGTAGAGGGGCAAGCAGGTGTGACCGTACCACCAAACACCCAGCACCGAGGAGAAAGAGGAAAGTGAGTGAGTGTCAGCATTGGGTTTTTCTTCAGTCCAGAAGACAAGTGAATGTGAAATTTTATCTTAGCTCGGTCTAAAGAGCCACAAGTACTTAAGTGAAGTTAAGAGACCTCAACTATAATTCTGACTCTACTGTGAATTAGGTATTTGAAACATTTCCTCTTCTTAGTATCAGTCTCTTCATCACTGAATGGGGGTAAATTCTGCACACACTTCAATGGTGGGGTCATTCAAAAGCGAATTGTCACAAAGAACACTTATAGACAAGGGAATGAAGGATACCTATTGTGGTTGAAGAAGCTGTGCCAGGTCCCGTGTTCCTCAGTCCCAGCCAGGAAGATCAGATGAGCATAACAGAGACACCCTTAGGAGTTACATAGTTGGCACCCCTCAAATAAGTGCCAAGAGGGGAGCCGTCCTCTTTTCCCTCAGCACAACCACCCACAGACAGCGTCCTGCCTCCAGTTTGGATGGCCTAACGATCTCCCTAAACATTGGTATGCTCCCAAGGACATCATCAGAGGCCTTCTTTAATCTCTCCACACCTTGCAGAATATCAGGGAGTCTTCTTATTCTAGGAATGTAAGCTCTCCACTGCCTCCCATTCCTTCTCTGCTTGCTTCTTCTTTGGGTCACCTCTCTAATAATACAGATAATCCCTGCCTTGTTCTGCCTTGCTTGAGCCAAGCCCCTATTAGCTTCTGAACTTTCCTCAGAAATCATCTGGCTCCCACGCATCTTAAGGCAACAGGAAATGCCCCTGCTGCCACTAGAAAGATATTCCCTACCTCAGCAGCCCTGAGCAGTACTTCACAGTGAGAGCACATGGACAGATGTGGACAAGAACTGATGCTGAGAATGGGGAAAGAAACTAAGGTGGGAGACTCTCCTCCCCACGTCTGGGAATGTTCTCTGTTTAGAGGAAGTCTTTCCAAGAATTTAATGGTGAAAAGGAGCATTTATCCTCACATATGGAAATGGCAGAAATCATACCTGCATTTGGAATTGTACTTTGGAAAAGTAGGCTGCAAGAAATACTGAGATAGAATGTCAATGAAAGCGGTAGTCATTGTTGTTTGCAAGTCGCAGACTTGGCAATATTACCACTGCCATCTTTTGCAAGTTCTGAGGTTCTAATCTTGGTCAGAAATGAGTTTTGCTTTTATTTTGACAGAAAGCATTTTTAAATGAGGCTGGATTGAGATTCAGGCAAGTTGTTCAGTCTGCAGGAATACCACCTCTCTGTAGCCTTTCTGTGAAATGGGTTGTCTGCTGTGCGTCATCACAGCACGCCTCTTCCTATGCATCATTCAGAAGACCTCCCCTCATACAGACTTCCACAGGGAAGAGGAGACACATTAGGCCTCTGCACCCCCAACGTCTGCACTTGCAACTCAAAAAAAAAAGTGATTTGGGGTCATTCCTATTTGCTCCTAACTCACTGGCCAGAACTAGTCACGTGACGTCATTCATAAAGGGGCCAGGAACGCAGTCCCCCATGGGGCTAGAAAAGAATCAGAGAAAGCTGGGGAAAGCATGCACGCTTCCTTTTGTCCAGGTTCCTTTTAATTTTTTTATTATAATTTCATCATTTTCTCTTCCCTATCCTCTCACCTTCCCACAGGCCCCTCCTTACTCTCTTTCAAATTCATAGCCTCTTTTAAAAATTATTGTTGTTAGATACATATATATTGGGAATTGTCAGCATGCATATGTATGTGTATGTATATGTATAGGTGTATGTATATTATATGTATATGTATACACACACACATACACACACACACACACACACACCTGCTTAGTCTGTATAATGTTATTTGTATGCATGTTTTCAAGGTTGACCATTTGGTATTGGATAGCCACTTGATAGGAAAGATTATTTTTCTCCCACTCTCAGCATTCCTTAGTTGCAAGCTTGCCTTAAAGCTCAATAAAATCAGATACATATGCCTGTTTTTCTAATGCAAATGCATAACCAGTAAAATAGACTGGTGGAAGGGAATATATTAGGGAGCTAGAACACGGGCAAGCTTTCACGCTGTGCCTGCCTTCTCTGAAAGGATATCCGATTCCAGGCAGTGTTTGTGATCATACTTTATTAATTAGAAGCCATGGTCTCAAAGGAGACAGTTCCAATATCCAACACTTCCGCGAGTTTTGTCGCACACTGTATTTCTACTCTCAATCCTTGTACTACCAGGGTTAAGGATTTCATGTCACTTGCTTCCTCTCCCCGTTCTCCTAGGCCAAGATGTCTTTGGTTGCAGAAGGAGACTTGAAAATACCTGTGTTTGGGGATAGGAGATTAAACGAAGAGTTTATTTCTATTTTTATTTTGGCACAAAGAAAACTTCATGGCATCCAAGCAGTTGTGCCCCCCCACCAAAAAAAAAAAGTGCTCTGAAGATCAAAGGCCTTAGCACAGCTACTGAAGTGTTAATTGGCCTAGTCCAATTGTCAAAAATTAGCTTCTGTGTGAACCAATTAAAAAAAAATAATTGGGAGTTGTCAGCACTTCTAAATATTTATGCCAACGAATGCAAATATTTATTTGCATATCATCTGTTTGCAATTTCTCTCACTTCCACTCTCTCTGATGCTCCTTGTGAACCATCAGTTTCTTCCTCTTGATGTTGAAATCACAACCTAGACTCAGTGGACTCAACTGGCAGAAAGCTGAACTATTTTTGTTTTTGACTCACTTGACAATGTGTACGTTTGACAATGAGTTTATATTCCTCATTTATAAAGGAAAGTGATAGTAGCCACCCTCTCAAAGGGAAAACTCTGATTTATTTATTCATTTTTTTTGTAGCCAATCTATTCTATTTTTCCATGTGGTAGTCATTAAGGCAATTCCCAACTTTGCTGATTTTTGTTATATCTATAGAGTGCTAAAACTTACTTTCACACTTCTGTAGTTGGTTAGCAAATGTCAGTCAGCTCCGCTGGATGCCTTTTCTTCTACAGCTCATCAACTCTATAGCAGTGCTAAAGTATCAAGCAATGTCAGGGTATTTGGTCTATAATCCTCCCTGGGTCTTCCTTCTGCAAACCTTCTGTCAGTCACAAGTCTTTCCATCTCTTCTTTTCTTCTTTACCATTTTGAAATTCTTCTACTCACCTGCTTTCCATGAGAAGCAAACGTCCCTATCCATCTCTTGCTAAGGGCAATACAACACACTCATTGAAATGCGTAAGAGTAACATTATTTACTACACCCACTATAAATGAAACTCAAGGCCATTGTGGAAAGTTTTGGAGGAATTCCCACTGTTTATCATCAGACCTCCTGTGTATTTTCAGCATCTCCTTCTTCAACTTCACCTCTGAGTGTTTTATTCTTATATTTCCCAAGTGCATGTGATATTATATCCTCAATTTCATTTCCCTTAAACATATCATAGCACTTCCTTTGTGTAATTACAACTGTTTATAAAGCTATGTCTTTCCCCCAGTGGCTACAAGATAATCTCTTATGAAATTAAGCTATGTCATAGTTTCATTAAACAGTCTCTTACTAGATTTAAAAAACATAGAAATCGGTTTGTTCAGGATCTGAGTGTTTAATCTACTTTCTTGCTGGTAGACACAGAAATCAGCAAGGAAGATAGGATACATAGTACCAGATCCACAACCTTGGATATTGGCTCAAACTTAAGCACTGTCCTAGGAAAGAGCCAATGAAGAAAACACAATGCAGAAGGATGTTCTGCTTGAGTCTATGACCTGTGTGCATCCACCATGAAGAATAACAACTGTGATCCAACAGAACTGAATAAATTCTCTGTGACCCTGGGGCTCCCACATCCTATAGGCATGATGTTTCATACACTGTATAAAATAGTTTACCTCTGTGTTATTTAAATGCTGATTTCTCTGCCCTCACAGTTTGTTTCAATCTGGACAAGGCATTGTAATGCTTATACCAAAAATCTCCTGTCTCAAGTTTGTATAAACAGGTCATACCATTTATGCTCTGCCTTGTCAATAAGTGCTGGTCACCCAGTGACTGGGCAAAATAGAGAATAGGGTGGAGTGTCTGCCAGCAGAGGAAAAAGAGAGGGAAAGAGGGATATTTACATCAGCTGGCAAGACAGAGGAAATGGAGCCATGAAGCAGGGGTCCGTAGAGCATATTATCAATAAATAATATGCAAGTATCATGGGATGGGGCTGAGAGGTAGCCAGACTAGCATAGGAGGTAAAGGTAGATCAATAACTGCTCAACTATTGAGGTGCAGTTCTGAACAAATCTTAATTTTTCTGTGTGGGTATTGGTAAATAGCATAAGGTAAAGAAATACAACCACCTGATTCATTCACTGTTTGCATTTATATTAACGCTAATTTACAATATCCTTGGGACAAAGAGATAGCCAAACTGACAATTATATTTATAATTCTATTTTTTTCTTCTAGTTTTGCACAATCAAGACATCTCAGTGGTGTTTCTTCAGGTCTTTTGTGGCTCAGCCCTGTGCCACATATTCTAGTTCCTTTCCTTTCCAGTTTTGCTTGCCCTGTCTCCGAAGTGCTGAACCAAGGATAGGTTCTTTAAGAAGGCCCAATATCTCTCCCTTAACTTTTGCTTCAATTTCTCCATCTGCAATGGGCTCCCAAGGCAGCAGCTGCTGTCTCAGCTTCCCTATCTTAGTTACTTTCTAATCGCGTTGATAAAATAGCTGGACAAGAGCAATTTGAAGGAGAAAGGATTTATTTGGACTTACAGTTCTAAGAGGATACAGTCCATCACAATGAGAAAGCCACGGCACCAGAACAGAAGGAACAGAAAGCTGTGTGGTTGTGCTGTACTCACACACAGGAAGCAGAGAACAAATAGGAAGAGGAACCAGGCAATAAATCCTCAAGACAGACCCTCCCCCGCCCCAGTGGCTACTCCCACAAGCAAAGCTCCACTTCCTAAAGTTTCCACAACCTGCTGGAGACCAGGTATTCAAACACATGAACCTATGGGGAACATTTTCAATTCAAGCCACAGCATCACTACACCAGAATTCTGCTGGCCAATGCTGTTTAGATTTTTGTCCCCTAAACTGGTAGTATCAGTCCCACCCAGGGGCTTGTCAGACATGGAGGTTCCCAGGCCCCACCCAGCTTCATCATAAGGACAACTTGGGAGCGTGGGCTCCACATTCTGGATTTCAGGGATATACCCAGGTAATCCCCATGCCCACTGATTATGAGAACCACTTCAATGGAGCCAGCTCTGAACAGTGACATTTCTCTGCTGGCATATTTGCTCACTGCAGAACATTTCATTTCTGGAGATGCTACAAGCAAAACCCTCACTGATGCTGTTCCTGTCGTCACTGCTTTAAGCATGCCCTTGTCCCAAACTTTAACTGTTCTCAGAATTTAAGTTCCCAGGCCTTGAGAACATTACACTACTTGATTAATGGCAAGAAGTGTCACGTCTGTGACATCTACCTCCAGCAGCAGTGAATGCCTCTAGCATTTTATAAAAGAGTAATATGGCCCTTGCCTGATTCCTCATCTTATCTAACATGCGGTACTGATGTCCTTAGCTGCATCCCCAAGCTTCCCTCCTTGGCCATTCTCTTTGTTTCCGGCCCTATCTGTCTGCTTGCTTCCTCGTGCTATTTCTGATTCTGTAATTTGAGGTCCTTCATTCAGATGAGTGATATCAGTCAGTTCAGAAGCTACCCAAATCCCCATGGTTCAAATAAACCTTATCAGCATTTAGTCCTTCAAGTAAGGGTGAGCCAGTCAATCCAACATCTGCCTCCATCCACACACAGGGCTTTCCTTGGACTGCCTACATTGCCAACGACGACAGTTAGAAGGACCTCTGATACAAGCGAGGCACATCTTTGGGTGTATCTATGAGGACAATTCCAAGGAGGACTGTGGGTACCATGGCCTGATGCCTGAACCAAATGTAAAAGCTATCAGAGTGCAGGGCCCCCCCTTCCTCTGCTTGCTGGCCCTCCATGAGATGGTCTGCTCTGCTCCCCAAAGCCCACCCAGCTTAATGGATTAACAACTCTGAAACCATGATCTAGAATAAGCACCCCCACCATGGCTCTAAGTCATCTGCATCACAGTGCTGTGAAAAGTAACCAGGGCATACTCAGATCTCAGGCTCAGCAGCGCCAACCTTGGCCTTGATCGTTCTCTCTATACCACAGGAAGTCAGTAGCTCCTTCAGCTCCCAAATCATGATAGTCCAAAAATGCTTCAGACATTGCCAAATGTGCCTCGATACCAGATAAGGGCAAAAATCCTTCAGTAGAAAGCCACAACCACAAGGCTGGCTATCTCATTTTCTTGAACATTCCAGGAGAAGGCTGGCTCCATTCGATTCCTAGAAAATCCATCGACACTGCCTCACCACCACAGGAAAAGAAAATTTAAAAGAAAGAAAGAAAGAAAGAAAGAAAGAAAGAAAGAAAGAAAGAAAGAAAGAAAGAAAGAAAGAAAGAAAGAAAGAAAGAAAGAAAGAAAGAAAGAAAGAAACAGAACTGTGTTTTTTTGGCCAAATGGATGATCTTCAGAGCATTCCATCTTGGCCTTCCTAGCCTGTTTATATAACTCTTTAGAGAACCATTTAGCCATCCCACGTCCCTAAACTTGATAGCTTTAAGGAACTGTCTCCCAACAGTTCTCCACAGGTGATACACTTTGAAGCTGTTCACTTCCATTATCTTCTCTGATTTTTTATTGGAATTTTTTAGGCCCCAATCATACCACTTCCTTGGCTTTAATTTTAACAGCATTAAAATTTTTCCTGGTTCATATCTTTCCTTGATCTCTGGAAGATCGGCATTTCTCAGGAAGAGAGGAGTGCTTTAATCCCATGGGAGTTACTTCCTTCAGGTCTCTATTTCCAGCAGTCAAATTTAAATGCAAATTCAAAGTCTATATACTGAACCTATTGATTCTTGCTCAGCCTAAAGATTTATCCTGGAAACAGTTAACTGCAAGACAATAGCTCTTTAAACATATGCCTTAGTCGAATGCCTAAAATAACTGAAAAGTCCTAATTCACTCCAACCATTACCTGGGCCAGGATAACTCAAGTCCACATTGGAATCAGATATGGATTTAAGAATCATAGTGTGTTTAGGACGTAAGTGTTATGAAGAAAAGCCACCACAAGACTTTATACTTGAGCCGCAAGTCTAAAGAGATCTTCCACACCCACCCCTCCCTACCTTTGTGTAATTCCAACAGAGCCAAAAAGAGAAGCCCTCATAGATTGCTGGAGCTGGTGTTCCCAGGGCCCAGCACTGCACTGAAGCCCAAAGCTGAGACTTGAGGTCTCTCCTCTGGGTGGAATTTAGCACTTGTGTGTAATTTGAAGTCTGGATAACCCACTGTTGACCTCAAAACTACATTTCTCGCAAGGCATTATCCCCAAAGCAAGCTAGAGATGAAGGTTAGCCAGGCATTCTGACCCACACCTATAAACCCAGTGCCAAGGAGGCAGAGAAAGAGGAGTTCAAGGGCAGCCTGAGCTACAAGGTGATACAAAGAACTAGACACCCTGCTAACTCTGGCCATGAAAGCTATCCCAGCATTCAAGGCTTCACCCCTGAGTTCCTGTGCTGCTGGGTAATATCTCCGAGCTTTCCAGAGAAGGTTTGCATCCTAACTAAAGATGCTAACTAAGCCTTTACCCTTTTTTCAATGCATAGATTTGGAAGCAACAGAGTTAACTGAGGACTACAAAGTATCCAGTGACCACCAAACACAGCAGCAGCTGGCAAAGCTTCATGGAAACTGGGAAACCAGAGCTTCGGGTTGCCCTACTCTGAACTGATGCTAAACTGACACAGTTTGCCAGCCAGGCACAGGCACAGAGGTTATCAGTTAAAAATGTCACGAGGACGATCTCTTTGGGCTCATCGAATATTCACGCTGCTGTCAACATCTTGAAAAGCTGAGTCATTTTAGAACAAGAGACCCTACTTTTCATTTTGGCACCAAGATACCCAAATTCTGTGGCTGGTCCTGGGCAGAGGTACTCGTGACAGAGGCAGTGAAGGTGGAGAGACTCCAGGGTACACAGAATCTTGCTGCCTGAGAAGCCTGGGGGCTCACTCTTTCTCCCATAGCATAAGGAGTGAAACATTGTTCTAAATACTGCAGAAGAGCGTTCCCATGCTATGACCTCCCCAGGTGGAGGAGGTTTAAAACAGCTCAGATGGAGGTCAGCTTTTGTGAGAAAGAACTTTAGTGCCTTTTCTTTTATTATTTTTTTCCTTTCAGATTTTTTGGTTTTATATGTGGACTTCATAATATCTTGTGACTTCAAAGGCAATGCTTCATTAAAATTGATAGCTTGCTATGTACACACAGGGTCCCATGACCAGATTACGTTATTTGGCACAGATTAGAAAGATAGTCTATTGCTTGCTCAAACCCATCACTTTGATATTTGAATAATTAATCCTAAGAAATTCGTCATTTAATTATAAGGCTTGAGCAGCGCTGAAGAGACATGAAAGGTTTCTAGGAGTCTGTATTATTAGCTGACAATAGGAGAATGAATGTCTGAAAACTGAAAATATTCCGTAGTAGATCCTATTTTAATGTTGTCATGGATTTGAATATGAGTGGAACTGCCAAGCATCCTTGGAACTGACAACCTTTAGTTAAGTAGTTTGTATTTGCTTTTTCTCCTTCTGGCTGGATTATTACCTGAAGCTCTGCAGGTTAAAAATGGGGTCCTGCCTGAGACTAAACCACCAACTAAAGAAAACACGTGGAGGGACTCATGGCTCTAGCTGCATATGTAGCAGAGGATGGCCTAGTCAGTCATCAATGGGAGTAGAAGCCCTTGGTCCTGTGAAGGTTCTATGCCCTTGTGTATGGGAATGCCAGGGCCATGAAGCGGGAGTGGGTGGGTTGGTGAGCAGGGGGAGGGGGGAGGGGGTTTTCGGAGGGGACACCAGGAAAAGGGATAACATTTGAAAGGTAAATAAAGAAAATATCTATTTAAAAAATGGGGTCCTGTGTCCAGCCCAGGCTCGGGCAGCTGGGTAAGGCAGGATACAGGAAGTCTGATTGCACCATGGACCCCATGCCACCGCCACCGGGTGGGCATCAGGCTGTGAGAAGCCCCAGGACCCCACTCCAGGGGTGGGGAAGGCACAGTCTGGGGTCCCTGCAGCACTGCCGGAATTGTTTCAGGGTCCCTGAGCCTGCATGAACGCTGGGGACCACAGGTTCTAGCTCTTGGACACTGCAGACTCTACTGGATATCACAGAAGAGTTGAGAAGGAAGCAGGGCCTGTGGGCTGGAGAGCTAGTGTCTGGGAGCATGCCAAACGGGTCATCTGCTGGGTATCCTGGGTTTAAACCTAGCTCAACCCGAAAACAGGCTGCCTTTCACAGTCCCACAAAGCTCCTGCTGCAGAAATTAAGAGCTTTTTGGGGGGTCAATGTTAGCTCACCAAAGAGATGTGGTTTATATTCACAGCATGCTGTGATGTTCCCTAAAGCATAGCCCTGTGGGCACCAATGCCTCAGTTTACCCATCTGTGAGGAGACCTGTGAGCCAAGAAGATTTTGTATTGTTAATACGGTCCTTCTCCATGTGTAGCTCCATTGATAACTGATTTCCCATACTTCTCTGGACCCTATAATAGAAACTAGGCACATCATGGGTTAGTTGAACCTCTTGGTAGTTCTAGGCAAAGAAGTCTATTCCCAAGGACAATTTTCATTAAAGATAAAAAATATTGAGGAGGGTAATAGAGAAAAATTTAAAAGTTTAGACCTAACAGTTGTCATCCCAGAGATAAGTTTCCCCCTGCCCATAGCTGGGTGGGTTATTCTGACTCCTACTTAAGGACCTGAAAGATGGAGGAATTCCACACTAAGGGATAGTAAATCATTTGGGGTTTTAATTTTAAGATTGAATAGTCAACATCTTTACCGTTAAAATACCTCCATCTTTCCAGTCAAAGGACCCTGTTCCCCTCCTGTCCTGCCAACCATAACTAATTTTAGGAATCCTATCCCTTTCATAATGTAGATATAACTTATACCATCTATTCAAGGTCTAGATCAACTTTGCCTTTTCAAATACTCACTGGTATAGTATAAAGGCTCAAAACAAAAGAAAACCTTAGCAGAACTATCATATAATTCACAAGTCTCATTATCAATTGAATTTGAAGTGTCTTTGATAGGTCTGTATGTCAACACTAAGTACCCAGTTTGTAGGGCTGTTTTGAGCACTGTAGAGCTTTTGGGAGTTTGATAGAAGTGATTCACAAGAAAATTGTAGTCCTCCTTCAGGGGCTTCTTTTGCTTCTGGTCTGTACAATGTGAGCAGACACTGCCTCACCCTCCTCCCCGCACCATGGACTGCACACACCAGTCTACATCTCTCTCCTATGTTAACAACCTTTAACAGTCTTCTGCAGCTCTGAGAATGACATTCAACGTGGCTGAGATGACCTATCTTGTTTGGTTTATCCCCACCTGTCCTTGTTCTGCCCCATGGAATTCTTCAATCCAACTAACTGTTATTAGCATGCTATTTAGTGTTGTCTTGGCAGGTGTCCTGTATTAGGTGTCCTATCAGGGCCTTCGTGCACGCTGCTTTCTACGGGGAGTGCTCCTACTAGCCTACACCAATTCACTATCACATCTCAGTGACCTGAGAGAGTGACCTGACCACCCAGATGACTGGTTTTCATAGGTCCTTCAAAGTGCTTGGCAAGAAGGTTCTTCTGACTCAGTCCTTTGGATTAGGTTCTCAGCTGTTGCCTGAGCTCTGGACTACCTGCCACCTGACCCTACCTGCCCTTGGGGTTTGGGAATGAGGTAGCGCAGTCAATGACACAGACTCTGGGAGCAGTTAAGAAATGCTGCAGCAAGCTCATCTGAAGACTGCTGCAAGCCCCTTTAATACCCTCCACCCCGTTGCCCCATTGGTTCTAAGAAAGCATCTCTTCTAAACGGCAGTTTCTGATTGGCTGGCATTGTCTGCAGCAGCAATTCTTGGTCTCTCAGGAAATCCTCAATTAGGTCCTCCTGCAGGAGATGCTTTTGTGGCTGCGCAGCCCCCAGGCATTTACATAGAGGCGATCCTGCCATTCCCGCTACATGCATTCTGGAGTTTATAATAGCTATTAGAAGTTTGAAAGTAGAAGTACAACCTTAGTTCTCTTTGCTATGAACTCACCATTTCCCACAAATCCATATGGCTCTTCTTTGGAAAAAGTCTACGTTCCTTTAGGTAGGAGAACCTTCACTTGCTTCAGCATCACTCTCACACCGCCTACCTCCCACCAGTGTAAGCGCGGTCCACTTTCCAACAGGTCTCCCGTGCAATTAGTCGGTTAAAATGACTTGGTGGTTTACAATACTGGGTTCATATGCCCAATACCCAAAACGTATTTCAAACATCTGATACATAGTGAGTTATGTGTACAAAATTATAGTTAAAGGAGAATCGTGGGACCAGAGAAAGGTTCATCAGTGAAAAGCATTTGCGGAGGGTCAGGGTTAGATTCCCAGCACTCACACTGGGTGGCTCACAACCGCCTGTAATTCCAGCTCCAAGTCATCTGCACACACTTGTGTGTATCACACACATAGATACCTAATTTAAAATAAAATTTAAAAATAAAAATTAAGATAAATAAAAAATAAAAGTTCTTTTTATAAAGAATCAAAGCACATTATAGAAAATAATATATTATTTTCATTGAAAAAAACTTGAATGATAGAGATTTGCACATGAAGAGGGGTGTACGGGGGTGTATACATATGTATGCACATGCTTGCTCTGATTAGCATAGACCATTAAGAATGATACCCAGATGCACTGTCTCATAGATGCAACACCAGATCGCCAAGCAAGACACTTGCTTCTTTACACACATCCAAATAAATCCATGTTGTTCTGAGCTCTTCTGCCTCGCTCTAGTGCTTTCTGTAGTTTCCAAACTGTCTGAAATGAAAACTGTTTATTTAAATTAAAAACACTTTAACTGTTAGAAAGCTAGAAAGAAATCAAAACGCAAGAAACCATTTATAAGTAAACACAGTAAGGCAGTGGAACGCCCACCCAAGTCTGGGCAGAGACACAGTGCTGAGGCTTATGTAGAAAAGTAGCCAAGTTCCAGGGCCATATGAGAGAGCATTGGAAACACTTAGAAAATTCTTTAAACACCAGCAGTAACTGAGGAGTGGGATTGACCACTAAAACGCTGTTTATGAAGAGTCTCCAGAAACAATCAGACAGGAGTATTTCAAGTTGAGCCTGTGGTGTGTTAATACTGGACCCAAAGTCAGAGACAATAGGCTAGGAAGCGTGGTACCTGCCTGTGGCCATTTAAGAAGCAGGAGCAGAAGTCTGGAAGCTTGGATGGTAGGTACTGTCTCCGTTGGGGCTTACTAAAGTCAGCTGTAACTCTTAGCATCTTAAGCACTTAGGATGGTCCAGGTGTTTTCCCTGTTCCTTATCTGCATTAAGCCTTCCAGTAAAGTCTCTCCTGACATAGCAGTCAGGAGAGATGCAGTGCTGTTCTAGTCTCATTTTAAGGATAAAGGCATCCAAACTGAGACAGGTCTAGTAACTAACTACAGATCATCACCGTGTTGCTTGGTAGAATTGCTGGGAATAGCTTATCATATTGCTTATCATATGCTCAGGGCTCAGTTTGAGGGCTGTAGACCGAAGCCCTCAAACTACAGCATCAGAACGCCAATGCCCTCAACTCAAAAGGTCAGATGGTTTCTGCTTTGCTTTTCTGGAAGTATTTGGCCAGAATCTAGGACTTCATGCTTGCTGGGCAAATGGTCTACCACTGAGCTAGGGCCCAGTACTGAAATGTCAGGTTCTATTTAAAAAGTGCTTTATCAGAATGCAAAGAGCATCCACCATTCATAAAGCCTTATCTGACCCTTAGCAATAGTTTCCCTTGAATAAAGCCTTCACTAGTCATTCTTGAGTTACCAAATCATTTAGGAACATTGGTTCCCAGCACTCCTGGGAGAAAGTGAAATCCAAAATAACTGCTCCTACCACAGAATTGAGCAAATAACCAGAATTAACATAAAACACAGATGAAATTAGCTGAATATTCATCATAGAAGGTAAGAGCTACTTCATCTCAAAATCCACAGTCCTGGGCTCTCTAGAGACTGCAAATGGCAGCCTTGGGTTCTAAGACCCCAAAGGGGGCCAATGTCACTTGCCAAGAGCCCCTGGCCTTAATGATACACTTCTGCTTGGTATGTGACATCACACACACACACACACACACACACACACACACACACCTGCTTTCTCCCATTCTGCCCTGGAGAAGGAACCAGACCTTCTTGTGGTGGTGTTCTCAGGAACAAGCTTATCATATAAAAGCTTTCAGGCCGTCCGTGCTACACTAAGCGTTCAGGACTCTTAGCAACTATTCCTATTAAAAGTAGATTTCTCTTTCTAGACCGTATCACTACCTTCCCTGTCAACAGCCAGCAATATAATTCTGAATCATGTTGCCATGGGTTCTCTCTAGACTGTCGGGTAGTCTCTAGAACCAGACATGTATTTATAAGGGATGATGAGGTACATAATTGGGAGCCAGCAATGTGTTCCACACACAGTGGTACTCAACAGGCTGGTGAATGAGTTAGTTTATCGTCTTAAGGGCTCTTTTTCTCCTTCTTCTGGGTAGAAACAGGTCTTATAAAGCAAAGACTAGCTTTTACATAGCTCTGAAGTCTCTGTTCACTTAATTTTATACCCCAAGGAAAACAATAAGTACCACACATTAAGTAGCTACATAATGCCATCTTGAGGAGAGCTTTGAATAGTATTTAAAGTAATCAATGATATCGTGGAAAATGTTCCCCCAATGAAGAGTCCTTGTCCATTGAATCTTTGAAATGGCAGACAATTTTTCTTTGTTCATACCTTGTGGCTAAAGAACCCATTATCTAAGGAAATTGTACAAAGTTTTCCTAGGCGGTAAGAGAGTTCTATATTTGTTTCTTAGCAACGAGTTCCTCAAAGGAGCTCGTGAGGACACAATTTCTGAAGCCTTTTCAGTACACATTTGTACTCAGAAGGAAGATGTAAGGGACCATATGCAGGCCTGGAAACAGAGAGGCATCTATATTTTCTTCCAATTAGTGGTATACATATTACACTACCGGGCCTATATACAAAACCCAGCCAATAAAAAAATGTAACACCTACCTGTATAGACAGCAGTGATCCCCATTCTTTATGGAGCCAGCAATTTAACAATGTGACAACTTTGGCCTTCCCTCCCCATGGACAAGGGATTAGTTGGTTTGTTAACACATTAAAGGCTTTTCTAAGTGGGAATACTGATTGTGTGTAGGATACTCCACAGACAGAGAAGTGAAGTTCTGATAAAGTAATCTGGGAGAGAGCTGGGGGTGATTTTGACAACTGATAGGAGTAATGTCTTACCCGTGTAAGAATGTCTAAATTGTTCACCCTTCCTGGGTGACATATCTTAATTTGTTTTCCCAACTTGGCCTTCTAACAACCCCAATTAATATTTAGCAAGTCTTCGGTGCACCAGTGAGCTTTCTGTTCCTGTAGCAAACATCTGGTCTCATCAGCTTATAAAGAAAGATGTTCTTCTGGCTCAGCGTGTTAGAAGCTTCAGTCCATAGCTGGATGTTTCACTGCTTTGGACTCCTAACAACACACTGTGGTAGAAGCCATAATAGAGCAAAACCATTCACCTCGTGGCCAGAAACAAAGGAGAGAGAAAGGAAGGGATCAGAGCTCTCTTGTCCCACCGAATTTCAGTTCTTCAAGGTTCTATCACTTGGTAATAGTGCCAAGTTGAAGACCCATCATTTAAAATCTGAGTCTATAGATCTGGAACATTCCAGATCCATATTATAGTATTCACTATTTTACTTTATTTTATTTTTATTAGATATTTCTTTTATTACATTTCAAATGTTATCCCCTTTCCTGGTTTCCCCTCTGAAAAATCCCCTCTCCCCTCTCCCCTCCCCCTGCTAACCAACCCACCCTCTCCTGCTTCCTGGCCCTGACATTCCCTTATACTGGGGCATAGAACCTTCACAGGACCAAGGGCTTCTCCCACTGATGACCGACTAGGCCACCCTCTGCTACATATGCAGCTAGAGCCATGATTCTCACCATGTGTTTTCTTTGATTGGTAGTTTAGTCCCAGGGAGCGCTGGAGGTACTGGTTAGTTCATATTGTTGTTCTTCCTATGGGGCTGCAAACCCCTTCAGCTCCTTGGGTACTTTCTCTAGCTCCTTCATTGGGGATCCTGTGTTCCATTCAATGGATGGCCGTGAGCATCCACTTCCATATTTGTCAGGCACTGGCAGAACTTCTCAGGAGACAGCTTTATCAGGCTCCTGTCAGCAAGCTCTTGTTGACCTCCACAATAGTGTCTGGGTTTGGTGGCTGTATATGGGATGGATCCCCAGGTTTACACTCATTGTTCATCTTAACTCTTACAACTGTTCTTTGAAAGAGCACTGTTATCTTTGATCAATTGTTGAGTACTAAATTAGTTCCTAAAGTTAAACTATTATTAAGAAAAATGACAGAGGTCGGGGCTGAGGAGATGACTTAGTCTCCTTGTTAAGAGCAAGCATAAAGACATACATTCTCTTCTCTAGCATTCATTTAAAAGCCAGGCATGGTCTTGTGCATCTAGCAATTCTCAGGAGCTCACTGGCCTGCCAGACTAAGTAAAAGCAGAAGCTTCTAGATCTGCAAAAGACCCTGTGTCAAGGGAATAAGATGAGAAAGATAAATAGAAGATAATAGAAGTCTTAGAAGTCTTCCACTGGCCTCCATGTGTGTGTGTGTGTGTGTGTGTGTGTGTGTGTGTGTGTGTGTGTGTATTGACTATAGATACTTCCATACTTACCACTTACATGCACGCACCCCCAGACACATACATGCACATATGGACCCAGCACAAAAACTGTGTGTGTGGAGGGGGGAGGGGATTTATACACAAATCAAATGGCAGAGATTGGAAGCATATTGGTCACATAATGGCTAATCAAACTTCTCTAGCTCAGTGTCCACAGTGAGATCCTCAGGAGGGTCTGAGGACCCTTGGATGACTTGAGTGCTCAATCTACGATACGTCCTTGATCCACTCAAACCTCAGAATATTTAGTGTCTGTCATGCTTTTGGGAAATGATGCAGGGTAGGGATGGAGAGGGAGGATTTTGGTTGGCATTGCCCATTAAACATGCTCCCCTAAAAAGTACTCCCCTGGTTATGACCAAGTTTATTTTTAAAGCAAGCTGAAGTGTCTGAATGGCTGCCATACTGGAAAAAAAAAAAATCGCCTACACACTTGGTGAATCCCTTCTGTGGTCAGGTAGGCTGATTGTTTTCCCCTTCCATGGCCAGCCTTGAGAACCCTGGCATCCCCTGCAGTCTCCCTTCAGCAGCCCCTACAAATGCTTTCTATTTCTTGGAAGAGAAAACAGTCCACTCACCCCAATAAACATGAGTTGAAAAAAAAAAACAAAAAAACTATAGTTGTTTGTTGTTCTGGTTTGGGTTTCTTTTTTTTTTTTTTTTTTTTCTTTTTTTTTTTTTTTTTTTTTTTTGAGGACATTCTTTTAATGGAACAACATGTCAGAACTGGGCCTTCCAAAACAAGGTAGTATGCCAGTATGAACCAGAAGCAGGAGAATGCTGAATCTAAGCTGGTGAGCTAGGCAACCAGAGGCCTCCTAAATCCCCTGCAGGATAGGACCTGGGAGACAAAGTGAACATCAGTATCCAGGATGCTCAGGAGCTGGGAACTGAGGGTGGAAGGAGATGTGGCTGTTGATTTAAGTGCTTCCTTTGTTGGCTCCGGCTTCTTGCTTCCTGGGAAGTATCTCCTGATAAATAAGTCTTCATCTTTAGATTCCTCATTATTTTTCCATCAGTGGCTATACGTTTAAAGGCGATTCAGTATGGGTTTCTTTTTCCTCCCATTTGAATTCGTTACTGTAAAATTTCTTAAACATGTTTTTTCTTTCTTTCTCTCTCTTTTTGACAGAGGCTGCCCTTCAAAGACAGACATTTTACTTGCAGCAAAATGTAAGTACAGTTCTTCCTCAAAATAATATCTGGGTCTCAACTGTCGCTCCGAAAACCTCGTCTTTACGGCTCCCATCTCCCACCTCCTCCTGCTGCATCATTAAAATCTGGTGCCACTAAATGAGGCCACGGTTTGAAGCTAACATTTCTTTTTTCATGGGGCTTATTTGTGGGACACCTTAGAAGCATTTCAGAAATGGTTTTGGAAGAAGATCTGCAGTTGTGAATAAGAGAATATTGCATCTAAAAGCAAAGGGGGGCATTAAGCACATTTGTTGTGACATTATGACTAAATGGCATCCAACATCTGAATATTCATCACCCCTCGAGTGGCTAATTTATTTCTCTTTTCTCAGTCAATCCTCACCATAGATTCATAGCCCCCTCCTTGTTTAAGAGCAAGGTAATTTCCTTAGTAATTCCCTTCCTATATCTGCTAATTATGGCTACGACTCGGTAAACCTGTGTTCCTTTTAGAGCAAATCTCCTGTATATTGCATTCACTCTGGAATTCCCCATGTCAATACCAAACTACACATCTCTTCTCTTCTGTAAGACCAGATCTAATTGTGGTGGGTCTAAACTGGGGGGATAGGCGTTTCACGGGTTTTTCCTTTAAAATTAGCACGTGAATATATATTTCAGTATGTGTTTATCTCTGGAATAATCTAGTAATACATCAGTTCAAAAGGCAGAGGATTGACTTAGGTCCAATATGAAGGCTGTAGGATATTCACAAGTAGCTGAAAAGGCTAATGAGCTCCTTGCCAGTGAAGATAAGTGGTCACAAGATAAGCAACCACAGAGTAAAAGGGTGAGCCAGCTATTTGCAGTTTATACAGTCCTGGTTTATACAGAATTTCCAGCAAGGGGTTCATCTTAGCAGCCACTGAAGCATTTAACTAGACATTCTTAGACCTGTCAGAATCCCAAGGTCTCACTGGAATTCCACATACCACACGAGCACTAATAAACTCCCCTTGGATCGTTCAGTCCCTAAGACAATGTATTCAGCGGAACTGCAAGAAAAACTTAGTTTATCCTGACTTCCCAGGGTGATGTCTTTCTGTTGGCTCCATCCAGCAAATTGATCCCACGGCTCGTCAGTAAATATTCAAACATCAGCAGCAAGAGACTCTCAGCATCATTCAAACTTCACGTCCAAGTGTTAGGTATCCACCAAACTGTAAATGTTGAGCTCTATGTTCTATTGCTTCGGTCTGGATTGTGTTATCAAAATGCCTGCATGTTGGGAATGTTTGAAGTGGCTTTTCCCAGTAAAGTCCCATTAGGTTTTCAGGAGCAGGCCTCCTTATCATGTGTTATCATGAGCATACTTCTTGTAGACATGTGAGCTTTCGGTTGCCTCTCTTTAGAGCATGGCGCTTGCTTCAAGGGATTACCTTGTGCTTATTTTCCTATTTATTCATATTTAATAGCTCTTTAACCTGTGGCACTGTCAGGTTAGTTCCACGTGTTCTAAGCGATTTAATATTAAACATTAAAATGTAGTTCGTGTGTGTTCGTGGTAAATATTAGGTGACCAGCCATTTAAGTTTTTAAAGGTCTCTTTCTATTTTTAATTATTTTTTACATGGGGGGGTGGGGTGGGGTTGTGTGTATGGGAATGCAGATGCCTGTGGAGTTAAGAGGGGAGCTCAAATCCTCTGGAGCTAGAGTCATGGCAAGTGGGCCTGAGCCACCTGCGCTGGGAACTCAACTTGGAGCCTCTAGAAAAGCAGTACAGGCTCCTCACTGCTGAGCCATCTCTCCGAGCCACCAGCCTAGTATTTTACAAGATTTATTTTCACGTATTGGTTATGAATGCGTTAGAGTGGGAGAGAGAGGAGAAGAAAGGGAACACATTGGTACATGGGAGCCGTGATCAGGGAGGACAGAAGAAGGAGGTGGCTGTTCCCCTGGAGCTGGGATTAACAAGATTGGCTGCTGGGACCCAAACTCTGGTCCTCTGGAAGAGCAATATTTCTCTTAACCACTGAGCCATCTTTCCAACCCTAATAAAGGGCAATTCAATGCTGCATCTTAAACCATTCATTATGTATAAACATAAGCATATCAATGATGACCTTTACCTCCCTCCCCCCAGATCTCTTTATCAAGAGCTCAGGTAAAGCACCCACTGCCTTGTCAGAAGAAGAGCAAGGTACTGGCTGGTTCACCACAGTGATCTCACACACAATGCACAGTGACCTACCTAGTCTATTAGGAAGAATTCCAATGTGCAAACAGCACTGGAATTCACACTCTCCAGACAAGAGGGGGTCTACTCAAACCCCCAAGTCTTCTCTGGATGACTGGAAGAAGGTTGGTCTTTCCCCAGGGAGTCACAGAAATGCCTTAAAACCATTAGACTGGGCCTCAAGAGATTATCAGTGGTTTGGAGCACTAGAGCAGCTGCAGTGGACCTAGGCTTGGGTCCCAGCACTGACATGGTAGCTCACAATTGTCTATAACTCTAGTTCCACAGGATCCAATGTTCTTATGTCTTTGGGTACCAGGCACATGCATGGTACACAGACATACATAAAGGCAAAGTACTAATACACATTGTGGTGGTTTGAATATGCTTGGCGCATGGAAAGTAGCATTATTAAGAGGTGTAGCCTTGTTGGAATAAGTGTGGCCTTGTTGGAGAATGTGTGTCACTATGTAGGCGGGCTTTGGGAGCTCCTAGTGTTTAAGCTCTACCCAGTGCAGAAGAGAGTCTCTTTCTAGCTGCCTTTGAATCAAGATGTAGAGCCCTCAGCTCCTTCTAGATCACTATGTCTTGTCTGCCTGGATGGTCCCATGCTTCCATCCATGATGATAATGGACAGGGCCTCTGAAATTGTAAACCAGCCCCAATTGGTCATAATATCTTTTCATATCAATAAAACCCAAACTAAGACACACATAAAAGAAAATGACTAAATCTCTTGAAGATAGATAGATAGAGGATAGATAGGTAGATAGATAGATAGAGGATGGAAAGATAGATAGATAGATAGATAGATAGATAGATAGATAGATAGATAGATAGATAGACAGATAGAACCACCAGTCAATAACTACTCAGATTCCTTTTGGCAGCCATGGTCATCAGCATCTCTGGAGCCCAAGGACCTACCCAGCTCGCCAATAAATACTCTCTCTCTTCATGGGGTTTTAGAAATGTATACAGAACATGGAATACCAACTTCACCGGAGGAGAACAACTTAGCCAAGTCAGGAAACTAGACCCCATGGAAAAAAAAAAAAAACATAGAAGGAACCCTCATAGTGAAAGTCTGAGTTCTCACAGTCTAGTTCCTCCCATTTTACTCTCTCTGAGGTACATGACTCTGAGAATACTTCATCCTCTAAGTTCTTTTATTATGGAAGATCAAAAAAGAAAAAGGTGACTTTTGATGACTGTTTCAAAGGTTAGAATAGTCACTTAAGATATATGTTGGTGGGGGGGGGATGCACCTACAAGTACATTGATGTGTAAGGGATTTGTACGAGGTTTTTACTTGGTCGGTTGGTTGGTTTGGTTTGGAGATTTTTTTCTTTTCTTTTCTTTTCTTTTCTTTTCTTTTCTTTTCTTTCTTTCCTTTTTTTTTTTTTTTTTGGCGTGGCTCCTGACATTCTGATAACAAACTTTGGGGCCTTAAAGTCAAATCTATACAGTCACAGAAAATAGAATCCTGCTGAGCCCAGGCAGTCTCCTTCAGTCCTACCCCTACTGTTGTTGGACTCAAGTCCCCACAGTCCTCAGGACCACTGCCTCTGATGGAGTGCTGTCTTCTCTCTGGGTGGTATGTGTGAGAAAGTTGCCAAGCAAACCTGAACTATCCAGGGGCCTGTAAAATGCGCAATTGCTTTTTAAGAGGCATGGCGATATTGTGTGTTCCTTTCGATATTTTGGCAGTCTGGATTTTCTGCAATTTGTGGTTTTGCAATTTCTCTTTATGCAGACAACACCCTGGCTCTCATTCAATGCCCCGTTGGTGGGGCTGAGGTGGTGGGGGAGGGGGGAGATTCCCCAGAGCTCTGTCTGCTCCAGTGAAAGAAGGGAACGATAATGAAAGAAGTCAGGAAGAATGTTTGAGAATGATGGAAGTTGGTGGATTCAGGGGAAAGAAGCAACTTTTAATAAAGTCTAGGCCCACAGTTTTGTCTAGGGGCTCTCATCAATTGAGCAAAAATTTTTTCCTCTAAAACCCTCTTGATGTTTGTCTGGGTTTAGATTTCAGTCTCCTCCTCCTCTCCCTCCTCTCCCTCCTCTTCCTCTTCTTCTACCTCTTCTCCCTTCTCCTCCTCCTCTTCCTCCTCCTCCTCCTCTTCCACCTCTTCCTCTTCTTCCTCCTCCTCTCCCTCCTCTCCCTCCTCTTCCTCTTCTTCTACCTCTTCTCCCTTCTCCTCCTCCTCTTCCTCCTCCTCCTCCTCTTCCACCTCTTCCTCTTCTTCCTCCTCCTCTCCCTCCTCTCCCTCCTCCTCTTCTTGCTCCTCCTTCTCCTCTTCTCCTTTCCCTCTTCAGTTCCCCTCCCCTCTCTATCTTCTTCCTCCTCCTTATTCTTGTATTCATCAAGCTTAGAGGAGTTTTGTTTTGCACCCACCCCCACCCCCATGTGCCACAGGCTCCCTCCCACTGGCCTCTACTTTGGGCAAGTCTGTCTACTTGCTAATTGCTTGTTTCCTGTGCACAAACTCAAATGCGCCAGAATCTGTTGCCGTGGCTATATTCTGATGGCCTTTGCTTCTCCTTTCTAGCAGTTGAAGTGGCCTTTGCAGAGGGATGGGGCATTTATCTAGGGCGAAGTGGTTTGTTCTGTCTCTTTTCATTGCCTCAGCCAAGGCTTGGCTGCCTTCTGTTGCCTTTTCAGAGTTGCTGAGCATCCAAGCTGAAGAATCTGCAGTTGCACCCATGGTCACCTTGCATTCCTTCTGTTTGTTTCTTTGTCTAGAAACAGACCCGAGGTCACCACATAGTAGATTCCCTTTCCTTGTGGCCTCCCACTGTTCAGCAGAGATCTAACACTAAGGGACATCTATGTCTACATTGGTCACGATTGCCATTGTTTCTTAAGTTTCTAAGGAATTTTAAAGGTAATTGCTATTCATATGTTAATTAACATCCTCGAGAGGTCTGCCTTGGAGAAAATATGACCTTACTGTGATTCCTAAGGCTTAGCAAATGCTCTTGTTATGGAATTGTTAATTGCAGGAGGTGGGAGAGTGATGGGAAAACACATTCCATGTCTTAAGTTCCAGTACCCCAACCTAAGAGACCACAACACCCCTATACGAACCACTCTTCCACTCCTCTGTTCTAGCAGGAAGACCAGCCTGTCTTTTGCTAGCCTGAGATAGCTTCCCTGTGACTCCAAGTCACTTGTGCTAGCCGTGCCTTCTTAGATTGGCTTAGAAGTGTCCACTTGCCCCACATGACAACCCTCCAAATATTTTGGCATCTAAGCTCATGTACTCTCAGAGTCTTCCTTATCCAAAACTTCCTTAGTCCCATGAAGCGTCCTTCAAAGGATTGGGTTAGTTAGCGCTTTCTGTTTGCCCAGGTTTCCCTTTTCAATGTCTGTCTTAAAATGTTACAGCCTGAAATAAAAAAGATGCTGTTGAGAAGCCTGGCCCTACAGAGCTCCAGGCAAACAAAGCGTTCATCCCAGGTGTGGGGATTTCTATTAGTCCAGTGGGGAGAACTTCAAGCAATTTAATAGTGTTTTGGCCCCAAGGTTAACCCAGAGGCCTTAAGAGGCCACAGTTAAGCTGCCCCAGCTTTCCTTACCCTTCTGTCCATGGGTTTCATAACATAAGGCCTTTACCTGGATCACAGCTCCATCTCAGGCAATTCCCAAGAATTGACAGGAGCTCTGGTGATTTTCTTCTTCTTCTTCTTCTTCTTCTTCTTCTTCTTCTTCTTCTTCTTCTTCTTCTTCTTCTTTAAACCCCTGATCCAGTTTGGTTTGCCTCTTGACTTCACTCAAGAGATTGGTAAAGAAGGAATATCTGGATTTTGAGCTCCTTAAAGGGAGAGTCATATTTGATTCATCTTCGTCTCCCTTGAAATGTCTGTGACATTCTCCGGCGCAACCTGAGGTTCAGTGAGTGTTTTTCCAAAACAGAGCAGCAAATTCTAACAGGCAGCTCTCCAACCCCAACAGGGACCTATCTACAGATTGATATCAGTGCCCTTTATAAACTAAAAGGCTAGTTTTATACATGCCTGATGCTACATGGAAATCTTCTCTTCTAAAGCTGACTCCGGTGAGCGCTCAGGTCTAGGTCATTTGCATTAATTATATCCACACTAGACTTTGCCAGCTGTGTGCTTTGCCTCATCTCTCCAAACCTGTTCCTAATGTGAGAACATGCCTTTATGACTGCCTCATAGGTTATGATAAGGTTGGATCCAGGTAAGGAATATAGGGAAACCACTGAAATCATTAACTGAAATCAATAATCAATGGGTAAGATTGTCATCATTGTTGCCTTTGGTTTTCTCACAATGGGGACGTGCCACATCATTCCCCCTGAGTGAATCGGAACAACAATTGAGCATAACTTGTTCACAGTACCCCAGGACTGTGGGAGGTAATTCCAAATACTCATATCAGCATTGACATGATAGTGCAACTTGACAAAATATATGGCCTACCGAATTTCAGATACACATTCGATGGAAACAGAGACATCTAAAGAGGTAAACAACATGGTCACTATTTACAAAAGTCATTCAGACAGGACTCTATCTCATTCTTCAGCAGCCTATCTCAATATGTCCTGCTACCTTCCTTGTGGTGACTGCTCAATCCTCGTGAAGTATTTACATTTTGATGCTGTCATAAAGCACCATGACCAAACCAACTCAAGAAAGACAGGATTTATTTTGGCTTACAATTCCAGAAGGAGAGCCTACAAGGGCAATAAAGGCAGGGAGGCAGAATGGCCAAGCAGGAAACTGAGAGATCACATCCTCAGCCACACACAGGAAGCCAAGAGAGTACATTGGAAGCGGGCAAGGCTATAAACTCTTAAAACATGCCCTGGCGATATACTTCCTCCAGTAAGGCTCTAACCCCCAAAGGTTCCATAATTTCTCCAAACAGTGATGCCAATGGAGGAGCAAGTGTTTAAATACCTGAGCCTACTGTGGACATATCCCATTCAATCCGTCACACTCCCCCCCCCTCCATATGGCTGTAAGCACTGCAATCCCACCTCATTTTGCTTTCTTTCTCACTCACCTCTTCCCCCTGGTCATTCCTGGTTCTACAGAATCATCAGGTTATGAGTGGCCTGTGATGTTCTATCCACAGCAACACCACTTCTCATGTAATTTCAATATGACCTTCTCCCACTGCTTCTGAAAATGATAAAGGGCTGTGCACTGCACAATTGTGTGTGTGTGTGTGTGTGTGTGTGTGTGTGTGTGTGGTGTACTTCACGTACCGATTTTAACTCTTTCTGATAGGATGGGCATATAGACAAGTTTACAAATAACAATCAGACATGGAATATGGTAGTATAGCTTCCCTATAGCTAACTAGCTCTCACAGGACTCTGCTCCCGTTTTGTGCGGAGCTCTCCTGTCTCCATCCTCAGGCTGCAATTGATGACTGAATATAGTTCCCATGTAAATAGAGTTGATATTTCTGATCATGCTCGTGACTAAGACTAAAGTGAAGCCTGAGTGCACATCAAAGACACTCTTCCCCAGTAATGTGAGTATGTTCTGTGCTAAGCGCAGCGCCATTTGTTTATTTTTTTTTAATACAATTGAACAGTTCTTCAAATTTCACACTTCATCATGTGACCTTTGTAGAGAACAGTCCTTTTTGTTTAATCTCCATTGTTAGAACTGTACCCATTGACTTCTTAATCTAGACACTTAATAAGACAAGATATCAAAGCCTTGCCTGTAGTATTTGCTAATCTGTGTGGCATAATTGTTCGGTCAAGGAGCTGAGGTGTAGCTCAGTGGTAGCACTCTTGCCTAGCAAGCACAAGACCCTCAGTTTAGACCCCAAGTACAAAAAAAAAAAAAAATAATAATGAATTAGTGAATAAATGACTCCTTTATAGACATTTCAAATACCAACATATTAGTAAATGAAGAGTTAGGGAGATACACAGTAACACATTTGACTACATTGGAGCAGAGAGATAAATCACTTGGAAAATCACACAGTGGAGCAAAGCAATCAGGGAGCAATGAGTTTTGAGTGTTTTCTTCCTTTGTTCTTAATACAAGTTATGTAACTGTCCTATATAATTTAACCTCTTAGAATATCTGTGTTTAGCAAATAGCTCACAAATTCCTAAAAACTCTAACAATCGCTCCTTGTGCAAACCCTCCCCAGCATAACACTGGCCCTTCCACTTCCGACAGCGGCGGGGGAAGGAGTGGGAGAAGAGCCGAAAGCGGTGGATATTTAAAAATTGCTGCTATTGCTGTTTTCGCCAATTCAAAAATCATTTTTTTTTTCTGAAAAGCTGATTTAGAATTTGGTCACAGATCAATGTGCTTCATCTCCCAAAGGCATTTCTTCCCCATCCTCACCATGAAGATGGTTTCTTCTTCACTGCTGATTGTTGGCCCGAAGTCTGTATCACTGTATCTGTCCTAAACAGTGTTTTAGATCGCAGGGGCCATAAGCAGGGTTAATGGAGAATGGAAAAAGAACTGCCAGAGGTTGATATTCAGTGTATTCACACAGAATGAACCGTGGGGTAGGACAAAGCACTACCTGGATGGGGATGCTCCATGAAGCATCTACGATGGAATGTGAGCTACTCTCTGCTCCCTGCACCCCTTAGAGATCTCAGGTGGCCAAGACAGTCTGACTGTATGGACTGCATAAATGCCCACATGGCACAGACATAAGCCTGTGGACATTTGACCTCTGCTTCTGCCGTGGGAAATCCCCATGGCTTGCAAACTCAAATGAATGCAATCTGTGTGGCTCAGGTTTTTTTTCCCCTGGCTAGCATGTCCTCAGCAGGAAACGCCTCTGGCTGCTTTAGCGGTGGCTTCATCAGGATAACAGGAAGGAAGAGGATTGCACAGATAACAAGAACTACATACAAAGTCACCAGTGGAAACATTGTGGAGCATTAAGAAGGCAGGTCTAATATTAACCTTCTAGTACAGTGCCTATGAACTCATTTGTCAGAAACAGAAAGTGTTGGCTAAGATTGTAGGGTCAGTGGGAAGAGAAGTTGCCCATCAAGTCCAAGGTCCTGAGTTCCTTCCCTAGCATCATAACCAAATGAATAAAAAAGGGAAAACATTATGAGTGGGCTGGTAGCATATACTCTGTAAGCCCAAAGCGGGTGTTGGAGACAGGAAGATTGAGAGTTTGAGCCCAGCCTAGTCAACATAGTGAACCTTTATCTCAGTATTTAGTGTATGTTGGTAGGAGGAAAATAATATGAATAATCAATATCCATTTTACCTTTAAGGGACACCTCAGGGGTGGTACAGAAACCTATGTGGGCAGACAAACATACATAGAGGTTAGAGGAGAATACCCAGTGTCCTGCTCGAAATCTGTGCCTTCGTTGGGGTTTCTATTCTTGCACAAACATCATGACAAAGAANTAAGTTGGGGAGGAAAGGATTTTTTCACCTTAAACTTCCACATTGCTGTTCATCACCTAAGGAAGTCAGGACTGGAATTCAAGCAGGTCAGGAAGCAGGAGTTGATGCAGAGGCCATGGAGGGATGTTCCTTACTGGCTTGCTTCTTCTGGTTTGCTCAGCTTGCTTTCTTATAGAACCCAGGACAATCAGCCCAGGGATGGCACCACCCATAATGAGCCCTCCCACCCTTGATCACTAACTGAGATAATGCCTTACAGTGGGCTCTCAGGGAGGCATTTTCTCAAGGAAGGGAGATTTTTTTCTCTGTGATAACTCCAGATTGTGTCTGATTGACACACAAAACCAGCCAATAAAATCTGTCTGCATTATGACTTTGATACAGGGTCTCTCCCTGAACCTGGTATTGGGCTAGCAGCCAGAAAGTCCCAGCAACCCTCCTATATCAAACAGAGTTGAAGGCAAGGACAGACACCTGAGGTTGTCCTCTGACTTCCGCACATTTACACCTGCACTCACTGTTAGCATTTCTTCTAGGCTCTGCCCCACAGTTACCTGGCAACAGCCAGGTATGCCTGGCTCACTATAAAAGGGGCTGTTTGCTCTCTCCTCACTCTCTTCCCCTCTTCCCTCTTCCCTCTCTATCCCTTGTCTCCCCATCCCCCTCCGGTCTCTCTTTCCACATGTTCATGGCCAGCCTCTCCTCCTCCTCCTCCTCCTCTTCTTCTTCTTCTTCTTCTTCTTCTTCCTCCTCCTCCTCCTCCTCCTCCTTCTTCTTCTTCTTCTTCTTCTTCTTCTTCTTCTTCTTCTTCTCTCTCTCTCTCTCTCT
>NC_034603.1:57260458-57303817 GCF_900095145.1 Mus pahari | reverse complement strand
TCCCCATGCCCTAAATAAATGCTATTCCATACTATATCCATCTTATGGCTGGTACCTCAGGAGGAAGGGATGCCACAGCATGAGCCGTCAGTGGCACCCCCCCCCCACTTCCTCCGCACCATACCACACTCTGTCAAACATATCCCTGGCTTTCTCTCTCTCTCTCTCTCTCTCTCTCTCTCTCTCTCTCTCTCTCTCTCTCTCTCTCTCTCTCTCTCTCTCTCTCTTATAAAACACAACATTGGTGCAACACATACACACAGAGAGAGATATTTTTCAGCAAAAAAAAAAATGCTAAAGCTATCATCATATGAGATTATTCATCTGAGCAGAACTTTCTCTGGGAAACCTACAAATGACCTTACTTTGGTTTGATTGGGTCACAAATGTATGCTCTTCCTATCTCTGCCTTTCAAGAGCTAGAATTATGGGTGCATACAACCACTCCTGACCCCAGAGTTCAGCCAGACTTTGACATGAATTGTGGGCTAGAATCAGTAGCTTGGAAACTACGAAAGTAGGAAGAAGGGCCGGCCGGGCAAGTGCTGCCGGAAGGAGAGAAGCACATGGGATGTGACAGTTTTGCTAGGAAGGAGGCAGTAACTGTGGCTGTGACTGGCTGCCCTTCTCTCCTTAACCTGCCACACTCAGCACACTGAGAACTTAGCCCCAACCTATTCATTTTGTCAGGTACTAGGTAAGGGGCACTCAGTGAAGATGGCCTGTAAGGGAGATAAATGAGGGGCTAGAGAGATGGTTCAGTGGTCATTAAAGCTCAGTGGTTAATAGTGCTTGCTGCTCTTGCAGAGGACCTGAGTTCAGTTCCTAAAACCACCAAATAACTCTACTTCTAGGGTATATAAGTTGCTCACTTTGTTCTCTGCAGGGACCTGCACTCATGTGAACTCATGTGAACACACTCATATGCGCATGCACACATACTTGCGCACGCAATGTAAAATAATAAAATCGACTTTTTTTTTTTTTTTTTAAAAGGAAGATGATGACTATGCCCATGGGACCCATTAGAGGTAAGGTAAACACAGAGAAAAGTAGCGTACTCCAGGAATATAGTTCACGGTATGATCAGCATGAAAACGTGTGGCCTGTCAACAGAGCACCCATGAGCAGAAGCAGCCATTGAATTTTCAGGTTTAAGCTTTATTCAAAAATCGTCAGAACCCTGTCTCAAAAAATCAAAAAAAAAAAAAAAAAAAAAAAAAAGCGTCAGAAAGCCAGTGATCTGAAAAGGCAGAGGTGGAAGATCTCAGAGGTCTGTCTCATCTCATCTCCAGCTGGTACGCTTCATACACGGTAGAAACAAAAGCCATCGATCATTTCCAAGTTCAGCCTTCTCTCCCTGGTGGAGATCCAGCTTTGTCTCTCAGATGCACAGTGCTGGTGCTTTTCATAGCTCCTGAACTTCCCGCATTATCATCTCTCTCTGGTTTTGCATACTTCCAAGGCCACTGACTGAACTTTCAATTCATCCCAGAGGTATCACTTGGGATACGGTTAGCTCAGAACAAACACATTAACAATGTAGAGTTGTTGAGATATTGACAGTGTCTACTTACATATCACTTTCTGCATTATGAAGTATGTTTATTTCCCTATTGTAGAAATATATAAAAGTGCTTTTATCTGCCTGACCTGTGCCCAGTCAATAGGACACTTTTCATACCCTTCCCCTGGTGACTGGTACACACCACATTCCCCAAGGAAACCATCCCAGTGACTCAAAGTAATGCACCATGGTCACCCCCAGCTTCAACTCACAAGAGGACAACCTCGAGGAACTTAAATCTGATGTCTTTATACATTGTTGGAAAATTCATTCCTGGCACATTTCAAAAGGGAAATATGTTCCTGCTAAATCAACTCCCAAATGATTGCATAAACCAAAGGCCAAGTCTTAGTTGCTAAATAGACGTATATAGTTGGCTCAATTAGTGAGCTTTCCTTAAAGGAAAACCTATGTGGGATACTAAATCACAGCTAGAAGTTTGGTGTTGACCTGCTCAGGAGGTTTGGAGGCATTTATTCTTAGGTAGATGGTATTCTCCTAAGATTAGCATGCTCTTCCACTGGTGTGCCCTAGGCAGCGATGAGAAATAGCTATGAAATCCTTGCTCATTGACTATTTACTTGGGCTACATGCTGTTCTTCCGAACAGAGGCCCCATCTTTAAATGTGGTTCAATATAATTGATTGGATTTCACGTTGCTTATAAGATCACATTTCAGTTGCGCCTTTCCAGCATTCAGCCGACGCTATTGTGCACAGATCTCATTGCCGACAGCCTCGCAGGAAGCCTCTGGCTTGGTTCTAGCAGTGATTGATCCTACCTTTGTTTCCGTGCTCTTACCTTGGAGGGCAGTCCTCCCTCTGATACTCTGATACTCTGATAGAATAACAGCACTCTCAGTGTTTGCATCTTTCTCTTCTTCTTCTTCTTCTTCTTCTTCTTCTTCTTCTTCTTCTTCTTCTTCTTCTTCTTCTTCTTCTTCTTCTTCTCATCCTCCTCCTTTTTTTTCCCTCCTCCTCCTCTTCCTCCCCTCCTCCCTTTTCCTCCTTCTTTCAGCTGGATGCTGGAAAAAATTCAGAAGAGAGGGAAAAAGGAATTGCTCAGTTTGGAGAAAATATCTGTCAATATCAAAAAATGAGAAAACAGAAAGGAGAGGGAGAATTACCAGCTTTCACCTCATTTGCACTTTCAGCCCCCAAGGGTGTATGCTGAGTCAGCTCATGAGACTATGCAGCTGGAGTCCGCCTTAGGTGAGGGCTGAATCACTCACGGGGCCCTATGAGCTCAGCACAGCTGTGACTCTTACTCTAACTAGAGGCTATGGGTAAAAAAAGAGATGGACCTGGCGGAACCTCACCTTGACCCTCTAAACTTGCCTCATTATTTTGTCACCATGATCTTGTTCCTGCCTCCCCTAGACTCCTGGTCTTGACTTGATCTCCCTCCTATTAGTATAGATGAGATACACAACAAAATATGGGAAATAGAATTTATGACATATAATACGCATGTATATGATGTATGAAGCATGAGGTACTCTCAAAGGTAAGAGCAGGCCATGGATGGAGTTAGGAAGGAGTTAGGTAGTGTTAGGACAGAGCTGGGTAGTGTTACCATCTAGGGATCTGGATCAAGTCAATTTTCTCTGGCAGATGAAGAATGAAAAAGCAGGAAAAATCTGGCTCACACCAGGTGGCAGCAAGGAGGGAAACCCAACAGACAGAGTCGGCCACTGAGAGAGAGGCTTTGGTTAGAGGTGAGGAGACACGTCCTACAGCAGGCACGGACAGACAGAGAAAGAAGCCCTGCTCTAAAGGACAGGGGAAATTCAGAGCCACAAAATCCAGTCTCTCCTCTTTGATAGCTGAGGGTTTTTTTGTTTTTTGTTTTTTTGTTTTTGTTTGTTTTGTTTTTTTTTTTTGAAGGGTCTGTAAGGGGTCCTCCTTCATTAATTTAGGGTTGGCCATTTTGAACAAAGACAAGGTGGATGATAGGCCCACTTGGGTGTACACACATCTGGATCTTTAACTTGTTGAGCTGGTCCTCTGTCAGGACAGGCCTGATGGCAGGAGAAAAGGTCGAGCAGGTCTTCATCTTAAGCTGTCAGGTTTTCCTCTCGGATTGGAGAGGAAGGAAGAAGATAGCTAGGGTGGGTCTTATTTGAGGGGATCCCCGTCTAGCTTACAAATGCTTGAGACTCAGGCTATGGCTACTGTGTTTGGCTTTGACTGGGGGAGCCCCTCGTCTATTTTCCTAGCTGCTGGCCTGGCTGCCTCCCCAGTTGTGGACCCCAGATACTTGCTGTTTCTCCTGGCCATGTCCTCGTCATGGTCATCTCCACTCATGGTAGCTTCCTTCTCTCTCTCTCTCTCTCTCTCTCTCTCTCTCTCTCTCTCTCTCTCTCTCTCTCTCCTGTCCTTTCCCCCTTTTCTCTTCCACCTGTGACCCTCCCTACACACACGCACACACACACACACACACACACACACACATACACACACACAGTAACTGAAAGTCTGCCTCTCTCCCTATTTTATTTCCTCCAGTAATTGACTGTAGCTATTTTAATCAACCAGTAGTTTTAGATTAAGGAGCAAGGTTGGCTCAACAAAAGCTGGCTTACATGAGAATTTACTTGTCTTGAGGCAACCAGACCTTAAGATACAGACTTTAGCGTTACAATACATACTAGCAGACCAAACCTCAATAGTTAGCCATCTTGGAGCAGAAGAAGCCAGACAACTTGGAAGTTCGCCACCTTTATTACCTAGTTATGACCCCTTTGCCTATCTGTCTGCCTGTCAGGGAACTAACTCCTGGTCCCTTTGTAGGTTATAAATTATTTTCTAAAGCCATGGTCCTTAAACTTCCTAATTCATCTGGTGTTTGACTGAAGAGATGGTTCACACAGCAGCCAAAACAGCTTTGCTTTCTATAGGGATCTCTGCTCTCAAAAACCTTGTTCCTTGACGTCACTGCAGGAAAGAATTTCAAGATGAGCCAGCGTGAGAGAGTTGGAATTCATTCAAAAGAATCTTACCTTTGATTTAAATGTTAGGCTTAATAGAAATAGACAAACTCAAGAAAAGAATAAGATATGCCCAGGATCATGGATGTAGGCTTTTCAAAGGAGAGTTATAGCTGATCCAATTCTGGTGAAATTTGAAGTTATCTTTAAAGGGCTGCTGAGAAAGTTAAGTGAGATTTACTCTTCAGTATCCAGGATGGACACTGACAAGGTAACACCTTAGGTGATGAGGGTTCTTTAGGAAGTTTACCGTAAGCAAACCTTAATAGACTTAGAAAATTCTCAGGAATTATCAGGGAAAGAGGTAAGCCCACACTTCAGCCAGATACCCCCAATCCTTAAGCACGGTTCATGGCTAAACATTTTTATTTAAAAATAACTCTGTGTGAAAGCAATTGTAAGTGGGGTCACGGTGAAACCACCAGCCTGGACCACTTTGTAGGTAGAAAGAAAACTTCACTGGGGGAACAAACTGCTGTCTGCCTCCAACAACAGAAGAGGGTGGCAACTTGGCAGAAAAGGTTTTATATGACAGTCAGCAGGGAGGAGGGCTTTGAGCTGTGACAAGCTATATGGGAAGTAGATGCTCTTGCCTGGGGTAGTTGACTAGTTGTGGGCAGATAAAGGGAGTTAGTGCCTTCCTTGGTAAAGAGAAACCTGCTTCTTAAGATTCCTTAGGAGTGCTGAATCTAGACTTCTGATGACCCAATAACAATCCTGTTTAACAGTCAGAGTCCAAAGTCCTTCTGTTTATGTCAGAGACCCCAGCAGTGCCTTTTGGGGAAGGGAAGGGCGTCTGCTTTCAATCTAACAGGAATACTGTCTGCATATCAGCAACCTCCATGGCGAATGTAGCTAGTCTGTTGATTCTCAGCAGATAAGAGGCTTCAGCCGGACTCTGAGGGAGAGGGTTCGGTCTCCTTCTCTTTCCCCTGTCCCTACCTTTTCTCTGGCTTTGCATCCTACCGTCTATGTCTACTGTCTCCACTCAGGGCTGGAGATACAACTCATGTCCCAATGGTTTGAACAGGACGTGGCAGAACAGAGCAGATTAAAAAGAATGAAAGGAACAACCACCTATTTTTAAAAACACGCTTTAGCAGATGGAAAGAACTTTCTCTTCAGAGGCTCCAATGAGTCTTTGCTAACTCCACCCTCCACTTTTTGTTGAACTCGCAGTTGCCCTTTCAGTCTAATGCAGCTGTGGTTCTTAACCTGTGGGTTAAGACCCCTTTGAAGATCGAATGACCTATTCAAGGGCTCACCTAATACCATCCTCATATCAGATATTTACATTATGATTTATAACAGTAGCAAAATTGCAGCTATGAAGCAGCAGCCAAACCGGTTTTATGGTTGGGGGGGGGGTCACCACAACACGAGGAACTGTATTAAAGGGTTGCAGCATTGGGAAGGTTGAGAACATTTCCTATACTTTCCCTCTCCTGGGATACTAACCAATGTTATGATGGGAGGGGGGTCCACCCTTGGTGACACTCAAGCCTGCAAATACCTATTTCCTACCAAATTCACTCCTCAGAGCAGCCAATTAAGCCAGTGTTTTGCATTTGTAAGGTCTTAACTTAAAGGGACTCCTCAGAATAACAAATTTTCTCCCATTCAAATTTCAGTGTGTCTTGTAGCTTGGGCAATTAATGTTTTTTAAATCTCAGTATTGTGCTCCCCAAGGTTTCCAGTAATCCTGGGTATGGATGGGAATTACTCAAGCCTCTGATTGCATACTTGTCTCTAACCCCTTAAAATTGGCTGGGTATAACAGCAAGAAATCACTTTTAATTCTAATCCAGTGGCTCCTGTTGACACTATGCGCGTTTCGCTGAACAGCAAAAGAAAAATAACGGTTGCATTGTGAAAGGAATGTTTCCTAGGGTTCTGCTCAATGAGCCTTTTCCCCCAGTATGAGAGTTTGTGGGAGGCAATCCTTTCCATGGCCTTTGCAAATCTGTCACAAAGTGAAGGGCTCACCAACTGTAAAGCAGTTCTTGTATTTCGTGAGTGTGTGTGTGTGTGTGTGTGTGTGTGTGTCTATGTGTGTCTCTGTATGTGTGTCTGTGTGTGTCTGTGTCTATGTGTGTGTTTGTGTGTGTCTGTGTGTGTGTGTGTCTGTGTGTGTGTATGTGTCTGTGTGTGTATGTGTCTGTGTGTGTGTCTTTGTGTGTGTGTAACATTTTGGACACTTTCTTAGCTGTTGGTCCAAGAACTAAGGTGCCAGATAACCACCACTGCCGCCAACCAATGGCTCCTGGATTCACTGTCTCTCACTCTCCAGAATGAGAAACATGGGCAAGCAGTGAATAAAGAAAAGGAAGATTTTCAAGGAAAACCGAGAAAAGTTCTAAGCGTGGCAGGGATTCCAAGACAGAGAGTCTCCTGTGCCTTCTGGTTCAGTTGTCTTAGGGACTTTATGGCAGGAACTGGAAGGAGGCTGGGGGAAACTTTATGGAGAATTATCATCTCTTTTTTAAACATATTATGGCACAAACCAGTTGGTGCATGTTTTCTTGCTGTAGCCATAGAGGTGATCATGCTTTTTTCCCTATATTCAGTGGGGCATGGGCTCACGTGCTCTGTAACTAGCTCCTAATTCACCATGGGCTCTTCTACCTGACTTGCTACAGGATGCTCCCTTCTGTCTCCATGGCATCTCCACGCTGGATGAGCAATTTCATCCAGCGCTCAGCAGTGAACATCCTGCTGCACTGGCTGCTCTGGTCTTAATGAGGAAAGGTGGGATATCACACTTTGGATGGAGAGCAATCTTCACTGTTAATTTTGACCATATCGATTTTTTTTCCCGTTACACATTGACTTTAGAACCCAAAATCTCAATGTAAACTCTCAAATTCTGTCAGTAACATTTCAAATCAATTCTATAAAGTGATACTATTTTTATCTGTATGGGGGGGGGAGGAATCACCCCATTTGTTTCTAAGGCTTTGAAGGAAAAACATTGGAGGCTGTTTTAATTGTGTCATTAAGTTGAAGACTAAATAGAAGTGGGAGCTAGGAATCGAGATCAAGAGAGGGAGCTTCTCTACGGAAAGGAGAATGCAAATTTTATTCTGAACTTTCCACATGTGCAGCTGCAGCTGTGCTGGCAACTGGCTTTGGTCGTTTCCCTACAGCACTGAGTCATGTTTATGGATTCTTTTAGTAGGAGAACTTCGCTGTGATTTAGCAAAGGAAGGGAAGAGGAGGAACAACCCAGTTAACAGTTGGAGAAGAAGCAGGTAGGGCCGTTCCCTGAACACGGTGAAAAGGCTCCCTCCTACCTGTGTGTCCTTACCGACGTGTGTGTGATACCTGTCTCAACAGAGGCTTAAGGCACACCGACGTCACTCTTCCCCACTGCCTCACCATCATCTGCTCTAAGAAGACAAAGGCAAATCAATAGTATTTGCGAGGTGACTCTATGCTATCTGTTGGAGCAATCGCTTCTCCATCCTATCTGCTGCTTCTACCCCAACCCTCTATCACTTCTGGGCAATAAACTACTTACTCTCTTCTAGGAGAGCGAACTGGAATCAGTATAGTAGAGGGAGCCACTGACCTTACTGAATTAACAGGTTCCACTCATATCACAGAGAGACCCAGACTATATTTGAGGGGTCCTCTGGCTTTCTTTCTTTTTTATTGTTTCCTTTACAGATCTCATAGAATGCACATGTTGAGGAACTTAGTCTATCAAACAATCAGCACCATGTGTGAGGGGTTGTGCCTGTAATTTCAGCACTTAGGAAGTAGAGATAGGGGAAGCAGGAGTTCAACCCCAGGCTCAGCTCTACAGCAAGCCTGAGGCCAGTCTAGGCCGCACGTGATCATATCTCAGAGAACAAAACAACACATATCCAGATAGTTTCAATAATAATGTCTTGTTCGTTAATTGATCAAAATGGGAATTTTCCAATCAGAGCTTTGATTTAGGCGATGTGATTAGTATTGTCAAATGAACTGTTATTCCTTTGGGAAATGGGGACACTTTATGTTAGAAAAAGGGAAAAACGAGAGAGGCAAGTGCATAGGAAGAAGCAGACATGAAATCAGCACTCAGAATGAGCTTCCGTAGGAGGAAAGGCCTCAGAACAGCAGCCAGCCATGATCCAGCCTTGACACAGGAGGGCAGTAGATGGGACATCAATACCATGCTTGGGACTGTGAAGGAGGATTCTTCCTTTTAAATCTGGACATCTGCCTTAAGAAAGACAGTCACAGTAGACCAAATGGGAGAGACAAACCCTTCCAAAGAACAAGGGAAGGTTCTGACTCACAGGTACTAAGAGGAATGGGCATGCTTCGCGCCACTAATCTAGCCTGGCTTAGTGTACTTGAGGAAGGACACAGAGAAGGGTTCTAGGTAGGATGGTAAACTTATCTCATAGCTTTGATGGGGATGGGCTGTGAGGCTCAGAGCACAGCATGTTTTCCTATCAGCTCTGTCCCAGAGAGAGAGCTGCAGAGGAGCGTGACCTGGTATCTTAGCTACAGATATCAGGTACACTTTTTAGAAATATAAACAGGTTCCTTTGATGAATGTGATGCGTCACGAATGTTTATGCACAAAAAGCAAATCCATGAATGCTAAAAAGTAGTTCTGCATCAGGGAAAATTGAAGAATATTATAAAACCTCTACTTAGATCTCATCTTTTATGCATTCATTTGGTCCTTATATTTTATGCATCTTAAGTACCAATTACTTTTTCCAGAATTCTTTTTAATCCTGTCCTAGCTTTATGCTACACTGTTAACCAGCACCTGTCAAAAGGACATCAAAGCAAGGTTAGAGAGGTGCATATTCCAGCATATGCTAGAGTTTCTTCCTCAAAGCTCTGCTTGTCACTAAAACCACAGCTACCGTCTTATTCTGCTTACAAGTTACTGCTCATTGAAAGAAGCAAAGGCATGAACTCGGGTGGGAATATGAAGCAGAAACCACAGAGGATCAGTGCTTACTGACTTGTTCCCCAGGGCTGGCTCATACAGCCCTGACCCACCTGCCTAGGGATGGAACCGCCCACAGTGGGCTGGGCCCTCCTACATCAATTAGCAATTAAGAAAATATATCAGAGAAATGGCCATAGGCCAAATCTGACCTAGGCAACTATTCAGTGGAGGTCCCCTTTTGCCAGGTACTAGGGTCCTGTCAAGTTGACAGCTCAGTCTATGACAGCAAGCAAAATTATGATAAACTACCATAACATCGGCGGGTGACAGTGGCATTGCTACAACATCACTGTGTACTTACAATACTTGAGATAGTTATTTGGCAAAGTAAGGCACAAGTCTGAATTAGAGTACAAGAAAGAAAGTTGGGGCCTTATAATACAGTAGATATGCAAATGTGAGAGCTGTGTACTGTGGAAGTAAGAAACAGATTTTTCATTAATATTTCAACCCCATATATTAAAAAAACAAAAACAAAAAAATACTTAGGAGTCAGGAGAATGGGGCAGAAAGTGAGGTCCAAAAGGCCTGGAGCAAAGGCTACAAAATTAGCATATGAAAGACAGCAGTTGACATAGAGAAAGGCTGGAAAAGATTCAATTAAATCAGGCCATCAGTGCCACTGAAGAGATGCTCTGGAGTGTCTGAAGGTGACCAGGACTCATTCCAATCCTAAACTCCCTGGGTGGAGATCTAAGAAAGCTACCCATGATGCTCTTGGTAGAACCACAGAGGACACTGCCTTCACACACCATGCAAATGAGCTCAAAGGCTCCAGCAGTGTGACAGACATCAAGGCCCCAACTCTGGAGCTGAGCCCCATATGCTGCTAAACTTCCCTTCTACTCCCTTGGCAATGTATTTTTCTCTAATAAACTGTTCCTGATTCAGCCACTCGCTGCCTTTCTCCACCCAGTTCCTTGTTCCAGGATCTAAGAACCTAGAAATGCTTCATAGTTGCTGCTGAGCGCCAATTTCTGAAATATATATACATATATATACACATACACACATATATATATATATATATATATATATATATATATATATATCTCATGAAACAGTTTACAACAGCAGTTGGCAACATTTATCTTCATCAAGTATCTATTTTCTTTTGGGCACTAAACTAGATTTTCTAAACCCCCACCTCCACCCCCAGGTTACCTGGTTTAATCTTGTCAATAGTCTACAGAAGAAGTTGACTGTTAAGAGCCAGGCTTGGCAGGTCATGCCTGTAATCTCGGTATTATAGCCACTCACCTTTCTACTCACACCTTCACTGACTCCTTAACCCTGTCTTTCGTTAGAAGTCATAATTTCCATCCTCAGACAGACCCAGGGACCTCGATGAGGTTACACATCTAGGACACTGAATCCAGCTAGTACACAATGCCTGTAAGTAGAAGGAGAGGTCTAGACTCATCTTAGAGAAACGCACGTCCCAACACTACTAGTTTGTTTCTCGGTACCTTTCCAGAATTTCCTCCTATACATTAATTCACACCAAAAATAACAACACAAACCCAACAGCAACAAAATCACATAGTTCCTGTGTCACACAACAGTCTGCACCAGTCACTTAACCATGTTCCTTACATATGTTATGCCTGAAGAAATAAATATTTGTCAAATGAATATGAGGCTTAACACATCATCCAATAACCAGAGCAGCTTTAGAAGGCATAAAAGATCGTTTTGATGTAGGTGGAAGGCAGAAATTGATAGAGAGCAGACAGTGTAAGAAAAGGAGTTAAAATTCAACAGTCTAAGCCCACAGCCAGGCCCTTCTCCCCGGAGAACCCTCTCCAGAGATTATCCCAAGTGGAAGACTTTGCAGTTAGGTTCTGAGAACTCATTTTATTACATTTGACTTGGAAATCAATTTAATGCTTGTCACAGTTGCCTCAGAAGTGGCCCCCGAGAAAAAGATGAAAGCCATGTGGTTTTCTTAGAAGGCGGTCCCAGGAAGAATGAGTAAGAGACTGGGGAAAGGAGCCTCCCCCCGACACACACACAAGGGAGAGCTGGCCACTGTCAAGTGGATGGACACTGTAGCAACTGACCTGAAAGCCACAGGAGAGACTAGGGAGGTAGATCTGAGGGTTAAGGGAACACTCCTATGCCTGAACATCCTGGGGTGGAGCTGGAAATCCCCAAGTCATCTAGAGACCTGGGGGAACACAGAGCACCAGATAGCAAGTAATTGACCCTCAGCTACGTTTATCCTAACAGCTGAGATCCTGGAAGAAGAGGTTGTTCAAGGTCCTGCAAGTAGACCCGAATAAATGGCAGATGTGTCCTATTTGTGTACAGGAAGTCTCAAAATGGTAAAATAAAAAAAAAAAAAAAGTTATCAGTTATCTCCGCTGAAAATTCAAAGAAAACCCACTCCACATCCTAGGAGGATGGTTCTTAGAACTTGATGAACTAAAACTTACATGGGAAAGCAATCAATCTCAGCCAAGTCAATCTAAATAGGGACAAAGGTTAGACACATGCCATGAGTAGATAACTAGGCTTCCAACATCCCAGTCATCGAAGCAATGTGTTCCCACAGGGGAAGTGCACTAGGCTAGAGATTTCAGAATGAAGCATTGAAGGTCATAGTAGCTAAAAGCAGGGATCATTGGACCTCAGGGCAGAATACTGGCTTCAGTGGCTTTTCAGGAATAATAACCAGCAGGAAGACTTTGCCTTCTTCTTCTTCCCAACTCACTTATTGGAAGTTAATCACTGAGGATGTCACCAAGGCTTCTGGATTTTCTGCTATACCATGATTAGTACTTTTTCCAAGAGGGTAGGGTTACAGAGTAGTTTTACAGTTTGCCCCAATTGTATTGCATGCCCTCCCACATCCTCATAGGAACAGGAGCCCATTGTTTGCATAGAAGATAGAACCTAAAAGAGCACAACCCTGCATCCTCCTTCATTCCATATTCCCCTGAAAGCTTTGGATTTGAAGCCCCCCCCCTCAGTAATAATTTCTCTTTAGAACTCTGTCTATGGGACACCATGACAATAAACATTCACTATACTGTTATATTTTTTTCGTGCCCCCAAATGCATGGTGAGAGGGGTTAGAGATGCTCTGGTTAGCAAAGTGCTTGCCACACAAGCACAAGGCCTGAGCTTGGTCTCTAGAACTCTGGTAAAAAAGCTAGGTCTGGGAACACAGGTGCTTACGATCTCAGCATTGGGCAAGCAGAGACACAAAGAGCTCTGGTGGTGTCGGGTAGCTTGCATATCCTACTGGCACTCTTCAGGCCAATAAGAGACTGTCTCAAAACGTAGATGGCACTTGAGGAACAATGCCTAAGGTTGCCCTGTGGCTTCTTCAGGTAAGCACACACACATGAAACTTTCTGTCTCTCTCTATGTCTCTGTCTCTGTCTCTCTCTCACACACACAAACATACCCACACATATGAATACATGCACATATGCATACCCAAAAATGCATGACGAATAACATTCATGTAGCACATGAATTGTTGAATTATTCATAAACCCTGAAACCAAGACCCAGCTCATGTAAAAGAGCAGGGTTGATTGGTCATGTCTGTGAGGGCATAGTAAGAAAAGGAGGTGTTAGCACACACATCTAAAATTTATTTTTCATTTAAAGGGCATGCTCTTATCCAGAAGTACAAACATAAATACTGTTCCGTTAACTTAGGAAGTGTGGCATTGTATCCAAAATAGTAAATCAATACAAACTTCTTCCTACACCATTCTTAAATAGATCTAGGCATGAAGCTACAGCCTTTCTCCACTAAGAGGGGAAGGCAGACTTGAAGAATTAAGTGACTCATCGCTAACCACTGATGAGGAAACTAGCTAATGATGATGAACTAGCTAAGCTTTCCCTCCCCATTACGGTAGATGACCAGGTATGCCCAGGTACTTAAGATAACCTGGCTGCCATTGGTTAGCACCCAAGACATTACTGTGCTTAAATGGGTTGAATGGTTGTTCCCAGGCAGGAAAGTAGGAGAGCAGGCTAAAACTGTCCCAGCATTTAATTTCTTGAAAATGGTGGTATTTCACCTCTTTCCAAAAGGGAGTTGAAATTGCGACTGCCACATACAGTCTTGTTAATGACAAAAGATAGTCTTGTTATTAACCATCTCTAAAAGATGTCTTCAGTATTATCCCAGTGAAAGCTCAACTCCACTTGCTCTGGATTATCTTTCATTTGGTGTCCTTTTCTGTGGGAACTTTACACAGCCACTTGCTACCCGGTGTTTTCCTGTGTCTGGCTTATCCACAGAACTCAGGCCTACAAGCTGCTCTGACCTGCCCTTAGGACTCTCCTTTGGCTGATGACATGAACACACAGCATACAATCTCCTCTGACTGTCCAAGGCCTTCGTTACAGCAAAGGATCCCAAAAAACAACTATGTCTGCTTCTTTACTCTGTAAACCAGCCTGCAGATTCGTTGTTGTTCCCTGGAGAAGATCAAGCGCTCCGTAGAAAGTTACACAGCTATCTATCCAGTGGTGAAAACAGTCGCCAGGCTCTTAGCAGGATCCTCTTCTCATTAGAAAAAGAGACAAAGACATTAAACCTGCAGCTGAGTTCTCTAAATGCTTTGCTGGGCCATCTGTGCTTGCTTGCCTTTCTCTCACTTCTTAGGAACATTTTCAAATTGAAATGCGCAAAGTAATATAAAAATATACCGTTGCAGAGAATAATTGAGGGAATCTGGGGCAAGATGGAGGAGAGAGAAAAAAATTAGATAATAGATGTTATAAACCAAACATATCCACAAGACTCTACACAGGTGCTAAAATTGGCCCATCCATCCATATGCCTTCTAGTGACAAGGATACAGAAAGAAATCCAGCCTTTGGAAGGCATCTGGTCAGAAGCGTCTCCGTGCTTGGGAAAATAGGGCGGCTTCAGGGCCCCAGTCATATTTCTCCTAAGGGTCCTTAGAAAAATTATGGCTTCGGTGGACCCAAAGGCAGATCTTGACAGGCTACTCTTGAGCTGTCCTGCATGCCAGTGAGAATCCAATGTCAGAGCTAACAAATGATAGTGCCGGAACAAGAAGCCGAAGATCTGTGGTCCAAGCACATAACTCACAGCCACATGCACAGCACCCAGAGCCCAGGTTCTTTTCTGCACAGTGTTATGGTTTGAATGTGAGACACCTCCCAAAGCCTTCTGTGTTTGAACACTTGGTCTCCAGACTTGTGGCGCTGTTTTGGCAGGTCGTGGGACCTGTGAGAATGATGTAGGCAGCAGATGTGGAACACCGGATGTGGAGGGGAGGCAGGATGCACCTGGAAGGTGACATCTGTTCCTGATCCTATTTAGAGCACCCTGCCACCTGATCTCCTGAGATGTGAGCAAGCGTCCCCACAAAGTTCCTGTCACTTCAGCTGCCACACCTTCTCTACAGTGATGGGTGGTACCCACTGAACCATAAATATATATATAAATCTTTCCTCTCTTAGCTTGCTTCTGCTTGGTGTTTGATCAAAGTAATGAAAAGTTAACTAAAGCAATTGGGATCTTACTGTGAAGCCTAATAATGTCTATTAGGCATTTCTGTAAGTGTCTTGGCATTTCCGACCAAGCTTATGGAATGGTACTTCTAAAGCCTGAATTTTCAGTGCAGACTGAGCAATGGAATGCTAAACACTGTGAAGACCATGCATCTTGTTGTGGACATGGAAGACAGATTTGAAGAAATAGCTTTTTTTTTCTTATGCCATCATGGTCGTCTTCTATAAAACAGAGTTTCAGGAGAACATCAGAACAAGGGCAAATGTACCAATTCTGTGTGCTGAGTTTCTGAACTTTTGCCTCACCCCACCTTAACACAGGTGATTAGTCCCATATGATATTCTGAACCATCCCAGGACCTAATCAAGCACAGAGCGCAACTATCCTCATTGGTTTTAAAATTAAAACCTTGAAATGGCGCTACACAGACAGTATAAGACTATATGCAGACCAAAGACAGTGACTTTATCCATGGAAAGTCACAGAGCTGCTCTGATGACCTGTACCTGTGAACAAGGGCAGCTGCTCTACCAACGGAGACTGAGGAATCTCCCCTATGTCCTTACCCGCTTTAGCCTCAGGTAAAGAGGAAGCAATAACCTTTGTGATAAACAGGTTTTTGAACACCCCCCCCCCACACACACACACACACACCACGAGTGGTCAGAACTAATTGCATAAACTTAGAACCGGTTCGTTTTCTTGTAGTAATCAAATCTATATTTCCCCAGTGGAAAGATAGCCTACTTACACAGCCAAGTCACTGTGGCAATGTAACCCCACCAGGCTTCAGCAGTGGGTCAGCTTCTTACTCGGATAGTGTGTGCTGCACAGCTCTTGCTCTTGCATGGCATATACTAGTTGAGCTTTAGACCACCCAAGCCCATCAGATCTAAACACTCAACTGCCTTCATCATATCCTCTTATTATTATTTAAGCCTCTACGATCTGATAGGAGGAACTCGTAGAATTCCTGTGGAGGAAAATTAGAAACTTGTCATTTGCTAGAAGAAAGAAGGTGCCACAAGCCAACTGCAGCCCAAAGGAAGGTGTTTGCACTGTGGGGCCCTCCAAGAGCCAGCATGGCACGTGGCCAGTGCCAGAGTGACTGTGAAGACAGCCTGATGAGAGATTAATACAACCAATTTCATGGACTCAAGTCAATCGACATTGTTGAGAAAGAAAGTGTCATTGAGTATAATCTCTTACTTGTAAACTGCAAAATAATGATTGATTGATTGACTGATTGGTCTCTTGGAACCTGGACACTTTCCTTTGGCAGACGCAAGCCCACCATCCTCTAGTTCTTAGTCCTCATGAAAGGATGGACATGGCACTTTGATCTTTCATGACAGAAAATGATGGGAAGCTTAAAACATGGAGGGAAGAACTTTTTAAAAGGATCTCTTACCTTCCAAAGGTCTGAAATGAGAAGAGGTCAGATGATCAGAGTGGACTGGCCGAATACAGTTCTGTTTTCTTGAATGCCAGCCATAGGCCATGTGCAACTAACAATTCAACGCTTCCAATAGTAACGATAATATATAACATGCAGTCAAGACCATCTTTACAAAAAGCTCTTTATCTATTATCTATGACATTTTTAGGCCTGGTGTGCACACATGCAACCTCAGCATTTGGAAGGTGGACTCAGAAGGATCAGGAGTTCAAGGCCATCCTCAGAGCTAATTTAAGACCACCATGTCTTGAAAATAAAACAATAAAGAACTTTTACAGTAAATCTAGGGAGTGGTTCACATTCCCATTCTATAGGTAGATAATTACATTAATAGTTAATTAGTCAGAATTAGGGCCTCAGATTGTTAGGTTTGCCCACCTACTCCCAATGAGCCAATTAAAACAGCCAGACTTCTGGATAGATTTCTTTGCCCCTCTTCCCAACATGGCCACGATGAATAGATCTCTTTTTGTGCTTTTCACTATTAATTCAGCCACTTGGATTTTCATGTGGCAGATGGGTAGCCGTACCTGGCTTGTAAGGGCTCAGGCTGTGACCATAAGTCTGGCAACACTACCAGCCTAAGGTCATATACCCAGAGTGTGCATCATCTGGAATTCAAATCCAATTCTAGCTTTTTTTTTTTTTTTTTTTTTTGCCAAATAACACTTTCTCCAAAGATGATCAAGAGGCCTTTGCTAGTATGTGTTCATCCACAGGAGACCTGAACTGTCTAACTACACACTGGCCAACACTATAGGCTGTGAGTCAATTGACAGATCTGCCCCCTTCCTCTCTTGGTGATCTGGGTTCCCTTTGATAAATTGGATATTATAGTGGGACCAACCTCAAAGGGCTATTACAAATTAAATAGAATGGTTAATGTACCTCTCTTTGCATGGTGCCTGGATACAGTAAGTACTTAATTGCCTTGGCTGATGATGATAATGAATATGATGATGATAATGAATATGATGATGATAACAACGATGACGATGATGACGATGGTGGTGGTGATGATGATGATGATGGTGATGTAGTGGAACTAGGGGTAGAGACACCATTTCTCATAAAATAGTCTCTATCTTTACCTTTCTGGCTGCTGATGAAACTTTGATAATAAAGCCCATATCAAAATCATGTGCTAGGTATTCGCTGGCCCCTTAAACACTAACAGTCTTTGCCATGCTCAAGAATCTAGAAAACAAGGCTAGATCCCACACGCACAGAGCATGCAGACACCCAGAAGACATGGCAGGAGCATCTCCCAACAGTGTAGGAAACCTCACTCTCTGCCCTCAGCTCTTCTCCTGGATGATGCCCTCCTAGAACTCTTGGTCGTGTCCTCAGCCACTGGCCCTCCAGGCTACAGGAAAATGAGGACACGGGGCCCATTCAGGGGACTTCCTCGCCAGCCTTCATCCAGATGTTTGGCACCAGGGGAACAGGCAGGGCCTTAGTTTCCTTTGGACAAGTAAAGAAATTAATTTTAAAGGATGTGTCACCCTGGATGTAGAAAACAGGTTGCCACAGGGTTTCGCCAAGCAATATTTGAAGCTGGGGGAAAGGACTCTGGCATCAAAGTAAAGACGCATGCCTTGTTAGGTCACCTAAAAAGTCCTTGCCTCCCATCAACCTCTATCCTTCTTCCAAGAGCACCAGGCCAGATGCTTACCCTGTTTCAGTTCAGACAGTCGGCCAGACCTCAGTATCCCTGCACTTCCCCTTGGCAGGGCAGCCCTGAGAATATAGAACATGGCAGCAGCTTCTGGGATAGGCTGATTGGTGACCAGGCTCAGCGCTCTCCTCTCTGGGAGGTTTCAGGTTTCAGAGTAAGGAGAGCCAGGGAAGAAAGGGCACAAGGAGTTAGTTGCTCCTTCCTACCTCCCTGTTCAGAGGCACATGATGCTTCTATTAAAATGATAGAGCATCTTGATTCCCCATGAAATTTCCATTCCACAATTCTAATGGGATTCAGATGGCCTCACCTGATAGGTGAACTCTGAGAAGCTTTCGAAGCTCCTGGTCTAAATTAGAAATGTTAATGTCCCCTAATGGTATGACAATTGTGTTTTCAGAGACGGAGGTGGGGGGAGCCTGGGGGGGTTGTTGAGATGGCAGGGAGTGGTAGTGGTCGGTTGTGACATGGTCCGTCCCTCTCTGTGTCACTACTTTGAATTCCCATTTCCACGGACTGCGGGGATGTTACTGGGAGATTCTGGGCAGGCACCTTGTGCTCTGTGCCACAGATTTAGGAGCATGAGTAACCAACCCTGTGTGTACCCTTTGCAGGTCTGTGATTAGGGTCAGGGAGAGGTGGGACATTCACAAATTGTCTGCCAGTAGAGCTACTACCAGCTTCTTTGTCCAGAAAGTGACAGCTATGTTCTTTTGTCCTGATGAAATTTCCTAAGTGTTGGAGACAGAGAGTGTCTGTTTAGTGGGCAGAAAATAATTAGCTGTGATTTGTTGAGGATCTATTATACTTAGACACAGGGTGTCTTAGGTCATTTTCAGAACAGCTCTATCAATGGAAACTATTATTATCCCCACTTTTGAGAAAATGGACACAGGTTAAGTAACATGTCTATAATCACAGACGATTGAATGGTGACATCCAAACAGATAGACCCTACTGTGCTACACAGTGCCTGTGTCAACCACTGTCCTTTAGCACAGACCCACCTGTGAGTTGTTCTTAACTCTCCGTGACTTTGATAAAAAGGCATCATATTCACACCTCAGAAATAAGAGCAGCACGGCCCACTCCATGAGGACTGCTTCAGAGATTGGGGGTACCGATGTCCATGACGTCCCAGGTCTCTGCCTAAAAATGTCCAAGTTTTGATCAAATGTGACAAAGGGGCCTGGCTCTGGGGTTCAGCTATTAATATCCAAAAGCCAGTGTTGCCTTTTAACTCTTAGCCTTGCTTCCTCTTCTGGGAAATGGGGGTCGAGGGCAATCATAGTGGGGTTTATACCAATAGATTCAGGAAAGAGAAACAGAAGAGATAAATAGACAGACAGACAGACAGACAGACTGACAGACAGACAGACAGACAGACAGACAGACAGACAGACAGACAGACAGACAGACATGGATGATGTACTTCCATCGTCTCAGAGGATGGAGAGGCAGAAACAGCAGCTTCTATCAAACTAGTACACAAGGAAGCCCAATGACACTGCTTCAAGGATTTTAGCTGTTCCATAACTATGACTAGTCAGCATATTTCCATGTGATTTTCAAGCATGCTGTGGCAAAGTTACAATCTAGGGTCATTTCTCTCATGCTTCTCAGCATATGATTTCCTTTAAAACCCCACCCTACTGCCAGGTATATTGTTGGTCAGAATGATTTAGTAGAACTATCTTCACACACACACACACACACACACACACACACACACACACACACACATGCCTGCACCATTCAAATTACTCCAAGGAAGTGACTTCCTTTTGCAGATGCAATTTAGCTGATTACGTGCAATTATGAGTATTCATTCACCATCCAAGCAGAGCCCTGCGCTGGGTCCTATGGGGAAGGCGGGTGAGACTAGATTTATCTAAACCATGGCCGCCTTGGGATGATCATGCCAAATTTAAACTTTGAGATATTTGACTTTCTCAATGTGGCTTCCTGTTTTGGAGAAAAGACTTTGAAGAAATAATGATTAAAAGGAGGCTGAAAGCCATTCCTGTACACCAAGCAGCTTGTTCAAAACAACATTTTAATGATTTAAGTGTAAATGAATCAAAAGCATATGGATTAGATTTCCCTCAAAATACGCATGATTTTTAAAGGCGGGAGAATGGAATGAAGAATTTCCCCAAATTTAGTGTTCTTTGGAATTTCCTTTTCTAATATGATTAAAAAATTGATGCTGGGGGAGCCTGGGAAACAGAGGGGATGGATTTACTTTGAACTGCACTTGGCAAGTAGAAAAGGGATGAAGAAAAGGTTTCTAACATCTCTTTTAAAGGGGTACCGTCCTTTTCCTCAGGCATCAACTAATGCATTCCAACCAACATTTTTTGATGATTTAAGTGTAAATGAGTCAATGACATGCAGGTTGCATTCGAAATACACATGGCAATTAAAAGTGAGGCAGGGCGGCAGAAATCGCTTGATAAAGGATATCTGGGGCTTTGCCGAACCCATAATGCTAAAAGAAATTGTTGATGAGTCTCTCACAGACCCTGCCAACCTGACTATGCAAAGAAGAGGGGCTGTGTGTAATTGCCCTAGCTGTCTTCTTTTTAGATGTCTCCAGGGAATATCCAGGCTCCAAATAACTTCACCTGTCTCTCTAGTTTTCTTCACAAAAGAGGACCCTTCCTGAGTGAGCAACTCCATTCGGCTGTTTGAGCATTTCGTTTCCTTGATCAACATACGATGGATGCTATCTGTCCCCTTACCAAGACTCCCTCTATCTTCTGTTTGTTTTCCAATTGTTCCACTTGGCACTTGAGCGGAGCAAGCAGCAATCCCTGCACAGAGAGCAAACTAGAAACCAGGGGTTTCCTGTGTCCCCCTCATAGGTCTACTGTTCCCCTTTCCATGCAGATAACAACTTTTGAGCTAGCTTGTCTGTAAACCACAAGCAGGTACAGGAAGCCATTTCCTTGTTTGGAGTATAATGAAAAACCACCATATAAAAGAACCACCTCGAATACGTTCTGCCAACAGCATGTGAGTATGAATTGAAACACTCTTGAGTTCTCTTGGGCTACATTGTCTCTATAAAGCCTTGGGAGTTGCTACACCCCTTACTCCACCCCACCCCCAGAGAAGCCCATTTCTCTTTATCCTGGATCCTGAAACAGCTAGAGCCCCATAGGGAACATTTGTATCCTATGTGTTACAAATTCATAACCTTTCAAGGTGAACAAGGTCCAAGATAGCACCGTGAAAATCTCTGCTTCAAAGCCTGCCAAGAATCCTAGCATTGGTTTAACAAACCTGTCTCAAATGCTGGACAAAAGAGATGGGATCTTTGAAGAGCACCCCCAGGAAAGAAGATCAGTCTACTGTTTGACTATGTAGATTACCCCTTAGCCCGTCCACCTCTGCTCCTTGTTTGGGATCTTCTCAGCACTTAGTGGTTTCAAATTTATTGCAACCTTGCATGCATCTAGTTTGTTTTCAAGAAAATAAGCATGTGCGGTCAAGGCTGCTTAAAAGGGCTCAAAGGAAAATTAATTCGATGGTGTTCCTGCTGTGTTTGTGCGGGTGGGGTCCGGGTGTGGTGTGGGAAGCAGCTATTATTTGGTGATCTATATAAAGATCCCAGTGTTATCCCTTTTTCCACTCAGGGACTTTGAGCAACCATAGTGCTGTGTGGGAAGGCAGCTCTCTTAGCCTTTTCCAGTGAGCTTGCTCTATGAATTTCTACAAAGCAGACAGCATTAGCAAATGCCTGGGGAATTCTCATCTCCAGACAGCCCTTGGAAACATTTTGACATTAATAAAAATGTGTAGATGAGATAATAAACTGAGATGGGGCCACCATTTCAAAAGGTCCCATGACCTTTTTTTGTTTTTGTTTTTGTTGTTGTTGTCGTTGTTTAGTTGTTGTTGTTGTTGTTGTTTGTTTTTGTATTTTTTTGCTATTCTTCCTATCACACACTCACAGGGAACAACAGAAAGAGAGCAAGATGGAAGATCCAAGACACAGGTTACATGGCCCGCCATTCTAAGTCACAATTGTGAGAGGACAGGGAATTTCTTTGCCTTTGTCCTCAGTCCTCATCACTGTGGCCACTTGGGTTAGATACTGCCTTTAACGAGCAGCAGCTTTGGAAATGAATTATGCCCTTGGCTTGTGCACTTTTAGGGTTCCAAGGACCAAGAATCAGCAGAGAGTCAGGACCTGGAAGCTCACAGATCTGCTTAATTTTATTTCCGGAAAGCAATCAAACAAGGGGCATTTGGGCCCTCCAGCGGGGCCCACTCCGAATCAAGATAGACAAGTTCACAGGCCCCTGCTGACATAAGATCGATTGGCCATCCTGGACCATTTAGCAAACAGTTTACACAGGCTGCCTGGGTACTGGATTTAAATGAAATGAAAACGATCAGGAGAATTCCCTATAAAGTTGACTTGATCTATATTAGGGAGCGGGCTAATTATAGGGATTGGCATATATGGAATCAGAGTGAAACACTATATGGGACTTGAGAGTGGTGGTCTTTTATACCAGGGTGGTCTGAACCCAGGGTTTAATGTATGTACAATATACAAACATTTTTGACAGACCATTAACACCTATAATCTTGTAAATATTTGCAATTTTCTAGATCATAAATATAGCTGCATAAGCAGTTCTTTCAGAACATCATTTATACACCATTAAAGGTTAATTTACAAGTTAGTACCTTATAGAAAGAAGATATGTGGGTTTAATGCTTGCTTTCTGCAACGGAGACTAGTGTCTCCAAATGCAATTTGTAGCTCTCCTGTGGGTCTGACTGGGGTCCTATTCAAAGTACTATTTGAATTCTTTTCATCAGCTCATATTCACAGCAAACTCAATCTTCTGTTGTGGAGGGAGGGAAAAAAAACAGAGGGAGAGAGAAAGATCTGAGGTCTTCAAGCTGTACTTGCAAGCACACAACTGTTTATTTGAACAGTCTCTCCTGACACCTTCCTCGTTTGTCATTGTCCCTGTGATACCTGCTGCTGTACTATACCCTCCATCCTGAAAGGCTTCATGTAAAGACCTCCTTGCAGCGGCCAAGGAACAACAATAAGGCTGATAAGATTGAGCACTGAAGCATTACTATGTTGTGTTTAAATTTTGTAAAGTTCAGAGGGCACCAAGAAAAGTGTCTCGCTCAGGACAGTCTTCCAGCCAGGTTACACAGCCACACTGGGGAAGATGATGGTGGAGACTCCAATTCCCATAGGCGGCGTCTCACAAATTACGGAGACTGAAAGAGGTTGGGGAGGGGCGCTTGGGAAAATGGTTGGTAAATGTGGGCCAAACCCCCGGTGGGAAAGCCACAGATGGAGGTCAAGTGACCACAGCGGTTTTGTGTTGTCTCTGAAGAAGCTGTAGAGTATAACTTACGCAGTAGGCTGGAGCCGTGCTTCCTCTGCTGTGGGATTCCATGGATATCATTGCTCTTGTTTCTGAAACCTGAACAGCCTGGCCCTCTGCCTGCATGCCGGCCTGGCCTGGCACAGGGGCTTTTCATGAATCACGCGTCTAGTTTGTGTCTCAGATCTCCCAAACGTCAAGTGGGGTCTCAGTATTCTCCCAGCAGCTCTGGGGGTTTTTCCAGCTCCCTGGAATTCAGAGAGTTTGCCATCCCCCTCCCCCCCCACTACTCTTTTCCTGATTAGCTACCTGGATGTTTCCCAGGTAAACCTACAGTCTCCTGAGCTCTTCAGCCCCTCACAAAGTCAGAAGTTTCCAGGATGAATAGACAGCTCTTCCCACACTTGTAGCCCTCAGCAAATATACAAGACACAGAAAGCAATCCTGGGACTGTTGCTGCATCTCTTGACGTACAGCAATAACCAAGGTGACAGTAGGACCTGGTAGTGATTGTCAGAAAAGCCCATGACACATGTGGCAATAGAGCTTAACTTTATCACTTGGAGCCTTAGAGTTCTGGAGGTTCTAACCTTTCTGACCTCGGAGAAAACACCTTTTTGGGGGCCTCGTTTTCTCATTTTTAAATTACATTAGACCATTAGCAAGATGGTCTCAAAACCTCCTCTCACAACCAATGTATCTTCCGTGGGTCCTCTCATTGAAGGCACATACAACCTATTGGTATTCTCTTCCAGCTCCCAAGACTTGTGTAGCAGCATAATCTTATCCCATGCTCTGCCTCCGGTCCTCTTTCTGTGTGTCTGGGTGTGTCTCTGTGTCTATGTCTGTGATATATGTGTTTGTCTGTGATGTGTGTGTGTGTGATGTGTGTGTGTCTATGCTTTATATGTGTGCTATGTTTGTGTGTGTCTGTATGTATGTATGTGTGTTGTGTGTGTGTGTGTTTGTGATGTCACCATCAAACTCAATGCCTATCTGAAGAGTTTCTGTCATCTGTTCTCTGCTCTGTTTCTCTCATTCCAGATTTATTTACTATGATTTCAGAATAATCGTAACTGTAAGAATTGATTTAAGTCCATGAACCTTGTGGGTGTTACAGATTACAAACTGAGAATGCAACCAAGATTTGAAAATGCTATGTTTTAAAAGGTTGGGGGTTTTAGCTATGACTGAGGATTTAACGAAACCCCCAAAGACTTCACACAACCTGAAGGCAAAGTGATAGATCAGCTCTGCAGAATAACCAATCAAGGGCAAAGTATATGATGGAGGAAAGATAGACAAAAAAAAGCATTAGCAATATTGCTCCAGGCTTTTCAGGGGAATATGAGTAGAGGGTTTTTGCAGTCAATAAATGATGAAATGTGGTAGTCTTGATCTTTCTTTTTTTCTTGTGCTGAGTCATGGTCTGAGTGTTGGGGTTTGAAATACAATCATGCTGAACCCTTGGCTGTATATCATTCCTTTTGTTCATGAAAGGTCTTTGATGCCAAGGCCTTCCAGGGCTTGCACTGTTAGGGTCTCTACCCTGAAAAGGTTCTACTGACATCTAAATCTGATCCTGGGACATCCAAGGCACATCCTTGCTGTATGGTACTCAGAGTACCTCCACCTGAGCCATTTTCATCACTTCCCCATCTTGCCCCTACCTCAAAGTCACTGTACTCCTCCCAACTCCCCCTCAAGGCCCCACCTCAGCGTCTTCCCTACAGTCTTCCCTACACTGAGAGTGACAATCTTTTCTGTGCACACTGGTGGTTCCACAGGCTGACTTGTCAGCTGTCCCCCCACCCCAAAGGCTCTGTGATCCCAGCTCTATTGTTGTAAATTGAGGTCAGGTAAGTGATGTCTCAGGCTACATAGCCTTAGCCCGGTGTGGCCAGCCATCCCTACCAAGTGCTGGGATCTCACTCTGTGCCCTCAGTTTCTGCTGGATGTCAGAAGGTGGAAAAGCCATATGAACAGTATTTCTTTGTCATTCATTAATTTGGTTTTAAAGCCCATGCCTTATGTTATCCAAAGTCCTCATGTTAAAAAAACAAAACAAAACAAACAACAACCACACACACACAAAAATCCTTTCCTTCCCTGATACAGGGTTTTGTGCTACAAATTTTAAAAGATTAAAATGAAAAAGAAACTCCCTACATCTCTCTTCTTGCACTTAATATCTTCTATGAGCCCCACATCTCTAGAGCATTGGAGGAGTGTTCTTCTGTTGAGGCAAGGGCTTGTTCTTATTTCTTCTGCCTCTTGCCTGACCATCTAGGAACCTTGTTTCCTGCCCATCCCTGTCTCTTTCTCTGTCCCTTTAAAAACATTGGTTTTTTTTTTTTTTTTTTTTTTTGGTATTTTTGTACTTTTATGTGCATTGGTGTTTGGCCTGCATGTATGTCTGTGTGAGGATGTCCATTGGGTCCACTGGAACTTGAGTTACAGTTGGAAGCTGCCAGGTAGGTGCTGGGAATTGAGTCCAGGTCCTCTGAAGAGCAGGCACTTCTCCATCTCCTAATTCCAAGGGGCTCATTCTGACCCAACCCAGCACCTTTCTTTTCTCTCCATTCTTGGTCTCTTCAAATTAGCTTTCCACTCTTCTTCTCACTTCTGTTTCTCCAATGTTTTCTGGAATGAGGAGATACTAAAGCATAACTGACTTTCATCAAATGATACTGCTTTGTAGTTTTCTGGGGAACAGCGCCACAGTTCACTGCCTCTCTAAGACGTTCTTCTTGGGAGAGTCTCCTTCAAGCAAAGGAATACAAAACAAAGGAGTCACCAAGCAAGTTAGCTCAGGAAGTGCTCTGTGTTCCAACTGCCTGTTTCAAAGTCTGAGAACATGTTAAGGTTTAAAGAAAAAAAAAAGTTCTAAAACAAAGAAAAGCATGTTTGTGTTCACTGATCTACTGTGGGGCCCAGAGCAGTGGGATTTCCACTGACCAGACCTACTGACATCTACTAAGCAGTGGACTTCCAAGGTGCATTTTGCAGGTACTGGGGACAGGAATCAGGACTGAGGTTGTGCGGTGAGGAGAAGGGGATGCTATCCTTTCCAGTGGCGACTGACTGCCAACTCCCCTCCATGACTCAACAGGCAGACCTAAGGCCCTTCCATGTAGAGGCCCAGCAAACATTTCCCATATCCTCATGGCTTCCATGAACAACCCGCTCATCTTCATCAACGTGTGCAAGTCCATTGTACTGGATAGCTTTGTGTCAACTTGACACAGCTGGAGTTATCACAGAGAAAGGAGCTTCCGTTGGGGAAATGCCTCCATGAGATCCAGCTGTAAGGCATTTTCTCAATTAGTGATCAAGGGGGGAGGGCCCCTTGTGGGTGGTGCCATCTCTGGGCTGGTAGTCTTGGGTTCTATAAGAGAGTGGACTGAGCAAGCCAGTAAAGAACATCCCTCTATGGCTTCTGCATCAGCTCCTGCTTTCTGACCTGCTTGAGTTCCAGTCCTGCATCCTTTGGTGATCAACAGCAGTATGGAAATGTAAGCTGAATAAACCCTTCCTCCCCAACTTGCTTCTTGGTCATGATGTTTGTGCAGGAATAGAAACCCTGACTAAGACATCCATCATCACCCGATGAGACCGTCAGTGCTTTTACATGAAAGTGGCAGAAATCCCTTTGGAAAGGAAGACATTTGCTGTTTCAAGTTTTTCTGCATAGCCAAAGCTGGGCTACCCATCCTATCAGTCTCTCTGTCCCATTCTCCTCTCCGACTCTTTCTCTCCTGTCTACTGATAGAGCGTTTGCCACCTCTCCGCATGTAGGAAAGGCACAGTGATTTTCTCAAGTCTCCAGGCTGCAGGCCAGCACTCACCCTGGTTTGTCACCTGACCATTGTTCATGTCACCTGACCATTGTTCATGTTCCAAACATTGTGCAAGTGCTGTGACTGTCCCTGTTTATAAGGTCACACACAAATCCCTGTTCCTGGAGCACAAATTGGAGCCCTGGAGTGCCTGGTCCAGTTAGAATAATGGGCTCAGGGTCTCAAGGAGGGGCTAAAACTTCTCTCTGTGTGTCTGTCTGTTTGTCTCTGTCTCTCTCTGCCTCTCTTTGTCTGTCTCTCTGTCTGTTTTTCTCTGTCTCTGTCTCTGTCTCTCTGTGTCTCTGTCTCTTTGTCTCTCTCTCTCTCTCTCTCTCTCTCTCTCTCTCTCTCTCTCTCTCACACACACACACACACACACACACACACACACACACACACAGAGGTTAACCACATAAAGACCAAAAGGTATCTTGTTTGTTGGAGAGGTGTGAATTATCTATTTCCTTTAAAAACTGTCTTCTTTAGGACGAGAGAGAGAGAGAGAGAGAGAGAGAGAGAGAGAGAGAGAGAGAGAGAGAGAGAGAGATCTCCTCTTGCTGCTGGCAAGGCTCTAGAGTTTTGGGGTTTTTCTTCTCTTCATCATCCCTCCATGACTAAACTTCAAACTCCTCCAGGAAAGAAATCCTTCATTTCTCTCCTTCCTTCATCTAGATGGTGGTCACTCTGCACTCATTCCTCAGTCTGGCTGTCACACACCAAGAACTGTGATAAATCATGGCTATTAAAAACATAAATAGGAATGCAGGGATCTGGGTTGGCACTCTGTGGCAAAAAAGCACTTGCTTAGCATGTTCAATATGTAATTCCCACCTCTAGCATGTACACATACATGCACACATATATAACCACATATATGTGCATGCATATAGGTGTTAGTATATAAACAGTGATATTTATTGATAAATAGATGCTAGTAAAATACTCTAGAATAACTGGCTGTGTTATTTGCAATATCCCTATAACCAAGAATGTGATTTTTTTCCTCTCAGCTCTGGGCATCATGGCTCCTTTAATGTGACTATTTAGGTGCTTTGGTCTAGTCATTCTCTTCTGTGACCTGTAGAATTTAACTATTTACTAGTTTCATTTTTTTTTCTACTAGACAGGGTCTTACTATTTATCCCTGGCAGCTATGTAGGCCACCCTGTCCTTAACCACATAGAGATCTGCCCACTTATGCTGTCAAGTGCTAGGATTAAAGATGTATAGCACTATACACTCAGCCTAAGGTTTTTTTCTTTTCTTTTTTTCTTTTTTTAAAATGTTTATTTTTTAATTTTCATTTTAGAATTTTTAGGTGTAAAATAAAGAGGGTAGCCCAAAACTCTCTAACGTCTAAGTTTCTAGGGTTCTGAGTCATGGCAGGCAGGTAGATGTTATTTATTAATTCTTTTCTTATTTCAAACCAACCTAGATTCTACTCCTGTCCTTCCAAAGCACAAACAGATGAGAATACACATTTATTTCACTCTCAGACTAGATGAATGAACCTGTCTGAAACCATTGCCAACCTTTCTGGAACATTCACTGCAGTCAATGACTTACATAGTTCTCCAGAAGGACCTGTGGGCATGGGGGAGAGATTAACTCCCATTTTACAGATGAGAAAGCCGAGGTTGCGAGCTGCGATACTGACCTGGTCAAGATCTGAGAGCCAGTGTGAGTTCTGAGTGCTACCAACATAAGGCCCTCCCTCTCCCAGATACTCAAGGCAGCAGCGCCATAGCTGAAAAGCCATGCTCCTGCTATCAGCAGCCTGAGTGTCATGAGAATAAAGTCTGTGGACTTCTTAGAAGTCAGAATAGTTCTGATGAGGCATAGTTTTAACCACAGCATAACAAGTCCTTTGGCAAGGACACAGGGAATACCAGGACACAGTGTCTGCGGCGCAAGTGCCTTGGAATGTCACATACATCAAGTAGCTCTCACAGGCTGGAGATGAAAGAACTTAGAAGAGGGATGGAAAAAAAAAATCACACCATGTTTGGGGCCCTTAGTTCTGTGAAGTTCTCATTCAGGTCCTTGCAAAACCCAGCCATGCTTCCCCTCCTCCTGCCCCCTCCCACCTCTTTTATTTTTAAATCCAAGTGCCTGCAAAGAGAAGTCTACGGCACATGGTTCTGATTCATTTCCACGTAACTCATCAAGCCCTGATTAAGAAGTGCTATCTGGTGTCCAACAGTCTTTCAGTCTTTTTCCCCCCCACAAGCCAGTTTGAAAGCTTAAAAGAAATCCTGACAGCTGGCTTGTTCCAGTCAGTGTGGAGTGCCCGGAACAGAACAGAGACCCTGTGGCGTGGGATTAGCGGTCTCCAGGGTCCCATGGCAATGGTGGCCTCTGAGTGGAACCTGAAGAAACTTGAGATGGGGAGTTCCCTCAGAGCCAACCCCACAGATAAGAGCATGAGGACCATCAAGAAGCAAACAGGACATCTGACTTGAAGTAGAGAGCTTCCCCACCCTTCTAGTCTTCAAGTACAGGAACACAGACGCACACACGCACGCATGCACACACGCACGCACGCACGGGCACACAGAATAGAGGCACAGACCTACTGACTCAGGGAAGTCAACCACTCATTTCAGTTCCCGTGGGCAGAACTTCACCAGAAAAAAAAACAAAAAAAACAAAAGCAAAAAAACAACGGTGCTAACAGGCTGGCTTAGTTACTGTTCTGTTTCATTTCTGTTGCTATGGCAATTGCCCCAAGCAAAAGTAACTTAGGAGACAAAAGGTTTTGCTTTAGCTGACCCTTACGCGCTACAGTCCATTATTGAGAAGTCAAGGCAAGAACTCAAGGGTCTAGTCACACCACATCCATATTCAAGAGAAGAAGGAAACTAATGTATCCACAAGCCAGTTTTTGCTGAATCTACTCCTCCCCGCCTCATCCTTTGGAATTCAGGGCCCAGCTTAAGAAATGGTGGCACCTACAGTGGGCTGTATCTTCCTATTTCAATTAACAATCAAGATAGCCCCCCCCCACCTCCCCAGCTAATCTGATAAAGACAATTACTAATTTGAGGCTCTCTTCCTGGGCATTCTAAGTTGAGACAGATTGGCATTGAAAGCTAACTGTCATATTCACTACAAGAAGATACTGGCAGCCGAGTACTTTGTGAAGAAAAGAGATTCATTCAAATCACAGTTTACAAAGCTAAAGGTCAAAAGTTGGAACTAGTCAGTCCCACTGGTTTGGCTTTTGGTGAGGGCTGTATCGGACCCCATCACACTGACAGCACACTGCAAAGGAGATCCTGTAGTGAAACAAGAAACCAGAGAGACTCAGAAGCCAGGCTTTATCATTTGGTAATAATCCACTTTTGTAGAAACTAACCAAAGTCCCATGGTGTTTACATTAGTCCCTCTGAAGTCACCATCTCATGCCCTAACCATTTTCCACTGGGGCCCTGTGTCTTACAGGTTCCATCAGCTTTCAGCTCCACCATACTGAGGGACTCACAAGCCAGATCCCAGCTTGAGCATGGTCCTAGCCACCATCATCCCCTCCCACATGCCTCTAACAACCACCTGGCTAGTGGTTCCCTTTCTAATCTTGACACGCCTCCAACTCAGGACACAAGGCAGAAAAAAAGCATGCCCCAATCCCCACCACAATGGCCTAGAGAACTTTGATTAAAACCCAAATTCCTTGTCATGGTTAAAATATTGGCCGTGGCCAAGCCTCACGTGCCCCTTCAACCTCAGCCCCTACAGTTGTCCTCACCCGGTACCCTAGCCAGATTTCTTCTCTCCGCATTAATCTTGCCAAGTTCATTTAGCTTCAAGTCTTTGCACTTGCTGTTCCCTTGGCCTGGAATATTATTTATTATTTATTATTTATTATAAATAATATTTATTTATTATTTATTTATTTATTATTTATTATTCCCTTTAGTGCCTATCCCTCCATCATCCCAGCATGCACAGCAGCACTTCCAGCAAAACCTGGTTTTTGCACATTTGAGCTCCTCCTTAGTTAGCACTTTTTAGCCACCTGAGATTATTTTAATCACATTCGTTTATATGATTATTTCTGTCTACCCTCACCAAAATAAAACTCCAAGGAGGAGAAAACTCTTCTGTCTTAGTCCCTTGAGTCCCAGGATCTAGAGTAGTACCCAATATGGGGAGTATCTGTTTATTCTTTTAAATTTATTATTCTTACATGTGTGTGCATGGTATGTCTGAACCTTCTTGCTCTGGCGCATCTGTGCCAATCAAAAGACAACTCTGAGGAATCGCTTCTCTTTTAATACTTTTGTATAGGTTCAAAGGATTGGACTCAGGTCTTCAGGCTTGCATGGCTGGCTGCTGTGTCCCTAAGCCACCTGGCTGGTTCTATTTGCTTTTGTTAATGAACTAGTGAATGAAGAGCTGGAGCTCTACTTTAACTCAGAATCACATAGAGCCACAAGAAGCCAGCATGAAGCTCACAGTGCCTGAGCTGAGGAACGGGCACAGCTAGAGAAGTCATTCCTATTTAGATGAGTGACATCCGGTATGACAGTGACCAGGAGAGCAGGAGATTATCAAAAAGACATCAGTGTTAAGAGGATTGATGCTATGGGACAAGTTGGGACCTGGTACCCGAATTACACACAAAGAGGCAGCCAGCCACATAGGGAGGTACAAAAAGGGACCCAGCCTCCTCTGACACTCACCAGCCATGTGTCACATCTCCCTAAGCCAGCACCCTCTTGGCCAAACAGGGATGATACTATTTATGTCTCGGCACATTCACACTATATAGACTGCGTAAAGTACCAGACTCTGAAATAATATGAAGAACATTCAGTAAATGGTAGCTATTGTTATTAAGGAAAGTAGAGTCGCATAAACTCTGATAAAGGTGAACAAGAAAAAAAAAAAAGAATAGTTTTGTTACAATGTTAAAGACTTGAGGAATTGCTCCATCCACCAAATAGATACATTTATGTTTCCACTGTTCAAATTATGGCAAACTACATAAAATGTATTATCTTGTCTATTTTCAAGAGTTAGAAGTGACATCAAGTATATTCACATTACCACACAATGGTCAGCACCTTATGTTTGGCTCATGAAACTGCACCTCATACCCATTAAACATCTCCTGCCCCCTCACACCCTCTCCTTCAAGTCCTGGTGGCCACCATGCTTTCTTCTGCCTTGCCTGAGGCCATACCTCCCTGAATGTGTTAGATGTCTCATCTGTTTTCTGCCTCGATGAGTGTGACCGGAAATCTCATCAAAGTGGAAGCATAAGGCATTTCTCCTCTTTTCACAGGGCTTGTTTCACTTAACGCAGTTTCATTCGCAAGGGTCATCTGTGTCTTGGCTCCTGTCCCAGTCTTCCTCTGCAACACTGAGTATGTTTCCAGAGACTGTGCCCACTTCATTTTGTTTGCCAGGTTGTTCACTCATCTGCACCGCAGGTTGCTTCTACTTTGGGGCCTCCATGAAAAATGCGCCTGTGGGTGCACAGATACCCAAAAAGCTGTTCTCAGTTCTATCAGTTTGACCAGAAGTGGGGGTGCTAGATCCTAATAGATTTGTATAGTAATTCGGCTTTTAAGTTTTTAAGGATAAACCCTAGTGGGTCTTTTTTCTGTCTTTCTTCTTTTTTTTTTTTTTTTTCTCCTCCCACCCCCTGCTTTGGAGTCCGGAGCCCACATAGGCCTGACTGGCTTCACACTTACTATGGCACTGAGGATGCCCTTGAACCCATCCTCCTGCCTCCTTTGCCAGCACGCTGAGTTACAGATGTGTGCCACCATGCCTGAGTTCCGCAGTGCTGGGCATTGAACCCAGTACATCCTGCATGCTAGGCAGATCACTGACTGCTGAGCTACCTCCTCAGACCAGAATAAATCATGCCGCTATGTGGTGGCTAGGGCATTGGACTTTTCTGTGAACATTTACATCCACTGAAAGCAGAAGGAGAGAAATTCAATGGGTGAGTGGAGTGCTTTGCAAGAGGGACCCTGAGTCTACACTTAACCCCGTCTGGGATAATACCCTTCAGCCTATTTCCTTACAATGCCAGCTAAGAGAAACTGATAAAAAATGTCTTGAGTTCTTATTCCAACAAGTCACTTTTTTTTTTCTTCTAGATTTGATGTTAATCCACCTCAATAGGCTGAGCCCTCTAGTTAGGGAGGGAGACTTCTAAATTTCATCCTAGCACACAGGTGCTAGCTCTCTCTGGGACAAATGCTGCATTGTGTTGTATCTTTGTATCTATGTCTACATCTCAGTGTTTCTGTGTATATATCCTTCAACATCTGCAACACACTATACATGACCAAATAGTAACATGTGCCCATCCCCCTCTTCCACGCAGCAGTGCCCTGTGCGTTCCCTTCCCCTGCTGTGAGCAGGTCTTTGCAAACATCTTGCTGTAAAGAGACAGTTCTGAAACTGGCTTCCTTTCCTTAGTGCTTACTCAGCTTCCTCATTGGTGAGTTCTTTCCAGTGTCCTCACTGTTACAAGTACTCAGTACTTATCACACGGTACTATCTGAATCTCATGCTTGTTGAGAGACAAAGTTTTGTGCTGATAACAACAGAAAGTTAGAAGGATTCAGATAACATCAATTTGATTTCAGAAACCCCATAGAGCCATGGGCCCTAGCCCAGTGGTATATCTTTACTTTCGTGTGCATGCATGTGTTAGGATTGGTTAGCCCGGATATGTTCACGCCTGTGAGTAATAATGCCAATTGCTGATGAAATCATGGTATAAGAAAGGAATTTTAAGGAGATAAGAAGAGGAAAAGCCTAAAGGAAGAATGTGGTTAAGTCACCAGAGAGCTTGACTTTGCGAATGATTGAAATAAAAATTAAATGTGTAGTGCTAATATAATAAGAAATAATAGAATAATAGAAAGTTGAAATGTTTTGTGTTTATAAGCCACCTGCAGAGGGCTTTTAAGGTGCCTCCAAGATCCCACAGCTTATAAGTGACAGATATCAATCCAAATGCAAGCTTCTATCTGTCTGTCCATAGCAGAAGCATTAAAATATCTGACCAAGTCTTCAAGCCTCTGGTCATAAAGAAATCTTACTGTAGGCCCTGGGGACTGGCAGGTTGACAGGATTCCTATCTTGGCTCTAGATTTTCACACGGCTGCATGAGTTGGCCAGAGAATGAGATTTCTATTCCTCCTTATACCTAGTGTAATGGTCCACGGTGAACCACCAGGCTGTGAGAGCTGACAGGTTAGGTTCAACTCTCTGAAAAATGCACCTTTGAGAGAGTTTCAGTCATGCTGGCCCCTAATGTCACCATCTCAGCCTTACATTCCTTTGCTCAACTCAAGATAGAAACTGTAGAAAGATAAGCAGTGTTTTCCAAGTGAGGCTTTCTTGATGCGTTTGTTTGCGCCTATGGGCAGTTCACAGGCCTTGACTTGAAGAGGGAGACTTATGAAGATAATAAGGATGGGATCACTGAACATCATCAGATACTGAATCAGGTCCCAGAATCCCCTGCATTCGTCCTCTCAGTCCTTTGCTCTTGGCACTAGAGTTTACTCTTGCAGTGACAAACTGCATCTGTTCACCAAAAAATTAAAATAAATAAAATCCCAGGCACTTTACTGCTATAACAGCTACCATTGGAAAGTCGTCTGCGGATCAGAATGAGGCTCTCTGTGTGCAGGCGCTGTGAGGAAGGTTGGGGGCTGAATCGGTAGATCCAGAACCTGTTCTTGGCAGATGTGTATATTTTTTTGGGCGGGCCACTTGCATTGTGCAGGAAACTTTTCTGGAGGAACCCACTAGGACCCTCATCTGTAAAACGGAGTAGTTCATACGCTTGGTTCCCTAAGGCTGCTGTGAGAACTGAGCAGACTGAAGCATTAACGCTTCTTGGGTCCATACCTAAGTCCTTGTTGGTACCCACTGATGATCAGTCACCACTAAGCACTGAAAAACCTGTTGTCACTTCCTCCTCAAGCTCTCCACCCTCTGCAGGAGAGCGGTTGCTTGTAACTTCAGATCTGATTTCTGAAGTTGAGTGTAATGTGTGACCACAAGAAAGCCATAAAGGGAGGTCAGCCTTCTGTAGCATAAGACGTAACCCCTACTTTAAACTGGAGTTCCTGGTAATTATCAGGAAGTTGGATGCTGTGAAACAGCTTATTAGTACTGCTCTTTCTATAAATGTTTTATTCTATTTATTTACTGAGACAGAGTTTGCTGTGTAGCCCTGGGTGGCCTCAAACTTGCTGAATAGACCAGGCTGACCTTGAACTTGTAGTGATCCCCCTGCCTTTGCTTCCCAAACGAAAGACTCATTCCCCCCTTTCATCCCTCCTTCCCATTTCCCTCTCCATCCGCACCCCTTCCTCACCCCTTCCTCCTCCCCATCTTCCTCCTCTTCTCCATAGGGGAAAAAAAATAATTTATTTGGGCTTATGGTTACAGAAAGTTAGAGTCCATGATGGTGGAGCATAGCCATAGCAGCAGGAGGAGGCAGCTGAAGGCTCAGATCTTGAACCACAAGCAGAGAGTGAACTCAAAAAGGCAAGAGGCTTTAAACTCTCAAAGCCCACCCCAGCAACATACCTCTGCCTAGTAACACCTAGGAGCAAGACCACACCCCCTCAGCCTCCACAAAAGGTGACACTCACTGGGGTCCAGGTAGTCACATGCCCAAAGCTATTGGGCCATCTCATTGAAACTCCCAAGGTGACTCTCTTTGGTCAGCTGCTCTCCCTCTGTGACCACATAGTTGCTGTTCTTTCCTTATCTTTCAGAAGCCTGCATCATTCCTTTCATTCTGAGTAGCTCCTTGTTCCTTGTCTGTTTTAGCACTTCTAAAACAGCTTGGATGGGAGGGTGTTTTGTTCACTTTGAGCCCCAGTGTCTCTCCAATTTCCTTGCATTGTGGCAAGTTCAGTTTGAGGAAAAGGAAATTATTCAGGAAAGGAAATGCACTTGTTGCACTGTGATGCTATTGTTTATCACTTATCCCACTAAATAAATCACAGAGGGGCAGTGAGAACAGGCAGTCCTTCTAGCCAGTCCCCACAGCCTCACACTTCTACCTACAAGAATGAGCAAATTGTGGGGGCCTGGTATGGCCCAGATTGGCTTAAACAGCTCTTAATTCTCTTACTCACTCTTTCCAGGAACAAAAAGATCTAGATGAGGAGTCAATCCTGGGGCTCTGTTAGTCCTGAGAATCAAAACAACCAAATGTTTTCATATTTAACCTTAATTGTTTCTTTAATAGTCAATAGAACTCAATAATGAATAGCTCCTATGACTCAGTTATAATAAAATTGAAATATGTAACTGCCATCACTCTGGGCGGGTGACTCAGCATGCCCTAAGCAGTCTTTGATAATGAGAAGCATCGAACTTCAGTGCCAACCTCTGCAAGCCTGAGTTGCAAGACATCAGTCTAAAGCCTGTTATTGGCCTATAGACTCATTCCGTAATGGTAAATTATACAGATAGTTTTAATTGTGAACTTGACTCAATCTAGACTTTCCTAGGAAGTGAGGGTTAATGAGAGATTATCTATATTGGGTTAGCTTGTGAGCATGTCTGCTGGAGGATCTTACTTTGGTTAATTGAGGTGGGAAGACCCAACCAGAATATGGGAAGCATCATTTTCCTAGGCTGGTCCCTAGACTGAGTGCTAAGGCGAGGTCCAGCTGAACACCAAGAAGCATGTATGTCCCCCTCTCTGCTCTTGACCATGGATTCAATGTGATCAGCTGTCTGTCCCAAGGTCCTGTCACTGTCACCGCCCATAACAATGAATTTGTAACTTGGAACAGTGAAATAAAATAAAGATTTTATTTGCTATCTTACTTTTGTAAAGGATTTTATTACATCATCAGAAAAAGAAACACATTTTTTTTTATTTTTTAAAAGGTACCAAGAGGTAGACAAACCTGAACATGTGACTTTCAGGCCTTTGGGAGTTGCTTAATAGGAGAGATGTGGAAGAGTCTGGGACTTTGAGCTGGAAAAGCCACTGAGTGCTATGAGCCAAGCTTAATGGGCCATTCTTTTGGGAACTTGGAAGTCAAGAATTCTGGGAGAAACATTCACAGTGGAGGTCTGGCTGATGAGGTTCAGAGGGGAGCAAGAACACTATCAGGCATTGGAACAGAGACATCCTTCCATGTGATATTTTTGCAAAGAATCTGACTGCATCGTATCCTCATTCTGAGAACTGAAGTGGAGGTAAATTTGAAGGTAGTAGACTGGTTTGTTGGATGGAGGAAATGTCAAGGCGGGACAGTGGTAAGGCCAGAGCTGAAGCAGCTCTAACAGACAGGGAAACCTGAACCATTGCAGGGGTATGGCAGGAGGGTGACAGGAAAGTGTCCCCCCCCCCCCGGGGTCAGCTCACAGACTCTGTTACAGCTACAGTTCAAGGCTTCCCATCCGGCTAGCAACAGTACTTGGCAACATCACAGATATTGTCCATGAAGATGGTACTACTGAAGGCTTCCTGGAGAGCAGCTGAAGCAAAGTACTGTGTTGCAGGAATGGTGCTCCAGGTGGCCGAGCTGGTGGGTGGGGCTACCTAAGCCCCTTAGAGCCCAGCTGATTATATCGAAAGCTCCAGATGCTGGACATGGTGCTACACATTTGGGTTCATTTCTGGTCCTGTTCGTCCATTTAAGAATTGCTATAGGACTCCATATGAGCTCTAAAAGGCTGGTTTGTTCATTTGTTTTTGGTTTTAATCTAGCTTACTGACATAGAGTCCTATTTAATTTTATTTTGAGTGCAAATAGTATGTTCAAAAAGTGACAAGGAATGTTAATAAAAGCCCCCAAACAATCAGTGTAGATACATTTTTTTTAAGGTAAGAGAATACCATCATGTGCTCTGTCACTTCAAACAGAGACTGGAGTTTCACCTTCTGTGGTGGGGTCAGTGGTGACCTTCTTGCTAAATGACTCTACGAACAAGTTCAAGCAAGGATGCTATTTGGTGTGTAGGCAATCTGATAAGGGGGATTTGAGATGCTCTTGCTCCCTTAAGAAAGCAAACATTTATCAAGCAAAATATCAGGAAAACCTTAAAAATTCTCTAGCAAAAGCCCAATTGAATGGCCTCCTTATAGCAATGGCAAAATGATCAAAGCAATGTGTGCCTCCCACCAAAGCCTTATGTCATCCAAAGGCTCTTCTGCCAGCCCTTCCAGGGTTCTTAAAAGATAAACACACGGGAAGCAGCTCAGGCCTGGCAAGATGGTCCCCAAGGAGAAGGACTGTCTCCATTGCCCTGCCCTCTCCTCAGTCACCTCCCCCCTTAGTTTTCTAAAATCCCCAAATTAGGTATTAAGTACATGTTTATTCCACCATCATTTTCTCCTCTAATCTGGGAGATAAAAATAACAGAGAGATATATCTGCAGTCTTGTTTTATCCGTTCCCTTCTCCAAAGTAAACTTCAGAATGTGACTGACCTCCTGCCTCCTCTTTCTTCATTTGACCCAGTCCAAACAGGACAGGACAGCTTTAAGGAGGACCTCACATACAGTCCCAGCTCATATCAACTACTATGGCTTTAAGGACATGTAGATAGATTTGGAGTATACACATGGCACATTTCCAGCACATATATAATATATATATGAGTGTGTGTGTGTGTGTTTGTGTGTGTGTGTATGCATATATACCTTTACATATGAAAACAGTTTTGTTTCAAAAACAAGATAATGAATCTTTTCTCAGCAGAAAAGCTGAATAGAATGGTTTACGATCAACAGTTTTTCTGAGAGACAACTGAAGAGATGGCTGGGGTCAGAATCTGAATAACCGCACACAGACTCTCAAAGCACACACATCAGAACCCAGCAGGTCCATGGGCATAGTTGTCTTTTGTCTTGTGCTGTCTTAGCACGAGAGGAACTGCACAGTTGTGACAGCTTCTGAAAGATGTCTGATGTGAGTCTCAGAGGTGAAAGATGTATTGAATCTGAGTTTCTTCTTAGAGCTGTGGGAGGAGCAGACTCTGCTTCTTATGGCTAAAGCAGCAGGACCTTGCTAAGACCATTTTTAATAGATCTCGAATTTTTCTCCTTTAGTGAGCTGCTTCAATTAAACATCCCACCCCATTCTTTGGGCCGTGCTAATGAGAATTTGCAAGCCAAGGAAAAATGACCTCTGACCTCAAGGAATTAAAGATAAAGCCATATGCAGGAAAAAAAATGCAAATTCTAACATTTACAGAGATAAAAAATTACATAATATCCATTTATCTAGCTATCATCCTATCGTTTCCACTTGCCAAAGAGAAGAAAACCGAATTTCACAAACAGTAAGAAAAGAGAGAAAATGGAAGGAAAGAAATGTGTGTGCTGAGCACAGATCTTTTTTTTTTTTCCTTCTTTCTTTTTAAAGCTGTGCTCTTTAAACAAAATTTAAATAGAAATGGCTAAGGTTGAAAATTGGTAATATTTCCTGATGTTCTCTGTTCTCACCCAGGAAGTTGAGGGTTCAGGCTCCCCAGTGTTTCTCCAACTGGTCTTTTAGTTTTATATTTATAAGAATGACAACACAAAGGCAGCCATTGACTTGGCAGCTGGGAGAGGAACAGCCGACCTGAAACCCATGCCTGTGGGAAAACCTTGGATCTCTGCCTCTGTGTGTTCTTTCTCTTTGGTCCCTGAGCAAATGCATATGAAGACCTTGGCTGCACTGACACAAAGGGCTGGGTAGCATTGCACTGGCAAGAAAGGAGCAGTAATTTGGCTTCATTTGGGAGCAACTATGGCTGTCCTTTCCAGGTGACATGAAATTTTTGAACCAACCCTCACATGACATTGTGCGAGAAACAGCTCATTTAGAGTAAACTGACTTGTAGATTTGGGCCACACACCTATGATTTCTGGGCTTCAGTCGTTGCATCTATAAATTTAAATACAAAATCACTGCTTCTCAAGAATCACCAGGAGGTTGGTGGGATTGCAACCTGGTTTAACCACTCTGCAAGTCAGTTTGGCAGTTCCTCAGAAAATGGGACATAGTACTACCAGAAGATTCAGCAATACCACTCCTGGGCATATACCCAGAAGATGTTCCAACTGGTAATAAGGTCACATGATCCACTATGTTCATAGCAGCCTTATTTATAATAGCCAGAAGCTGGAAAGAACCAGATGTCCCTCAACAGAGGAATGGATACAGAAAATATGGTAATTTACACGATGGAGTACTATGCAGCTATTAAAATCAATGAATTTATGAAATTCTTAGACAAATGGATGGATCTGGACGATATCATCTTGAGTGAGGTAACACAATCACAAAAGAGCACACATGATATGCACTCACTGATAAGTGGACATTAGCCCAGAAACTCAGAATACCCAAGATACAATTTGCAAAACACATGAAACTCAAGAAGAAGGAAGACCAAAATGTGGACACTTCGACCCTTCTCAGAAGGGGCAACAAAATACCTATGGGATGAGTTATAGAGACAAAGTTCAGAGCAGAGACTGAAGGAATGAGCATCCAGAGACTGCCCCATCTGGCAATCCATCCCATCAACAACCACCAAACCCAGACACTATTGCAGATGCCAACAAGATTTTGCTGACAGGAGCCTGATATAGCTGTCTCCTGAGAGGCTCAGTCAGTGCCTGACAAATACAGAAGTGGATGCTCGCAGTCGTCCATTGGATGGAGCACTGGGTCCCCAATGAAGGAGCTAAAGAAAGTACCCAAGGGGATAAAAGGGTTTGAAGCACTATAGGAGGAACAACAATATGAACTAACCAGTACCCCCAGAGCTCCCTGAGGCTAATCCACCAATCAAAGAAAACACATGGCAGGACTCATGGCTCCAGCTGCATATGTAGCAGAGGATGGCCTAGTCGGTCATCAATGGGAGGTTAGTCCCTTGGTCTTGTGAAGGTTCTATGCCCCAGTATAGGGGAATGCTGAGGCCAGGATGCAGGAGTGGGTGGGTTAGGGAGCAGGGGAATAGGGGAGGGGATAGGGGACTTTCGGAGAGGAAACTAGGAAATGGGATAACATTTGAAATGTAAATAAAGAAAATATCTAATAAAAAAAATGGAAAAAGAAAAAAAATCACCAGGAGCATTTTAAAAAGTCCTGGTGCCTGCTTGCATGCCTGATAGTGAAATCACAGCATCTCATGGTGAAGACCACGTGTATGCTACTTAAAGATGCTTCCAGGGTGCAATATAGCCAAGAAACTACTACTAAAACCCCCCAACAGATGCATGCCTTTCTCAGCTCTAGTACTCTGAGCTTTGTGGCTCTCTGAGCTAACTCTCCTATGAGGCTCAAGTAATTGGCAGCTAACCAACAGCTTCAATCCAAACCCACAAAGGTTATTTTATGTGTTAGCTTCACTGGTATGGGCATGCCCAAATGGACAATAAAGTCTGGTAGCTATATATGCCTTTGAATATGTTTCCAAAGAGATGAACATGTGAATCAGGAGATTCAGTAAGGAGATCCATGCTCACCAGGGTGGATGGTGTGGCTGAAAGGACATCATTCAGTCTGTGGATAGACCAGATGACAGGAGCAAACACCAGAGAAAAATCAAGCTCATTATCTCCTTCAGTTGGGCTATCCATCTTCCCTTGCCTGTTTTGTTTGTTTGTTTGTTTGTTTGTTTGTGTGCCTGATTTGTGTATAAGTGCATGCATGTATAGAATGAATATACAGGCATTGACCGAGGTTTGTAAGCAATTCCAGGTGTTATCTTTAAGAACACCACCTACATCCTTTGAGACTGGGTCTGTTGTTGCTCCTGAGTTTATCAGTTGATCTGTACTGATGACTAGTGTGAACCCCAGGGATCTGCCTGTCAAAGCTTCCCCAAGCACATGATACCGTGCCCAGCATTTTCATTTGGGCTCTGGACACTGAACTCGGGCCCCTCCTTATGCTTCAAGAGAAGCACATTACTGACTGAGCTGTCCGTGGCCCCACAATCCCTGATTTATAAGTGTTACGTTTTTGAGGAGTTAGAACAGTATGCTTTCCTCCTGACCCCTTCCCCTAGTCTCAGGGAGTACCTCTAAACCCAGAATGGCATGACTTTAGTATCTAATTGCATGAGAAATCGCTACCCTTTCATGGTGTGTGTGCGTGTGTGTGTGCGTGCGTGTGTGTGTGTGTGTGTGTGCGTGCGTGCGTGCGTGCGTGCGTGTGTGATGTCATGTGTATGTAGGGAGACACTTCTGTGTATTCTTGTGTTCAGTCCAGAAGTCAATGTCAAGTGTCTTCTATTGTTCGCCTCCTTAGTTCTGGAGAAAGAACTCTTGAGCATGGTGGAACTTGCTAATTGGCTAGACTAAGCCCTGCCCCCCATCACCCAGGTGCCAGTTGCCAGCACTCACCATGATGACTGGTTTTTGCATAGGTCTTGGGAATCCAAACTCAGTCCTCTCTAGCACAGCAAACACATTTCTCTCAGAGCCCTCGCTCCAGTTCCATTTTAGCCATTCATAGGTGTCATCTCAGTGGCTTTGAGTGAATTTCTACTGTTGGGCAAGCATTGCTATTCTCCACCATAGAACACTGGAACCTTGTGCTGATTAAATGGTCACCCTTGTTCTATATTCTCCATTCTTGATGTCTATGTATTTCACTATTCTAAGTACTTCATATGAGTGAAATTGCATAATATTAGCCCTTCTGTGCATGGTTTATTTCACATAGCCAAAGGACTTTAGTGTTTGGTTCATTCATCAGAATTTCATTCCTTTTCAAAGATGATGAACATTCAATTGAATGTATAGTCCATATTTTGTTTGCCAGTTCAGCCATCAATTGAAATTTGAGTACATCTACTATTTTGTTGTTGTTTTGTTGTTACTCTCTCTCTCTCTCAATCCTGTGTCTGTCTATCGCTGTCTCTCTGTCTCTCTCTGTCTCTCTCTGTCTCTCTTTCTCTCTGTCTCTGTCTCTGTCTCTCTCTCTCTCTCTCCCTCTCCCTCTCCCTCTCCCTCTCCCT
>NC_034603.1:57239851-57260433 GCF_900095145.1 Mus pahari | reverse complement strand
TTTGATATATACAACACATGTAAACCTTCAGGATAATTAGGAAATTCCAGCAGAGGGCATTCCTAGAATACTAAAAAGTAAAATAAAATTTTCAATCATAACTCACCCTTTTTAAGCTGTCTTTAAAAGTATGAGTTGAGAAAGAAAACCCACAAGATTATTCCATTGCCGTCTCTTTTCATAATATAATCGACCTTCTCCGTCTAGACAGTATCTAACCAAGCCTAATGGTTTTCAGTTTCTACTGATTGACTGCCTCCTGGTCTAACTGAATACCCCAGCACGAGAATGTTCTGTCCCAGCATGTCTGAAGCCACTGTGGTTCAAAGCAAAGATCGGTTTCTTTGTGAAATTTTTGTTTCAGTCTCACATAGGAGGTGTGGCTGTTAACTGAGCCACTGGGTTCAAAGTGTTTCAAAGTCATGGTAGGTCAAGAAATCCTAAATGTCCTGCCCTGCATGATAACACAAAATGTCTATGCACTAATATCAAGGAGAAGAAATCCCAACCCAGTAAAACTGGGGTTTAGGAGTGTGGGTGTGTAGATCAGAAGGAAGTCCAAAAAACGAAGAGAAATTTCATTGCCTGCCCTAGAGAGGGCAAAATCAATCAATTCACTGAACATAGGCTGATTAGACTGGGTGATGAAGCTTTCTTAACTGCCTAAAGGAGGAATGGCTGCCACACTGGTTAGCAAGAACCCAAAGGACCTGAAAGAACAAGGTCGAATATGAAACATGAGTCCAGATTATGTTTTTGTAACTTATAATTGCTACATTGTCTTTTGACAGAAAGGGATCTTTGAGTACCTCAGCAAGCCTTCCTCATGTGAAGTATCCATAGCTAAGAGGAGGGCCTTGTACTTTGTTACCCCTCTCAAAAAAAAAAAAAATTAGCAGAATCACACCAATGTCATTTAGAAAAACAGACCGGGTGTGCTTGGAGACTGTGTGTGGTCTTTCCCTTGCAGACAAATTTCCATTCTGTAAAGTGTACGAGGCAGAGACTGGGAAGGCCTTATTCCCTGGGGCTCCTAGGCTGGAGATGTGACCTCACTCCTATATGGGCATCTAACACATCAACCCAGAGGTACCTCCAAACAGTATCCACCCTTCTTATAGACTATCACACTTTTCTTCCTCCTCCTCTTCCTCTTCCTCCTCCTCTTCCTCCTCCCCTTCTTCCTCCTCTTCTTCTTCCTCCTCTTCTTCTCCTTCTCCTTCTCCTTCTCCTTCTCCTTCTCCTTCTCCTTCTTCTTCTTCTTTCACCTTATTTTAAAATTTACCTTATTTTCAAAGATTTATTTTTATTTAGGCGTCCATGTGTGCATGTCTATGTGAATGTGTGTCCCCTTTGTTCAGGGACTGGTGGAATCCAAAGGGGCCATTGGGTCTCTGGGATCTGGAGTTATAGGCAGCCATTAGCCCTCTGATGTGGATGCCGAGAGGAGCTCTCTGGTCTTCAGCAGGTACTTACTGTTCCTGTCTGGCCTGTTGCTGTGGTCCACTAGCCGGTCTGACCCTCATCACCTCTCGCTGGTGCTAACCTAGGCTAACCTAGGTCTCTGTCTGTCGATCCCAGCTTCCCCAGGATATCCCTCTGCCAGCTGTGGTCTCTATATACAGCAGCTGTTTCAGCAATGGCCCATTCACCTTTAAAAGGAGCAAAAAGCACCTCAGTGTAGAAAGACACGCTATCCAGATGTGAGCAGCATCACCAACTTCCTCATCATAATTTTCTCTCTGTAATACTGGGGTGTTATCAATCCAACCTCAGCAATCACTGCACCCAGGGACGACATCGTCTGACTCTTTCTTTTTTTCCCCATCATCGTAAGTGTCCAAAATGGAAGTCTTTTGCAGAAGAGTAGCTCTTAGACAAAGCAGGATGCTACTTCAGGGACCACGGACCTGCTTTAATGTCTCTCTACATTAGGTGTCTGCTATGGCATAAGGAACCACCCTGAACGTAGTGACCTAGAACAAAGGTAGTCAGGAATTAACCCTCGTGGTCTCTGTACCCCATAACTTGTATCAGACACCTGGGGACGACTTGTCTATTCCTCCATGTCTGGAGCTTCGTTATGCCTTCCCTGAACTAACTTACGGCCTCAGCACATCACCGGGACTTCTTCACAACGCTGCAGCATGAGTTCCAGGGCAGAGGGGGTATCCCAGAGCAAATAGCTTGAGCCAGATTGATACCACATCCTTTCTGTGGACAAGGCTTACACCGCAGTCAAGTCACACAGTGTGACTTCTACTGTATCGGAGACTGAGGAACCTGTAAGTCACTGACAAAATTCAAGAGCAAAGCACAGTAGAATTCCTCCATCACATGCACATATATATGATATATGAGATATGGTGGCCCACCCCTTCCATAAACTCAGCCACTGCAGACAAGTACCACGATCTTTTGTACTTCCTCTGTCCAAATTTTCCTAGGATAAGACCCTTGATTTTGTGGCACATGTGCCATGATCTTCTCTAAAGAGAAGATCTTCTGTAATCTCTTATCATCACAAAACATGTCATAGTGCCATGGAATTTTGTCCTTGATCTTCAAGACTCTGTGAGGCAGACATAGTAGGCTTCCTCAAATGACCAGTAGAGGAGAATCACAGGCAGAGAAGTAACTTATAAAGAGCCAGGCCCATAAGAGCCAGACTACTTTCAATAACCAGTTCCCTTAGCAAACAAAGAAGTAGTCTGAAGTGGGGGAGAGGGGTTGGTGCTGAGCAGCCTGTGTACAAATCAGCCTACCCTAGAGTCAGGCTTTGGGAGCTCAGTAGCTTTGGCTAAGAACCTAACCTTCCTGGGTTTGGGGTTTCTCGTGCCCAGAGTGAAGGCAATACATCCCACATCATGAGTCGAGTTCCTGCCGTGGGATTAAATGATACTTGTGCCAAATTTCCTAGCACAGCATTGTCTCTGAACAGTAAATAAGAAATACTGACCTGTGACTTAACAACTCACACAATATGTTTAGCAGATTTCCTTAAGAAGCCCTAAAGTGGCTGGGAAGATGGCTCAGTCAATGAGGTATTCACTGCCTGAGCATAAGGACTTTGAATTTGGATCTCTGGAAACTCTATGACAAAGGTGGGCAAAGCGGTGTCTACCTAAGTGACCCCTATGCCAAGAAGAGAGACCCTGCGCATCCCTAAAATTCAGTGGCTAAGCAGTCTGACCCAATTGGTGAGCAGCAGGTTCATCAAAGACCTGCTCTCAAAAATAAGGTAGAGAGCACTTGAGGAAGACACCTGACACTGACTCCTGCCTTCCATGTGTACACACACATATGCATAAATACACACACACACACACACACACACACACACACACACACACACACGCAGAGGAAGTAGAAGTTAATCTAGCTGTACCAACCAGAAGAAAGCTTTTCACCAGTCGTGGTCTAGAGATTGCTCCTCATGTTACATGCAAACTGTCATCTTCAGTCTTTTCCCATGGCAGGCTATCAACTGAAAATTGGACAATGAATTCTAAAATTCCTCTAAGCCAACCCTGTTAAATGGAACACAGGCTCATAAATCTTTGCGCTGGCTACACAGAGTCTCACTGGAGACAGGGAGGTTTGGTTGGTTACACAAAGGACGTGTTGCACACAAATGACCTTTCAGGTGGTGAGGCACAGTTAAGGTTAGCAGAATCACCAGGATTTCACAGCGCCTCCTCCCCGGAATGTCATTTAAATGTACCTGTATCCTCTCCATTTCAGTGAGGAGTGATCTGAGAAGCCCTGTGTTTTGTTCTCAGTGCTTTTAAGGGAACAGTGTTCCATGGGCAGTGACTGCTGAGCATTTATCCTTAATGAAAAGCAGGTAAAATATCTACGGTCCCTTGCGCTGGTCACCAGTGAGAATAAAGCCACAAGGCTGGAAGAGAATCTTGTGTCCAGAGTCCTAGAGGCTGCCTAGGGGATTCTGAGGACGAGCCATTTTAAAGCATTCGCGAACAGTTGTAAACAGTTTTGTTTTGTTTTGTTTTGTGTTTTCTGTTGCATCATTAGAACCAGGCTCTAAGCTCTCCAGATCTGCTTCTGGGGCCAAAAGGACAGCAGTTCTGCTCATAAAGAAAACCAAAGACTTAAAATATGAGGTACCTCAAGTCAGTTCTTCCTCTGCTTGGCTGGTAGCAAGTCCAACTTGTCCCGTGGCCGCTTGATGTGTTGATATCTTGGCAGCCAGAGGCAGGGAGGCAACTCCCCATCTCTGCTGGCGCCTGGAGGCCAGCTTCAGGGCAGCTGGCTCCTTTCCCCCTCTGGATAGCTCTGTGACTCTGAGTGTTGATGATTAAAACCCACATTGGCCCGTTATGACGTGTGGCACTCTTCCTCGGTAGCAACAGAGGAGGTGACCCTCTACAATGACCAAAGCCTGAATACCTAAGATGGAGGAGCCAATCCTGAAGTAGTGCTGCTACTGAGTTGGACAGAACCCTCCTGCAGCCCTCAGGCTCTCAACCCCTGTGAAGAGTGTATGGTGGGTGTGGCTGGTCCCACTCTAAGAAGGCAGAAGGACGGCACAGCTTTGCCACACAGTTAATTAGCTACAGGGTGAGGCCCAGCCTCCTCAGTCCTCACATCTTCCTCTCATAAGGCTGAATCATTCATTTATTTTTCTTTCTGCCCTTCATTTCTCCTTTCCCCCTTCCTTTCCATCTCCCTCTTCCCCTACCCCCCTTCCTTGCCTCCTTCCCCTTCTTTCTTCCTCTCTTAACTCTTTCCTCTTAACTCTTTTTCTTCCAAGTGGGATACCAGGCAAGGTCATAGGTAAGCCATCTAGAATTAGCACCAACAGCACCAGCCAGCCAGCCATGTACACCAGAGCGTAGACTATTCTCAGAGGAAATCATTTTGCCATTCTTCAATCCACTTACTCCAGTTATTAAAAAAAAAATGGGTGCTGTATGTAGCATTGTGATATAGCAGTTGAAAGAGTTCTCTAAGGCCCAAGAAAATATCAACCCAGCCTTCAAAACCAACTCCACAATTCCTTAGCCTTGCTCTCTACAGCACAAACATGGACACGTTTTCCTTTCACACCTTACCATTTGAAAATGCTAAACTGCCACACTGGAGCTGCAGCCAAACCAGCAGCTCTCTCTTCACATTCTCTCCTCTCTAAGTTAAGTACGCCAAAGATCCAGAACGACCCGGCAAGCATCGGCTCTGTCTGGCACGGTGAATATAGGTGCCCCAATGATTCGAAGCAGTGGTATGACATTTTCTATTCACAAGGAAGCTTGGGACAACAGCAGCTAGCCTCATTAGTCACTCAGCCATGCTTCCTAGTGACCTTTCCCACCTCAATTTCTATTGCGCGTTGGAGATTTGTAGAAGAAGAGCTGCTATTGGAATTACTCTCTGAATGGCGTCTGCTCTCATTTTCTCCCCTCCTCTGAAAAGTATTGACAGGAAAGCAGGCTCTCATGAGTGCCTGTCTCCAGGCTCAGGCTGGGCAGGGCGACTTGCATACTCAGAAAACATCAGCTTAATATATGTGGGTTCAAGTACCTACCAGGTCCTTATTGACAGACTACAACTCCAACCTTGGCCATTCACTCTTGTACATTGTTCCCAGGATGCAATGGAAGCCTGCACCCATCTCACAGCTCCATAGGAGAAGGGCGCTGGATTATTTCAGGAACCTAAGCATCTTTGGTTGGTTCTCACATCTCCTCAGAAACTTCTCTAGTCCCTCTTAACAAGGAAAGGTTCTTGGGGAGTGGTAGAACACAGTAATTGATGGAACATAGGGAATGGGAATGTTCTATTTTAATTACATATACTCCCACTCCATTGGAAGGGACACATAAGATTGGAAAATGGTGGCACAGAGTCACCAGTAATGTCCAAGTAGGGCAGGTCAGTGTAGGTCAAGGTAATATATGACACTGTGTTCCCTACCCCACGTCACAGAGCTCACATTCTGCTGTCCAAGTGTAAAATCGGAACATATTGAGGTGCTTAAGAATACCACTCCGGCTCCGTCTAGCTGCACTGACCCTGACTCTCAGTGTCTGCAACCGTGGCCTTGGGTAGCATTTGCCTCTCACCCAGTTTGATCTAAAGTTCTTTGCTACAAGGCTTGGAACTTACTAACAGAACCGGCAGATGGCTGGGCCACCCAATATCCTACTGGCTCCTCCCAAGAGCCCATGCAGAAAGCTCTTCAGGAGTCTTTGGGCAGCAAGGAAGGAAGGCGACTGTTCCTACTCTGTCCAGGGGCTTGAGTGTCCTTTAATTTCTTCATTCATTTCTCCAAAGTGTCTTTTCATGGCCAGATACTTGCTTTGGAAAGTAATTGGCTAAAGACCCCAGGGTGACAAAGAAACGAGAGCTAATTGACTTAAGAAGACTTAGCCTCCATGCAAGTCTCCCTACCTTTGTAGAAATTCCTTACAGCTCTTGGAGTCGCTGCCAGGCTTTGGTTCTCATTTCAGTGGAGTATGGGAGCCAATCCGGTGGCATCTCAGAAGGGGTATGTTGGTGAAAAAAGCTTCCTTACTGAGTAATGGGCGTGGTTCCTACCTCCCCGGTGTTCCTTCTCATCGCTGGCATGGAGTTGTCAGTGCCTTCCAAAGAGACCCAGGCTGAGTCAGATTCCTCTTAGGACAAAAGTCACATTTGGTTTCCTGGGGAATGGAGCCAAGCTGACTCAAAAGTTGAAGATTTAACAATAGCAGGAGAAAAAACAAACCAGACTTCAGTTCTCTTGATCCTGTAGCATCTTAAGTAAAGCTGCCTCCCAGGGGCCAAGGGTGATGCAATCCGATGAGAAATGTGGTCTCCTCTTCAGAGTGTGGTCCTGAGACGACGCTCCAGGCTATGCTTGGAGCAAACAGACTCGTTCTACTAAAGCATGCACCAGACCCAAAAAGAATCAGCTCCGGGGAAATGGAGGTCTACTCTACCTCTGAGTGTGATGGGCCTCCAGGTGGTCCTAGGAGGACCAGCACACCAGCATCAGTATGCGTTGTTGATTTGTTCCAGAACTTTCTCTCCATTACCATACCAGTGTCCCTGTTAGCATCTGCAACCATTTCTGGTTAACATCCATGCTCCCTTAAGCCACTGCAAAACAGACCAAGCAAAGCAAAGTGGAGTTTGGTTTATGAAAAAGACAACCGTGTCATCTCACCTAGCTAACCCTAGAGTGTGAGAAAACACCGCAGGATGAAGGCACGCTGCCGGGCTGCTGAGTCAACAGTAGGAAAGAGCTACTCATAGACAGAAAGCACCAGACTTCCTTACCTCACAGAGCAATTGCAATGCCTCGCTCGTTGAAGAAAAATAATTGAATTCAGTGACGCATCTATCCTTAGTTTGCGTAGCCATTCATTTGTCTGTTCGTCCACCCATTCATTCATCTATTTACATTAAAATCGTTTTCCTCTATCCATTTATTCTCTTAGAAAACACACAATTCACATCTCCCATATAGGTCATATGCTTAGATGCATGGTACACAATGACAAAGCTCACTGAAACTTTAAGCCTACTGCTTCGCACTAATTAATTCACTGAGTCATTCTTTCTTTTAATTCTGAAGGACCTTTTATATGGCAGGCAATCTGTTAGACAAACAACAAACTCTTTCCCACCCTCTTTTTAATTCATTGTGTCACATACCAGGCAGTACATACACACATGCACACAGGCACACAGGCACACATATAATCAGCACTTCCAAGTATAAGAACAAAATTAATCTCTCTCTCTCTCTCTCTCTCTCTCTCTCTCTCTCTCTCTCTCTCTCTCTCTCTCTCTCTGTGTGTGTGTGTGTGTGTGTGTGTGTGCATGTGAATGTGTGCGTGCACATGCGTGCATGCTAGGAGTCCTTGTGTGTGTGTGAGCAAACACATATTTGCTGTGAGGCCAAATGACAACCATGGGCATGGTTCCTCAGATCCTATCCACTGTTTTTGTTGTGGTTGTTTGTCTTGTTTTGTTTTGTCTTGTTGTGTTTTGAAATAGGATCTTTCATTGGCCTGGAAATCACCAAACAGTACAGGCTGGCTAACAGTGAGCCCCAAGGATCCAACTGTTTCTGTCTCCCCAGCACTAGAATTACAAGTACATGCCATGCCCGTCATTTAACAAACAAACAACAACTACAGAAGTCATGGGTTCTAGACATCAAACTCCATCCTCGTAGTTGCACTGCAAGTGCTTTACTGGCTGAACTGTCCAACCCCCAACAACCTTGCGGATGTGTGGATGGATCTGTGAGAGTGAACGAGAGCAAACTCGTTTTAGGAGTGAGAAACCTCTCAGAGGTAGAAAGGGTCCCTAAGTTATTCTACGGTGTTCTTCTAAAGACACTGGGATAGGACACGACAAAATATGAGAGACTGACTGAGTTCAAGATAATACAGAAGGAGGCTCTGAGCAGTGCTCACTTAGGAGCACTGAGTAACAGTGGTCTCAGGGTTCTGAGTGGTATCTGAAGTCAGCAAGGACGGCAAGTTCCGTGCAGGAGACCTCTGGCCCATCTATCACCTTCTTCCACTCTGGGAACTGAATAAGCATCAAATAATTTGTTGGGCTGTCAGCTCTTCTGGAGTACAAAAACTGGGCCTTAGCCCCTCTCACAGACTCTCACAGACTCTCACAGCCTCTGTCCCTCCTTTGGGGGGCCATTTCAAAGGGTCTTCTCACCCTTTTCTTACTATGCAGACATGAAGCCCTCCTTCATGCAGTTTATACGATCGGTAGTCTCTCTCTCTACTTGTTATAAGCATATTAGTTACCTTTTTATTCAATTCTGGGCTTTATTTTCCACCCTGATTAACAAATTGTCAGGGGACTCTCCTACCACAAGGTCTCAAATACTCAAGGAACAAACACTCATTTTTCTATAAGCTAACCATACAAAATAGCTACAAAAGAAAACAAATAAGGCCTCCCCCAAGTCAAGCACTGGTGTAGCTTCTGAGTCAGCCCTGTTTGGCTCTATAATCTTCTAGAAGCAGATCGTCAAGAAGAAAATTCATCATGGTCACAGGAAACCAGACACCAAGTCCTCAGTATTGTGTGCCAGACACCATACCCTGAGTAAGATAGAGACAGGATGAGCAGAAACCAACCCAGATTCTTAGGCTGTGGGCCACCCCGGTCATCATACTCTGCCAAGGAAGTTTATCAAAGCAGGGAACAGACATTTACTGAGTCTGGTTCTCTCTTGGAATGTTAGTGTTGGGAGTTTGGTTGGCTTCCATCCTCCTGGGCAGAAATGGTAGAAGTTTTGGAAGGTGATGATTTGCTGTGATGGTAGAAAGTACGTGGCCCAAGCATAGCATTTTATATGTTGTCTCACATTAGCAAAATTGCTCAAGATGAGAAGAGAAGAAGTTGAAGGAGAGGCTGATCTGCTTATTTATGACTGTGTCATTGAGGGACAGCCCATGTCTGGCAGAAACACCACAATCTGTCTGCCACAGAACTCAACCCATTAAATTGGGTGGAAATATTACCAATTCTGAACTCCCAGGACTCTGATATTCTAAGGAACTTTCAGAGGCTGTACACAGAGCAAGGCTGGAGCTGTCTGGCCTGGGAGACCTCTCCAGGAACACTTCAGTGGGGAAACATGAGGAAATAGTGTCACTGAGATAGGACATCATGACCTTGTGGAGGCACGAGAGGAGACCTAGTTCTTAAGACAGCTATAGAAAATGGCTGGGCCTTTGTCCGTGTCCAAGTCCAACGTTACATTACAGAAGCCAATATCTTGTCCCACCATTGATAAAGAAGGGACTGTATCAAGCAAGCCTGTGGGAACACTGTGGTGCCCTCTCACTATGATTTGTCAGTGAACACCCTGGAGGCTCCAGGACCATTGTCATTAGACTCTGTTATGCTGGGGAAGACACAGTTGAAAGTAAACCTGATTCTGCAGTTGACACTTTTCTCTGTTCATATTACCAAGTAAAGGTGGTAGTGTAACGTGGGAGGAAAAGGCCATTTTCTATAAAACATGGCGCCTAAGGCTACTTTCTCCAAGGGTCTGTCTACTCTGGCCTGTCTATCCTCTATACCGGCTATTGTCAAAGGTATTTCCCAGATCAGTACCATCAGCATCACTAGGTCACTAGGAGAGCAAGTCTGTGGGTTCTCATTTGGACCTCTGAAACTAGACCCTCTGAGGTAGGCCTAGTGACTTGTGTTTGAACAAGTCCTCCAGATCCTTCCCCTGCAAGCAATGGCTGTACTTTCCAATAAGAAGAAATCTGGATCCCATCGTCCTATAAAAAAGAATACAAAGACACCAGTGTGTATTTCTAGAGGCTAGTGAGCTCTGGCCTTCTTGCTGAATCATTCTACGACTAAAGGCAACAGACAGAGTAGAGGCAGAAGGTAGGGAAAGAGAGAAAGAAAGGATAGAAGAGAGCGATGGAGCAGGGGGTAGAAAGCCATGTGACCTTCTTATGACAAATCAAATCACAAGTGAGTGGCATTGCTCCATTCATGAAACTATGAATGAAAGTATGGCCCTCATGTTCAAGTCACCTTTTGAAGGGCCCACCTTTTACTGTTGCACTGAGCGTTACATTTTCATCAATATTGACCATGATGTATGTGTGTGTGTTGGGGGGGAATCATCCAAATCATAATGGTGTGTGTGTGTGTGTGTGTGTGTGTGTGTGTGTGTGTGTGTGTGTGAAATTTTGTGATATGCCTGTTTCCCATGCCATGAATATCATAGTAGTGAGTGGGGTAGCCAGAAAATCAGGGTTTAAAATAAGATTTTAAAAAGAAAAGAAAGGGCTAGAGAGATGGCTCAGTAGTTAAGAGCACTGACTGTCCTTCCAGTGGTCCTGAGTTCAATTCCCAACACCCCATAGTGGCTCACAACCATTTGTAATGGATCCAATGCCTGCTTCTGGTGTTTCTGAATAGAACTGCTGTGTACTCATATAAGTAAAATAGATAAATCTTTTTTCTTTTTCTTTCTTTTTTATTAAGTATTTTATTTATTTACATATCAGCCATCGCCCCACTTCGAATCCCCCTCCCACAGTTCCTCATCTCATTCCCCCTCCTCCTCCCTCCAAGAGGGTGCTCCCCCTCCTCCACTGGGGAATCCCTCCTCCCTGGGGCCTCAAGTCTCTCAAGGATTAGGTGCATCTCCACCCAGAGAGGTCAGACGAGGCAGTCCTCTGCTATGTATGTGCTGGAGCCTTGGACATATCAAGGCTCCCTCAGCTTCTTCAATCCTTCCCCTAATGTAACCCTAGGGGGTTCCTGAATTAGTTCAATGACTGACTGTCAGTTTCTGCTTTTGTCTCAGTCAGCTGCTGGTAGGGCCTCTCAGAGGAGAGCCATGCCCGGCTCCTGTCAGTGAGTACATACCATACATATCCTTTTGGGTCTGGGTTATCTCACTTGGGATGATATTTTCTACTGTTATTCATTTGCCTGCAAAATTCATGATGTTCTCATTTCTAATAGTTGAGATGCTCTACCATACTACAAGGACACACGTACCACTGTGTTCATTGCAGCCTTATTTGTAATATCCAGAAGCTGGAAACAACCCAGATGTTCCTCAACTGAAGAATAGATTTAAAAAAAAAAATGTGGTGCTGGGTGTGGTGGCGCACGCCTTTAATCCCAGCACTCGGGAGGCAGAGGCAGGTGCATTTCTGAGTTCGAGGCCAGCCTGGTCTACAAAGTGAGTTCCAGGACAGCCAGGGCTATACAGAGAAGCCCTGTCTTGAAAACAAAAAACAAAAACAAAACAAAACAAAACAATGTATTTCCTTTACACAGTGGAATAAATCTTCAAAGAAAAGAAACCCCAATATTTTGCCCTTGTCATTAAGGTGAGCCAGACAATCATATGAAACTGATAACCTTTTTTTTTTTCCCATTGAGATTGCATCTCATGTAGGTCAAGCTACCATCAAAACTCTCTATATAGCCAGGGAGGACCTTGGGCATTTGACCCTACAGCCTGCACATCCCACTGGTGGGATTACAGGCATTTGACACTACACACAGTTTATGTGGTCACCATGGGGATCAAATCCAGGGTTGTGTGCGTGCCAGGCAAGCACATCACCACCAGAGCGGTAACCCCGGTCTGCAACCAGATGTTCTTCTTTTTAAAGAAGCTGATTAGAGCGGTGGGGACAAGTGTGCACTTTGAAGTTAGATGGCTGAAGTCACGCCCATTTCCATCACGTGTCATCCAAGTTCCTGGACAAGTGGCTGGCCTCCTGTTCCCCCTTCCCACACACACACACACACTGTTTCTTCCTTGGTGAAATATAGTAACCATGACAAGCTCTCTGGGCTGAGGCAGGGATGAAAGTGGGCTGTGCACATGGAGCAGGACTATGAATGCCACTTCCTAGGCAGCTCTTGGATTCCTTGCTTCTACTGAACTCAGTTCACTTGCAGTAAACAGTACCTGCAACTACAAGTTCCACCTCATGAACACCAACCTCCTTGGATCTCTTTGGAATTGTTCTTTTGGGTCAGTACAAGACAGTGACTGAGAAACAGGTCATCCCTAGGGCACAGATATAGGGTGAGGGTGGAGGGCACTTGCCATCGCTGGTCTTTGAAGCTCTGTGGTGACTATAGTCTTCATCATTCCTCATTCTGATAGCACTATCAGCAGAGGGGAGCTTCCAGCCAGACCTATGAGGCTGTGTGTGGCAAATCTACGAGGCTGGCAGTTGTTCAGGGAAGAAACTGCTGTTTGGGAGCCCTTGGTAGTTCAACTGTTTTTCTTGTTTACCTCAACCTGGCCAAAAGTTCGCCGTTTCACTTGCTTGCCTCTGAGACTGGCCAAAAGACAGAAGAGGCCTAGAGCATCCTGTAATGCCAGTCAGCTCCCTAAGAGCTTAAATATCTCTGTAAACATGGGCACAGTGGAATAAACCGGCAACACATTAGAACAGCAATCTCTGGAACTCTTGGTTTTCCCTGTGTGTTTCAAAGCCATCCCCTGGTCTCTTTGAGATGTTCTGTCAGGGGAGATTCTACATCCCCACGCTCACTGAGATCCTACACCTTGCCTGCGGGGTAGCTCTGGACCCTTCCTACTGGGAGTGTGAGAGCTTTGGTGTTCTAAGCCTTAGACCCATGAGAGAGTCTCCCTCACTAATACAGCCAGAGTGCTTCTGTATCAAGGCCAGTAGCCACCTCACTACTCCCAGGATTAGAAGGGAACACAACATCCTTCTATTAATTAGTATAGGGGAAAAAAAACTCAGCAATACAGAAATGGCTGGCAGTTCATGGAATAAAACATTATCCATCCATTTGAAAAAATATGAATATGGGATTTCTCTCTCAGATATGAAAGCTACAAAAGTTGACCTAAAAGTAAAATGCAGAATGAGGAAGAGTGTGGTTCTGTGTGTGGGGTTGATGGATTTCATTAGTGCTTGCCATCTCAGGTACAGAAATACACGCTGGCCTCCATTAATAGGATTAATACATATTAATACAGCCGTACGATGCTTTTAATATGAAAATGCTTCTACAATGATATAAGAGCAAAACTCTAAACCTCCCAGAGCCATGACTTCTACCTATGACCCCTGAGCCACCATCCACAGGACCTTGGTACTTTGAAGAAATGCTACTCTTCAGGTCCCACCCAAGACGTTCCAAGTCACCAGTTCTGTGGAGGAGCCTAGAGCAGTAGGAGTATGTTTGTGTACAGTTAGAGCATTATAGAAAACATTACGCAGTCATTTAAAAGGGTTTCATCCATGAGCAGACACAGCTTCCAAACTCTCTTTAAAAAAAAAAATCCATGTGTGGATGATCTGGTGTATGAGTATAGACTTATGAGTGACACCACACACATGTGAGGATCAGAGGTTAACCATTAATTCCCGCCGTGTTGAAACCAGTCCTCTTGCTTGCTGTCTGTCACTGCAAATGCCAGGCCAGCTGATCCACAACTGCCCAGGGATCCTCCTGTCACCATCCTCCATCTCACCCTAGAGTGGCTGCAATTCCACACAGGTATCGTCACGTCCAGCTTTATATGGTTCTGGGGGACCCAGACTTAGATTCTCAGGGTTGGGTAATGTGAGCACCATACCTACTGTGCCAGCTCCCCGGCCTGAACCTTTACACTTATCTTAAACCCGGTGGGTAATGGACCCTCGAGAGGGCGTGAGACCTGTAAATGGAAGGAGATCTTTCTGGGATCAGGTCATAGGGGGGTTCTGCTGCTTCTTCGGCGTATTCTAGTTCTTTTCAGGTAGATTTGTTATTACACTGCATCAAGTTGAAGCCTGGTTCTGTGTTTCTGCCGCGCACTGTGATGTCTCTCAGCTTTTTGTACACCTCCAAAGGCCTTTAATCTCTAATTCCTACAGCCTCCCTATAAGACCTGAGATGGACTGGTCCTTCCAGCCCCTCCACTTAGTTACTGACTTTGCCACTTTCCTGTCTTCAAGGCCCTGCTTTATTTATACATGGCATTTAAAAACTGCCCATAGCCAGTTCTTTGGAAAGCACAGTATTTCCTTGTGTATACAGTTAGAGGTTAGTGCATGTTCACACATTAGGAACAGTTTTAGCATCTGCTTTTATTTTCACGAACAATTTACATCTTGTTTGGGTAGATTTTTGTTTTCTTTACCACAACCACTTGGAGTATTTTTAACAAATTGACCCTTCTCCTTTCCAGGGTTCATTTACAAAGGTAAGCAGACGGGGTGTGTTTGCCTTTATACAAAGAGGTTAGGTGCTAAACTCAGCAAATCAGTTGACTATCACATGGAACCAAAATTACCCCATCTCTGTAACAACAGCATAGATTGTTGGCCCACCCAGCCTGGAATGGATATGACCAGAGAGGCAGCTGATGTGGGCAGAGGACATGTTAGTCAGAAAGGTACCTTCCTCGTCTCAGGGATCTCTCAACACTCCAAGATATTCATGGTGCAGGGGGTTCTCACTTGGAGTCCAAGTGAGGAAGGCATTGGGGAATAGAGGTGGTAGATGGATGCCAGAGGTCAACTGCATGCATCCTCCTCTGTCTCCTCCTACATCATCTTTTTAGACGGGTCTCTCACTAAACCTAAGGCTGACCCGAGAGACTGGCTGACTTGGAAGCTTGAGGCACCTTTCTTTTTCTGTTTCCCCAAGAATAGGGCTATAGCCTGTCTCCTCACACCTGAACTCAGGGCCTCGTACGTACCACAGGCACTTTTCTGATCCATCTCCCCAATCCCTCTCCTCCTCTCTCATAAGCATTCAGATTATTCCATTTCTTTTTGCTGTAACTGAGGTCCATCACTGCCTTTGCCTGAATCAACTGTGCTTTTGGTAAGATCTCCCTGTATCCTAGCTGTGTGTTCTATCCTTCTGAGGACTTCTGTCTTTTATGCATCCCCATCCCAGCACCCCACAATCCTAGCAGAGAAGGACATTGTCCTTTTGCTGCTGTTCAGGTTTGATTCAGCCTCAAATCCTAACCCTAAGCCACCATATCCTGACCCCGACAGACAGGAATCCTGATTCTGAGTGTTTAGGACATATGTGTTTATGTTTATTACATTTACACTTGAATATAACTTTTATTTGTCCAGATTTAAAGAGGACAGTTTTTGGTTGTTGTTTTTGTTTAAAAACAAACAAACAAACAAAAAACAAACCAGGGTCTTATGTATTTGAGCCTGGCCTTGAATCCATAGATGATATATAGATATAGAGATAGAAGTAGAGAGATGAGAGAGAGAGACAGACATATGATATGATATGATATGATATGATATGATATGATATGATATGATATGATATAGATTAGAGATATTGATAGAGGTAGAGATCTGTTTCTGGGAGCTCTTAATTATTTTGACTCCCACGTCACTTGGATTACAATTTGTATTACCACACCCAGTTTTATACTGCAATGAATATAGACCCCAGGACTTCTTTCTGCAATGCCAGGGAAGCATTCTACCAACTGAACTTCATCTTCAGCCCAAATCGAAAGTTCTTGAAGTCAGCATCCAGACAGCTTTAACATCACACTTGACTTTGAATCCTAGGTCTGCTTTGCCAACCAACATTCAGCAACTTATGAGTCAGCCCCAACATGCTGCTTCCTTTCATATCTGCAAAACAGAGATTGATACAGTCGTCTTAGAGCTGTAGTGAACACTCGTGGAGGTGGTGCACAGAGCAGCTGGTAGGATACCTGACAAAGAGAGACAGGGCACACCCTTCCTCTGCCCACGCCTCTGTACCTGCCTCCTTACTCTCCTTTGTTGTGAATGGAGCAGCACATCGCCATAAGCTTGCTTATGAAACGAGTGAATGGATGAACGTCATAATTAAGGAAGCCCACAGAGACCTTTCTGAGCTTTCCATGAACACTGAGGCGTTTGCACTAACTTCCACGAATCCATTACACAACGTAAACTAACAAGTTCAGTCACTATTGCAGCAGGTATGGGATGCTCACCAGTAAATGTTTTCTGTCTCCAGAAAGTTTCCAGGGACCCTCCAGGTTAGATCTCATCACACGCTGCCTTTTCACCCATAAAAATCGAATTAGAACACTGATCTGTGATTTTTATTTTTCTATATTTTGCCTCACCACAAGAAAACCTGAGGAGGCTGGGGGCCTTTAGGGAGAAATTTTATACATAGGGAATGTTTAGGGTAATTTGAAAAACCAAAGCAGGAGTTTGTAAATTAGTATATTTCGGTCACACCGGTTCTGATCATTTGGGGGCTCTAGATGTCGCCTGAGGAGGGCACGGGGCAAACCCAGCTGCTTTTTGGGTTTGTCAAGCATCTCAAGTTATTCCTCAGGAGTTGGGGTTTGGCAAAGCTCAAAACCCACGCTGCCAAGTCCTCCTTTCCCCCTTAATTTTTAAGCCCATGTGTATTTTAAGGAAATTTAACCCGTATGTTTCTGTTTCCTTTACACTTAACTCATAAAAACGGTTTCTCAGAGCAATTTGATGTCCCCCAAATCTTTGGAGCCTTTATAAATGATATTTTTTAACCTTTCTCCCTTCCCTGAGACACAGGAAATTGTATTTTAAAAAAAAAATGAATCAAACTGAAAGTCTCAGGGTCAGAATGAACGGGTCAGACACAAAAGTTCAAGGAGCAGAGTCTTTGAGGGGATGACGCGTTTCACAGCAGTACAGAAGACAAAGTCTTCACCCTGGCGAAACCCTGGGAGCAGCAACGTGCTGAAATAGACTCGCCAGACAGTAACCGATTCTCATCAGACCAGCTCTTCTCCCGTCTATGCCTTCATATTGAGAAGCTGGCTCCCCGTGCCTTAGAATTTAGAATCCCAAGCCCGGCTTCAGAAATCCATGCCCACACGTGCTATAACATAATTGTGACCAATGATTTTGAAATATAGCCACTGTTTCCTTTTTTAAAATGCCCGTGTGTGTCCGGGTGTGCGGCTGTGTGTGTGCCCGCACGCGCGTGTTCATGTGCAGATTGTATTCCTCAGGAGGAATTCACCTTGTCTTTTGAGACAAGGTCTCTGATTGGCTTGCTCAGAAAGCCTCAAGGATCCTCCTTATTATCCCCACGTCACCAGTGTGGGGTTAGAAACACGTGCAACAGCACCTAGATGTTTCCCTTCCTGGAAGCTGACCTTCAGTTCTAATGCTTAGAACAGCAAGCACCTCACCAACTGAGCTATCTCACCGCACTAGCCCCAGAATTGCTGTATCCTCCCAAGAGGGGAGAGAGAGAGAGAGAGAGAGAGAGAGAGAGAGAGAGAGAGAGAGAGAGAGAGAGAGAGAGAGAGAACACGAGAGAACAAAAGAGCTGACATGCCTGTCTTGAAAGCCATAGGCAATGGCTTCATAGAACTCTGTAAGGATACTGTTCCTGTGATGGTGGTTCCCACAATACCCTGCATGTCCACAGTACAGGGAGAACCATCCCAAGGGATGACGCTGCCTCTCAGACATGCAAGAGGATGTCTGGAGTTGTTTGACCCCTATCAGATCCATGCTGTTGGCCATACCACCTTGTCTGCATCCTCTGGGGCTCCACTCTGGTCTATTCCCTTTCTGGCAACTCAGACTGGACATTAATGGTCATCAACTCTCACAGTGCTGACATAAATAGTGTGGGACCAATCGATCATAATGGCTAAATTTAATCTGAAATGTTCTAAAACTCTTCAACTGGCTCATTCGAACCTATTTTAACGACAGGGCGATAGCAGACTGTAACAGAATAGCCTGAGCTCCGGCTCTCTCAGCCATGGAAACCAACAATCCATTTGGACCGTCATCTCTCCAAGTTGTAAATCAGTGATCTAAGCAAGGAACACCCTCGAGCCTCTGTCCTAATTTGTTTCAAGCTGGGATTCTTGAACAATGAGGACGCTGGGCTCTGTGGGGCTTCTCTCTACCACCGAGGGTAGCTCCTGGAATAAATAGGACAGCAAAACTCAACCCCAAATGGCTGGATGTAGAGTAATCATTGAATTAGCAAACTTGTCTACAGAACGTGAACATCAAGCCAAGGTCCCAGGGCTGCCAAGATCTTGGATGACTGACAGAAAGGAGCCAACCTGGAAAATTCAAGAGTCCCTAGGGATACCAAATTTCACGGATAAATCACAGGGGGACTGGTAGTTTGGTTCATGTTGTAGCACTAGCCTAGTATGTGTGCATCCTCAGAACCACCAAAAAAGAAGTCCTCAAGACAGACAAGTGGAAATAGCTTACATCTGCCACGCTCCAGGGTTCTCAGCACTGCCACGTATAAATTCACTATGCAAAGCCAGGCCCTGGATCATATATTACCTAAACCAACTTAAGTGTGTCTAACATGAGGAAGCCAAGGCTTCTAACATCGTTTACTGAAACAATCCATTTGCTTAGTTGATAGAAGTTCTAGAATTCAAGTGCAGTTGAACTCCAAAGTCTTCCCCTAGACATTCTCTGTTCATTGCAGTAATTACTGACACTGATAAGAACCTGCTCAAACAGGCAGAAATACAGTTCCAGTCCCACAAACTCACCCTCTCCCAAGGCAACCACATTATTTTTGTAGAGACTGTATTCCTATTTATTTTGTCTGTATTATCAAACTAGAAACATCTATACTCATTGGACACACACATGAGAACTGGTTTTAAACCTGGCTTTTAAAAATTTGCCTGGAAAACACAGAAGTGAATGCTCACAGTCAGCTATTGGATGGAACACAGGACCCCCAGTGGAGGAGCTAGAGAAAGTACCCAAGGAGCTGAAGGGGTAACTAACCAGTAACCCCAGAGCTCCTGTCTCTAGCTGCATATGTAGCAGAAGATGGCCTATTTGGCCATCATTGGGAAGAGAGGCCCCTTGGTTTTGCAAACTTTATATGCCCCAGTACAGGGGAAAGCCAGGGCCAAGAAGTGGGAGTGGGTGGGTAGGGGATCAGGGGCCAGGGGAGGGTATAGGGAACTTTCGGGATAGCATTTGAAATGTAAATAAAGAAAATATCTAATTTTAAAAAAATAAAATAAAGGGATATAGAACAACAACAACAAAAAAACTTGCCTGGAGTATCCTTTCATGTCAGTAACATCTATCTACCTTCCTCCTTTCTTCTGCATCCGGGCTCTCCAGGTAACCCCACCTGGCCTCAGATTCCAGACCTTCCTGCTACCCGGAGTCCCAAGGATTGAGATTTCCGGCGTGAACTGCTAAACCCGGCATAGACCAGCCCCCTTTGCTTTCTCCCTAAAAAACCACATTAACATATGTTCGTTGTACAAAATAATGTCTCCTTGCGACATTTTCATGCCGATATATAATTTACTTTGCTCAAACCTCTTCCCCCTCCTGCTGATTCACTTCTTCTTCTCAGTCCCACCTCTGATTTCAAGCCATCCGTGTGCAGATTAGATAGGGAGAAAGGTAGGTAGATACCACACATGGAAGAAAATATATCATATTTATTTTCTGGCTTATTTCACCACATAATGGCCTCCAGCTCTTTCAGCCGCATCCTATTCTACTTTAAACGTTGCTGTTTACTTAAATTTATTAAGTAGTTCAATTGATTCCAACTTTTGATAACTGGGGACCCAGTTCCAGTAAAGTGCATCTTGCTCATCCCTGATTTACTGCGCTCTTATTAACAAGCAATAGATTTATTAGGTTTTACTAATAAATAGTTACTCATATGCAATCCTTGCTGTGACACTGCCCCCCGCCCCCGCCCCCGCCCCCGCCCCACAACCCCTTTCTCCTTGGCCTCTTACAAGGGATGTTGAATTTTAGGTAAATAGTAGCCAAATTTTCAGGCAAGAAATGTTATCTTCCCTCTTGGGCTTTGTAGACAGAGAATCTCTGAGAGCCAATGATTCCATTAGTCTTGAAGTGCAATCATTAGAGTCCAACTCAGATGCAGTTTTATTGGTTGAGTTTTAAAAGTGATTCTCTATGCAATATTGCACTCAACAAACACATACTCTCTTTCTCTTCTTTCAACCCTCCTTCCCTACCACTCCCTCCATCCATCCATCCATGCATCCCTCGCTTCTTCCCTCCCCAACTCTGTGTGTGTGTGTGTGTGTGTGTGTGTGTGTG
>NC_034603.1:57237231-57239216 GCF_900095145.1 Mus pahari | reverse complement strand
GGCTTTGGGTTTTGACTGGTGGTTTGTTTCCACCTTGTGCTGTGTGTACGTGTGTGTGTGTGTGTGTGTGTGTGTGTGTGTGTGTGTGTGTGTGTGTGAGCCAAAGGTCAATGTTAGGTATCTATCGTTGCCCACCTTATTCTCTGAGACAGGGTCTTTTATTGAGCCTGGAGCTCATGGGCTTGGCTACACTTGCTAGCCATTCCAGCTCCTGGCAATCCACCTGTCTCTGCCTCCCCGGTGCTGGGATTATAACTTAATTGTAAATCAGCACTGTCATGCTCAGCTTTTGTTTTGTTTTTGTTTTGGGGGGATTTGCTTTTGTTTTCTTTTGTTTCTTTGTTCGTTTGGTTTTTGAGACTGGAGCTCTCTGTGTAGTCCTGGCTATCCTGGACTCACAATATAGACCAGGCTGGTTTCCAATTCATAGAAATCCTCCTGCCTCTCTCTCTGCCTTCCAAGTGCTGAGATTAAAGTCATGCACCACCATGCCTGGCCATACCCAGCTTTTTATGTGGGTTCTTGGGGCTCAACTTGGGGTGTCATGCTTGTGGAGCAGGCATTTACCCATCTGAGCTCTCTGCCCATTCTTATGTTTTTCTCCTGGATGTCTTCCCATATCACACCACGCGAAGTGCTCTCTTTCCTCCACGATATAACATCCTCGCCTGCGCCACGATTCAAGCACATTCGTGTGGGTTAATTTCTGGATTCTCTAGCCTGCTCTGTTGGTCTCTGTGTCTATCTTTTGTCAATCCCACAATCTTAATTAGTTAGATGGGCAGCACCAGGCCTGGGTATGGGTACTGGAGCGTGTATGGGTAGAGAAATCAAACAGAATGTTAAACACTCATGCATTAACTCTCTCTTGGCCCTTGATTCTGAACATGACTGCCCGCTCAAGACCCTGCCTTGACTTCCCCGCAATGGTGACCTGTAACCTGAGAATGCAACCCTGATAACCCCCCTTTTTTTTCTCTTGAAGATTGCTTTTAATGGAGTATTTTATCACAGCAACAGAAATGGGACTGAGACCCACGATGAGTCTTGACCTTGAGTAGACTGGCCCCTCCCTTCACTTCCCTTTCTTGGAGTTAGCTATTCCATCTTGTTTGCCTTCCTCTTTTTGCATCTTAGAAAAACTTTTCCTACATAAAAACAACCACAAAATCCTACTAGGCTTTTGATGGGAATGACAGTAAACCCATATATGTATATGCCGGTATATGCCAACTTGGGGAGAATTGAATTTGATTGTGCTGCCTTGTTTGGGTTCCCTGACTTAGCAGCCCAGCACTCTGACGAGGGCCGTGAGGACAGGTTCCTGGTCATAGCGGGGATGCCTTCAGTCTCCTGACACCTGCTATTCTGTTAGCCGTGAGTTTGAATCTGTACGTTTTATCAGTCTGAAGATCTTCCCTTTGCTAGGCTTCTGAGAACCATTCTTATGAAGGACCTACCGAGTGTTGAATTCTATCTGTTTCTAGGAATCAGTCACATGAAGTTGCGTCTGTTCAGATAATACTGGTTTTTAGTAGCAAGTGGTGCATAATTCTTTCTATATGTTAGTGAATTCTCTTTCTGTCTCTCTCTCTTTTCTCAACCTAATGTCCACTGAGTCCATTTAGTGTTAATTTACATGCATGGGTATGAGACCATCTACTGGAGCACAGGTCACTGCCCTTGCTCAGAATCTCTCAAAAAAGTGGCTCTCCCTCTCCCAGTTGCCATTAGCTGTCAGTGGCTTCTCAGTAGAGGTGAGCCCCTGCCCCATACAAGTCTTGGCTGGCTTGACTTTGTCTGAGTCTTGTGTGTGCAGCCTCAGCATTGCTACCATTTAGTCAGATGACTTTACACTTATGAGGGATACTGGTGTACAATGTGCTCTCTCTCTCTCTCTCTCTCTCTCTCTCTCTCTCTCTCTCTCTCTCTCTCTCTCTCTCTCTCTCTCACCCTCCCCCCCCCACTCCGGAATCTACTTAGTG
>NC_034603.1:57236152-57237220 GCF_900095145.1 Mus pahari | reverse complement strand
TCTCTCTTTCTCTCTCCCTCCCTCCCTCCCCCCCCCGCTCTTGCTCTCTCAATATTTTGTCTTATTTCATTCTCAAGGGTTCACAAAATAAATTAGGATGTGTCTCATCCTCTTCTGTTTGAAGAGTCCGAGTAAGACTGGTGATTGGTATGAATTCTTCTTCAAACATTGGGTAGGATCCTCTTAATGACACAAATCAGGGTCTGAAGAGCTGTGTGTTGCAAATTTGTGAATTCAATTTTCTTAAGAGCTAAAGGGCAAATAATAGGATCTGTTTTCCATACAGGAAGCTGGGCTTGTTCGCACTTTTCAAGCAAGTAGATTATGTCATCAAAAGTTCAAACTCAGGCTTATTAAACTGTGTCCTCTTCTGGTCCTATCTGTAGTGTCTGGAGGATGGGCAGTGGCCTCCTTCTCCCTCTTCTCTTCTTCTTCCTCCTCCTCCCCCTCCTTCCCTCTTCCTCTTCCTCCTCCTCTTCCTCCTCCTCCTCCCCCTCCTACCCTCTTCCTCCTTCACTTAATTCCTCACACTGGGAAACTGCTCTTTCTCCTTTTTGCTTTACTCTTATTATATATCTAACACCTTTAGCTCCTTTTGAAGAACCGTCATTTCAATGATTTTTCTCTATTGTTTTACTATTTTCAATTTCCTCGATTTTCTGCTCTATCTTTGCTGCTCTCCTTCTTATTTTGGTTGTTTGTAAATTTGAAAATTGTAAAACTCTTTTTAGCTTGACTGAGATACTCTAGAGAAATAAAATCTTTATATTTAATGTTATTCATGGGTGCATGTGCAGATGCCGATGCCCGTGTGTCTGTGAGCATATGGAGAAGCCAGAAGTCAGTGCTGAGCATCTATTGCACTCGGCCTTTCTTTCCTCTTTAATTGTTTATTTGGAAACAAGGTCCCACTGTGTAGTACTATGTAGCTCTAGCTGGCCTGCTAAGTTAATCAGGTTGGCCTTGAACTCACAGACCTCTGCCTGCCTCTGCCTCTGCCTCTGCCTCTGCCTCTGCCTCTGCCTCTGCCTCTGCCTCTGCCTCTGCCTCTGCCTCTGCCTCTGCCTC
>NC_034603.1:57230770-57236141 GCF_900095145.1 Mus pahari | reverse complement strand
TGCCTCTGCCTCTGCCTCTGCCTCTGCCTCTGCCTCTGCCTCTGCCTCTGCCTCTGCCTCTGCCTCTGCCTCTGCCTCTGCCTCTGCCTCTGCCTCATCTGGAATACTGGAATTAAAGGCAAGTACTACCAAGCCTGGCTTCACCTTGTATCTCTAAAGAAGGTCTCTCTCTCACTAAAGCTAACGCTCATCTAGTAGCTAAATTAGCTGGCCAGGGTGAAGCCCCTGGATCCTCCTGTCTCTGTTCCCTCAGCCCTGGGGCTACAGGTGCACGCTGCCATGGAGGGCTTTTTACATGGGCTCTGGAACTGAACTCAAGTCTGCACGCTTGTGTGGCAAGCGCTTCACCCACGGAGCCATCTCCCTAACCCTGCATAGGTGTGCATAGCCAACGTTACTTTCAATCTGATATACCCATCTCCTCACATAGTTGCCTTTTCTGTATCTGTTGAGCATATTCAAGATCCACTTTCTTAGCAAACCAAGTAAACAATACAGTGTTACTGATGGCCGACTCACTGCTGCACATCGGAGTGCAGGCAATCAGTCACCCCTCATGACTGAAACCTGCTACCCTTTGACCAACAGCTCCCCATTTTCCTCCACTTCCCGGTCCCTTGTAACTGGTTTCAAACTTACAGAGATCTTCTTGCCTCTCTGTTACGATGAGTCAGATGTTTTTAGATTTCCCTTTAAGATCAGGGAGATTTTTCTTTCTGTGCCCTATTTACTTCACTTGCAATTATGTCCCGGGACTGTATCTATGCTGTCACAAATAATAGGATTTCTTTCTTCTTTACAGCTAAATAATATTCTACTGCGGAATTTATCCATTCATCTGCCAACAGACATATTGTGTGAAAAATTACTGCAATAACCACAATGTAGACAACTCTTCAGCATGTCAATTGTACCACCTTTGGATATATAGCAAATATTGTACGATATTTCTAATTTTAACTTTTTGAGGAGCCTCATTACTCAATAACTTATGTTCCCACTAATCCTGGATAGGGTTCCCTCGATGCACATATTTTCTAACCTTATTATCTTTTGTCTTTTTCACAATCTCAGTGGGATATAGTATATTTTAATGTTTATTTTATATGGGTGCTTTGCCTGCATGTATGTCTTTGTACCACTGATATGCCTGACGTCTTCATAGGCCAGAAGGGGATTTTCAGAGTCTCAGGAACTGGAGCCAGTCCCCCTACCCCAATATAGTGTTTTTAAAAGATTATTTCATTAATACTGTGTGTGAGTGTGATGATTTGTACAAGCTTAGGCCATGGGAGTGGCACTATTAAGAGGTGTGGCCTTGTTGGAATAGGTGTGTCACTGTGGGTGTGGGCTTAAGACCCTCATCCTATCTACCTGGAAGCCAGTCTTTCACTAGCAGCCTTCAGATAAAGATGTAGAACTCTCAACTCTGCCTACACCATGCCTACCTGGATGTTGCCATGCTCCCACCTTGATGATAATGGACTGAACCTCTGTACCTGTAAGCCAGCCCCAATTAAATGTTATCCTTTATAAGACTTGACTTGGTCATGGTGTCTGTTCACAGCGGTAAAACCCTAACTAAGACAGTTATAGCAACAGGGGGAGGTCAAAGGACAACATGTAGGAAACAGTTCTCTCCTTCCACTGTGTCCCAGGGACTGAACTCTGATTGTCAGGTTTGCAGTGGCAAAGCTCTTTTTCTCACTGGACACCTCTCTGGGGATGCAGCAGTCCCATGCAGAAGCTTTGGTTAGCATTTCCCAATGATTGGCAGTAATGGACTTTTCTTTTTCCCTTCCCTTCCCTTCCCTTCCCTTCCCTTCCCTTCCCTTCCCTTCCCTTCCCTTCCCCTTTTCCTTTTTCCGTTTTCCTTTTTCCTTTTTCCTTTTTCCTTTTTCTATTTCCCTTCCCTTCCCTTCCCTTCCCTTCCCTTCCCTTCCCNCCCTCCCCTCCCCTTCTCTCCCCTCCCCTCTCCTTTCCCTTCCCTCCCTTTCTTCCTTCTCCTCCTCCTTTTCTTCTGTAAACCTGTTGGCAATTTGTAGGTCTTCTTATAAGAAATGCTTCTAATTTTAAAAACTGGTGTTCTTGCTTTTGCACGGATACGGACCCATTATCTGGAGTAGCATTTGAAGTGATTTTCTCCCACTTTGTAGATTGTCTCCTCTCTCTGTCAATCACTTCAGGCACTGTGCAAAAGAAGTTTTAGCTTACTGTAAAACCACACTGTTGTTGCCTTGCCTTGGGATATCAGGTTTTAAAGCTCATTGTGCAGTTAATTTCCAGTAGGTTCTCTCTGTTTTATGGCAGTCATTTTACAGTGTGCAATCTTGTATTTAAAACATCTATTTTAAGATGATACTTGTACACTGGTCACAAATTCGTTTTCATTCTCCTGCGTGTAGATGTATGAGTTTCACAACAAAAGTGATGAAGAGACACCCCTGCCTTATGCTGTTGGCTCCATTGCTGAAGATCAGGTGGCAGTGGATATGTGGCCTTATTTCTGAGTTCTGTGTTCAATTCCATTAACCTATATAGCTGCTTTTTTTTTTTCATGTCAGTAACATATTGTTTTTGATCATTGTAGATTTGACATATGTTCTGAAATCAGATGATGTATTATTACCTGCTTTGATCTTCCCTCACAAGATTGATATAGCTATTGTGGTTTTCTGTGATTCCATATGAATTCAGGTGTTGTTTGTCCTATCTACAAAAAAAAAAAAAAAAAAAAAAAACACTGTTATTTTGACAATGACAAAAACTATAGACTCCTATGGCTAGTACATGTATATCAACAATGTTAAGTCTTGGGCTGCAAAATGGCCCTGTTCATAAACGCTCTGAAAATCTGAGGACCTGGGTTCAGTTTCCAGAACCCACATGAAAGTACAAAGTGTGGTGGTGTGTGCCTGCAGTCCAGCACAGGAGAACCCCTGCAGCTTGCTGGACAGTCAGCTCAATCCACCTAGCTAGTCCAAAGCCAGAGAGAAGCCCTGTCTCAAAACAATTGTGGACCTACTGAGGAATAACACCCAAAGTCATGCTTTAGTCTCCTGAGCTGCAGCCACGCCTGTAGGAGCACACCCCACGCGTGAGCACCATGCGTGCACACAAAAGTATTCATCCTTCAAATTCATGAATAGAAGACCTCTTTCTACGTACTTGTGTTGTTCCTTTTTTGGCCAGATTTGTTCCTTAGAATTTAAACTTTTGTTGTTGCTAGTAAGTGTGGATAGAGGCAAGGAACCTAGAAAGGGGCCCATGGAACAGGAAAGAAAGAGATTTAATGGAGGGAGTGGTGGGGCAATAGAATGCATCTGATATGAACATAGAAAAGATAGAAGAGGGTACTGGGGGAGGGGTAAATGGAGGGCAAGAAGACTGGGAGGAGGCTCAGAGAGGGGGAGTCTGTCAAAAGTTTGTATGAAATGACACAAAAAGTATTTTTTAATTAAGAAGAAAAAGAATTACTTTTGCTTTTTTACTTCTGTCTTTATAAGTATAAATTAAATCTAAAGTTTGCTGTATTCAAAAGATAGAAACATTATTTTATATGAGCTTTGAGATTAATCAGCTATTAATGAGAAAAACATTTTAAAATTATTTTCTTCATAATTAAAGATACATGATATAATATGGCAACTTTTTTGAAAATCATTGTGTGTGTGTGTGTCTGTGTGTGTCTGTGTGTGTGTGACTGTGTGTCCACCCACGCCTGTCTCTGTGTGTAATGTGTGATGTCTGTGTTTATGTGTGTGTGTGATGCATATACATGCCTTCAGATGTGTGATGTGCATGATTGATTATTCGTGCGTGTGTGTGTGTGTGTGTGTGTGTGTGATGTATGTGGATGCTCATGTATGTGAGTACTGATGCATCAGTGCCACAGTGTGTCTGTAAGGGTCCGAGAATACCCTGGAGTCTTGGTCCTTACCTCTTCCCTTCTTTGAGAGAGGGTCTCTTGTTTGTTGCTATGTACAGGGTGCTAGCTGGCCTCCCCGTACTGTGAAGTCTTCGGTCTCCACCTCCTACCCCTGCAGGAAGACTGGGGTTTTAAATGTGCTGTTGTTTCTGGCTTTACCGAGAGGGAGTCTGGTGTCCACATTCAGGTCTTCACACGTGTGCACACACATTTTACCCACTGAGCCATCTCTTCAGCCCTATGGCAGGCATTTTTAGGGATAAGCTGTGTAGCTGTACTCAGCTTAAACCTTTCCAGGTTGTAAAGAATGTCAGATGATACAGGAAGGACATTGTACACATTTGTATTGAAAAGACTAAGTTCAGATCCCATAAGGCAGACTCACATAGAATGAAATCTTTTGGAAAAAATTGCTCTGTGAAAATCATCGATGTAGATTATTAAAACTTTTATTGCTAAGTTATTTATCCAGATATTATTATGACTTATGAAACTTTCTCAACAGCTCCAGTTGTACTGTATCAGAAAAAAAAAAAACCCTGCCAATTAAAAATTACTCAGAATTAATTACAATATCACATTTCTCAAGAGCAACTGAATAACTTACGTTGTTTTTAATTATATAAATTAAAAATAAAGTTGATAGCTATGTTTTGAGAACATAAGACATGAATTTTCTAAATAATTGAGCAAGAAAAACTTTTAAGATAAATCAGGATCACATTAGTAAAATCTTAATATTTATGACATTAGACTTGTCCCTTAGGCACTCAAGAGGCTGAGGGGGAACTTGGGAGTGCTGGGCCAGTCTGGACCCCATAGTGAGCCTGAAGGCAGCCTGTGAGATCCTGTCCAAATAGAATTAATACTAAAATATATTTTTCATAATTTCCCACAGTTACTCTCTTGTAGCAACAATGCCCTATCACATTGTAGGAATTAAACCATATTTTTAAAGATTTTATAGTTTAGCGATTTTTCCTACTTTCTGAGCAGGCTCCACAACTCCGTATTTTTGTTTAACAATGAGTCCCAAGAAGTGTGTGGACAACTAGGCCCATTGCTTCTAGCGAAGTCCAAAGGCGAATCCTCATTGGCAGGAGACACGTGACCGTCCCTGAACCACCTACTACAGTGATTGATGTTCTCCCTGACCACAGGTCAAACCCACTCAAGTCCTGTGCAGGCCGTCCTATCACACCACCCCTGGAATGTTCTGAAAGGCAGCAGCCCAGGATGAAGCGGATCGTGAATCTAGCTGCTCCGTGCCCTCTGTTCTCTCTGAACGTGTGTTAGCAGGAGGCTCCCTCGGTAGTGTGCTAGAAAGCTGCCTGGTGGATCTCAAGAGAGTTTTGCTTTTACCAGCAACTTTCTTCAGCCCCTAGTTGGCCATAGCTCAGTGTCTGAGTGGAGGTGGGGTGTGTGTGGTTTGTGTGTGTGTGT
>NC_034603.1:57217126-57229966 GCF_900095145.1 Mus pahari | reverse complement strand
TGTGTGTGTGTGTGGTATGTGTGTGATGTGGTGTGTGTGTGTGTGTGTGTGTGTGTGATGTGTGGTATGTGTGTGATGTGGTATGTGTGTGTGTTTGTGTGTGAGCGTATACACTTAAGAGTGTCACTGCATGCATATCAAGGCCAGAGACACCCTCAAGCCTTTAGTCCTTCCCTCCACCGTGTTTGGGCCAAGATCTCTTGAGGGTTTCTTGGGCTTCATTTGTTTTGCTGCTTTTGTTTGTTCCTCCTACATGGGGCAGGCAGGCCGGCTGGGACTCCCAAGGGATTCTCCAGCCTCTATACCCCATCTCACCAGAGTGCACTGACCCTCCCTCCCCCATCTCTGGCTTCCATAGGTTCTGAGGATCTGACCTTAGGCTCCTATGCTTTTTGCTCTGGCCAACACTTTCCCCACTGAGTCATCTCCCCAGTGTACTCAATCCTTCTGCGAGGTGATCACTAATAATTCCATCCAAAAAATATGAACTTTGGTCTGGTGTGGTGGCACACACTTTTAATCTCAGCACTCGAAAGGCAGAGGCAGGCAGAGCTCTGTGAGTTCAAGGCCAGCCTGGTCTACAAAGGGAGTCCAGGACAGCCAAGGCTATACAGAGAAACCCTGTCTCAAACAAACAGACAAACAAACAACATTAAATATCAGATCGAGTGACCTGACAAAGATCCATGTCTAGTGACTAGCAAACTGGAATCTCTTCCCTCTCCTGGCTTTAAATGGTTTCTTTTCACGTGATCAATCTCCAGATTAGGTGGCCTTCCTCTGTAGTGTTCCACAATATCCTGAAACTTGAGGCCTCTTAACAGTGCAATAGATGGAACTATAGATTCAAAGGGAAGAAAATAAGGGTGATTTTAGGTTAAATCGATAGAGCTCTTGTTCTTTCCTTTTAAAAAATAAAATACAGATTTCAAAACTCTCTCTCTTTAACTCTTGGGTCCTTGCACAATGTCTAGGGCTGTCAGGTCTGACTGCAAGATTTCTGGCTCTCCGTGCTGCCAACCACAAACCAAGCTCTTCTTGTCCAAGTGAAAATGTGTTTCACTGGGCCACGTGCATCTCTCTTTGGCCTGTTTGAGTTTAATTCGATCAGTTAAAGCAGCTATGGTTCCTCCTGCTTTTATGCCGTGGTGCAGTGAGCTCCATAGTTACTTGATGAGTTGGGACTGCTTCTGGATGCTTGATCCTCTCACTCACATATGGGGGGAGATGGTGAACATGTGCCGGAGGTTTTGTTTTTCTGCTCAGAGAAGCAAATGCTCTCTAGAGATGCAAGGGCCATACGAAAGCCCTCAGCTTCCTTGTCACTGCAGTGAAGGAGCAATTGGAATGAATGGCTCACTTCATGTCTGGTAGAGCAAGCACTGAGGACTGAGGACTGAGCACTGAGGACTGAGGACTAAGGACTGAGCACTGAGGACTGAGCACTGAGGACTGAGGACAGAGGACTGAGAACTGAGCACTGAGGACTGAGGACTGAGGACAGAGGACTGAGGACTGAGGACTGAGGACTGAGCACTGAGGACTGAGGACTGAGCACTGAAGACAGAGGACTGAGGACTGAGCCCTGAGGACTGAGGGCTGAGGCCAGAGGACTGAGGACTGAGCACTGAGGACTGAGGACTGAGGACTGAGGGCTGAAGCCAGAGGACTGAGGACTGAGGACTGAGGACTGAGGACAGAGGACAGAGGACAGAGGACAGAGGACAGAGGATTGAGGGCAGAGGACAGAGGACTGAGGACTGAGGACTGAGGACTGAGGACTGAGGACTGAGGACTGAGGACTAGGAGAGTCTGTGGCTAGGATGTCAGTGCACTCGGAAGCATCTCTATCGTCATCTCCATCCTCTCTCAGTGAAATCTTGGCTTCCCTCTCCAGATGGTGAATGCAGTGAAGACCACTAACCTCTGACTCTATCCACTGCTTTGCTCTCTGGGGAGGAGCATCCTACAGGGATAACAGAGAGGCCAAAATGAAAAGAGACGGAGCCCTCAAGCTTTCTCAAATGCACGTTTCCCTAACTTTACTTTTTCCCTTTGCTTTTATTTCCCCTCCTCAAGCTCACCACACACCTCTTTGCCTCTGTGTGCTTTAAGCCAGACATCCTTGACATTTGAACAGCTTAGAAAAAACCCAGAGAAGTTCTTCCTTTCGGCTTAGAGCGATCCTAATGTGGGTCGAGGCATTCGCCGTGGGGTACTGAACAGATAGGGTGGACTGCCTTTATAATCACCAGGTTCCATCGAAGGCCAAGGGCTCCACTCCACTCTTGAGTTTGAATATGCACATACAAGCATCTTCCTAGCACCTCCTCCAAGCACACTGAATCCCTGCTGTGAGAAAGGTTGTCGAGGTTCCACCTCCAGTGTCAAGTGAACGAAGGATCAGTCAGCTTAGGAGGTGTTGCAGTTTGCCAAACAGATGAAACGTTCCTTGTGAGGGTTACAAGGTAAGTGATTTGGCAGGAAATGGGTCACAGGCCAGCTAAGGATCACTCAGGCTCTTTAGTGAGTGAGGAAGAGGGCCTGGGAAAGGGTGAGGAGAATTTTTTTAAGTGTATGTATGTATGTATGTATGTATGTATATATGTATGTATGTATATATGTATGTATGTATGTATATATGTATGTATGTATGTATGTATGTATGTATCAGTCCACCTAGGGCTGAAGTAGTCTTTCTCCTATTCAGTCTTAGGACCCTAGAAAGAATTCAACATAAGGCTGGACCCAAACCCTGAACAGAACTATTTCTGGGTCATCAGAGGTTTTCTCTGTGAATTGACTAGTCTTCAAAACTCCCCCACATTCCTGTGAAATCACCACCACACTTCCAAGGGGCTCACCAAGCACCGCCAAAGGCTGGGCTGCCCCTGTGTTCTCAGTGCCATCATCAGGGACATCTTGTTAGCTTATCAAAGACAACACGGAGAGAGATGACGGGGTGCTAATAACATGCCCACAGTACTTGGTTTATTTATTCTCAAGCAAACATTCATGATCCTGATATGGAAGTTATTCCAAGCATATTTAAGTACCCTGCTGGGGCAGAAGTGGTCACACATCAGTGCAAAATCAGGAATAGCTTGGAAGAAATAAAATCATCTGGACAGAGGTGCCCTTCTGGTGGACATGCCCCATCAGTCTCCTGGCTTCATGGCCTTGTGAGCACTGCACGTGGACCTTCAGAGAGCATCCCTCGATCCCCTCTCAATAGAAAAGAAGGCTGAAGATGTGAAAGAAGTAAGAAGAAAATCTTTCAGAAGACTTGGGTGGCTGTCCAGAGATGCTACAAATCAACCTGTTAGAGTCTTAGGCAGATGAACAGCTCTGCTGCCTTCTCCTTTGTGTTCCTGGGAGGTGTGACACCTAGCAAGCTGTTCCAGTTTGCTTGGTTGTTTTGTGTTTAGGAAAAGCTGGGAAGCCTACTGAGAAGTATTTACCTGGAGGGTTAGAGTCTGAACCACCAAACTCTCATTCTGCATCATGGCTCTTTTTCTTTCCTTTTTTGCTTCCTTCCTTCCTCCCTCCCTTCCTCTGTCTTCCTTCCTTCCTTCCTTCCTTCCTTCCTTCCTTCCTTCCTTCCTTCCTTCTTTCTTTCTTTCTTTCTTTCTTTCTTTCTTTCTTTCTTTCTTTCTTTCTTTCTTTCCTTCCTCCCTTCCTTCCTCTTTCTTTCTTTCTTTCTTTCTTTCTTTCTTTCTTTCCTTCCTTCCTTCCTTCCTCCCTTCCTTCCTCTTTCTTTCTTCCTTCCTTCCTTTCTCTTTCTTTCTTTCTTTCTTTCTTTCTTTCTTTCTTTCTTTCTTTCTTTCTTTCTTTCCTTTCTTCCTTCCTTCCATCCTTTCTTTTTATCTGGCTTTCTTTCTTAAGATGACAGATTGAAGTTGCAGGAGGGGAGAGGTTCCAGCAGGAACCAGACTATCAACGGGGAATGCTCTTGCCTCCTGGTTTCCAGTTACAGTTGTCCCAGGGACCTGGCCACCTCATGTTTCTCACCATGGCTATGGATGAGGCTGGCAAGGGTATGAATATCCAGCCCATTCAACACCCATTAGACAATCTACAGCTGGGCTGTTGCTGCTGACAGCATCATTGAGCCCAGGACATTCAGCTGGGTAAATTGTTTACTAGCACACTGGTCTATCCTGATATGCCTAATAGGTTGGGTGCAATTTTGTGAGCTTTTAAAGAAAGCTGTCTCCTTTTGTGCTTATCTTTGCCCTAATATGGCAAACAATGACCGCAGACGTTGGGGAAACAGCATTGTCGTGTTCGGCTTTTTGTTTGGAGCGTGTCTGTAAACCACAAAAAGCAGGAATTGGAGTGATAGATACCACAGGGGTCACAGCGTGTCCTTGGAACAACCTTTGCGCCAGCCTCGGTATTTACCCCTCATATGTCTGGGACAATGTATAAATGACACAAAATTAGTTAATTATTGGTTCTAGTGGGTGGGGGTGAGGTGGCTTTGGACAAGAGAGGGCATGGTCACAAATGCTGCTTGAAATGGACTATCACGTGAAAAACATCAGAACTGTGGCCCATGTGTCAAGTCCAACAGCTAAGCTGTATTTCTTTCTTAAAAAAATAGATGAGAAAGTAGAATATTTGCCTCGGGTTTATTGAATTCTATTCATATATATATATATATATATATATATATATATATATATATATATATATTCATCTACCATGCACAAGATTGAGGGGGAGTCAAAAGTTGACAAAGGTTGAGCCCTGCCTCAGGGAGGTTCCAATCCAGTATGGAAGGTAGACAGACCCTAAGTATTTTTTTTATAAAAGCAGCTACAAGTGAGAGTGCTAACTGAGTCACAGATACTTCAACTAGAGAGGGAAAGTCACTTGATCCATAAAAGAGATATGAATTACTGTCCTGTGCGTAGGCAGAACACCTTCCAGATAACACCAGTCAGTCAGAGTTTGTCTAAGTGAGGATGGTCTCCTGAGACTCTAACTTGAGTCAAGGCCTTGCTTCCATGACAGTGGACTCCACTAGCCACTAAATGTTCAGTTCTAAGCATCCCAACTGAAAGTGGAGAAGGCAGGGCAGAAATGTACTAAGGCTCTCCCAGCCTTTTTTCTTACCCTTCCCATCTGCCACAGCACCTGCTCTCTTGACTTCAGAACACTAAGCTCTACGGGAAAAGGCTCCAGGTGCCAGCCAGAAGATAAAAATTGACTCTGAACTAATACTTTTAACTGTACTTACTTTAGACATTGACATTTTCTTTATTAAAAAAACGGGGGTGGGGGTCAGGAGAAAGAGAGGGAGAGAGAGGAGAGAGAGAGAGAAAGTCTCTACATAAAACTCAGAGTTCCTTTCCTATTCATGTATATTTTAACTCTTGGTCTTGACCATTTTCACCTGTGTGGGCTGACTTACATACCTGCTGACAAACCTGGGATTTGGCAGGCATGACATAGGCTTGGAGAAGTTGGAACCAGGCAACCTGTTCATTTTGTTCTTATCTTCATCTGAACAACCCCACCCCCACAGGGCCCCACTCCCACCCACCCCCAACCCCTGCTTATGAATGATCTGATCCTAGGACATTCACCATTTTATCCATAAATTACTTGAGAACTCTGTATATGATTTTTTTTTTAAAGTGGGCAAAGACACAGTAATCATCTTTGACTTTGAACTGCCAGTCATAGTGAGTAGCTCAAAGGGAAAGGGATTCCACACCTTTGTAGGGACTACAGTCCTTTACGGTAACCCCACTAAAGTCCCAGTCCTGCTTGAGTCCCAGTTAGCACCCAATTTGTCGCACACCCAATTCATCATGACCAAAGCTGGTACATCACAGAACATAGATGGCCTTGGGGGGGTGGTGGTAGGCAAAGCAACCTGGGCTGACTCCTCTTGGAGAGATTTAGGTGAATACTGCCACCTATTGACAGGTGAAATATATGCTTCTGGTTCCCAATCTGCCCTTATCCTGTGCAAGGCTCATCAGAGCCAAACTCATAGCTCAACTTGCCAAAGGAGAGTAACAGCCCCAAGCTCAAAATTCTTAATACATCTGGGATGAGGAATGAGTCTGCTTACTCACGGACGGCATCTGTGATAAGAGGCCAAGGCGTGAGGTAGAAATGCCAGGAGCTTTGCGGAAGGAGACCTGGGTTTGAGTCTCAGCTCAGCCCCTAAGTGCACATAACCAAGCTAGTTAATCTCTCTGAACCTTGATTTCCTCATCAAGGAATGGCTAATCCTATTTTGTAAAGTGTGAGACTTGGGCACAGTTTCTGGGTGGCACACAAAATGCATTAGACTGACGTGACTTTTTTTTTTTTTTTTTTAACCAAGCTGTAAATGGCAACTATTTGTGATTGGTGCTGTGGCAAACCTCATTATGGATTGGGGTTCTGGTGAACTTCTCCGTGAGGTCAGTTCTCCGTAGGCAATGCTCCTTGTCTACCAGACTATCTTTGACATCCAAAATTAAGACAGTGTGAACATAAATATTGGAATTTTAAGTGTGCCAATTGAGAAAATGAGGATAAATGGGCTTCATTACCAAACGTCTCTGGACTACCCTGGAGGATATATGGGGCTGAGTCGATAAAGAGTTATGATAAAAACTTGGGAGCTGTGTATAAATGGGGCTTTGTGACCTGCGGGGTAAGGTTGTGCGGAGAGCCAGACCGAGGAGGCTCGCATTCCTGCCTCTGCATGGTGTGGGGATCCTGGGCTCCTGCAGACAATAGGGGATTCATAGCTGGAGAATTCTAACGACGACGGAGAGGGTGGCAGGCAGAACAAGAAGACTTTTCAGGAGTTCAGGGACTCTGATTATCACGTCGTCGTCGTCGGAGCTGCAGCTGGAGCTGGGAGGCTGCTGGAGAGGCGCACAGAGCCATTCTTGGAAAGCTGTCAGGGAAGGGTTTGTAACCTCCCTAAGAGAATCACGCTTCTCAAAATCCCCAGTCTGGAAAAACCTCCCATGACCGGTCCAGATCAACGCTGTGTGGTGGCTGCAGCGGAAAAAGAACGGGGAACCACCTCCGCCTGAATCTTTCTAAATGTCCAGTGTCTGGGCTCCTCAAGACACAAGGGCAAACTCCACAAGTGGGTTCCCAGCGTATTAGGAAGGCATTACTTTTATTCTGAAAGGTCATCTGGGGCTTAAAACAAAATCATCAAGAAAGAGCATGCCCATAAACAGTCTGCACGATTTACAAAGGTCTATCTGAAACTCCCTAAAACCCTTCTCTCTCTTTGGGGGATTAGTAGAGAGGGCAGGGGGAGGGGAAGAGGCAGAGCATGGCATTCATTACTGACAACTTCACACATAATAAGCATGTTCGAATCCACCCCAAGGAGTTCTCTTTTTTATTTTATTTTTAATCTCCCCTCCCTTTAGCTGTTTTTGATAAGTGGCACATTTTATTTGGGGGAGGGGAGAGAAACACAGCCCATTATTTAAGAGCCTCAATCGGGTGCTAAGGTCGAGAGATTACAGAAGGGAAGTGGGCTGGGGCAGCCTCTCTGCTGACCACAGGGAAGGACCTGCCACTTTCTTCTCATAATTTAATTTCGAGATTCTGATGAAAAGGCACTCCCTAAATTGAAAAGGGTGAACAAGGAGAAAGAGTGAAAAATTATTCAAATGGCCATCAAAGAGTGATCAATTTAAATTTATGTCTTACAAACAAACCGCATGTCACTAGCCCTGGGGGCAGACAGACCTTTAGCCATGATGTATGAATGTTCTGAAACATGGACAGGATTTTTTTGTAGGAATGGAGGACATTACTGGCTTGTAATACGGGTAAGTTCGGGCCTCACCTCTCGAGCATTCCAAACTTCTAGACATCACATTGCCAAGCAGAAGACAGACTACTAAAAGGAGTCTTTCAGTTTTCCATGTCCGACTCACTCATTTATTGCTACAAGAGTGAGAACGAAAGCCCAATGATAAGAAAACCCTTGTCAAGGTCACCCAGCCCATGAGGAACAGATCTGGGGCCAAAGCTCAGACTTTCATTCCCAAACTCTAGATTTTTTTTCCCTGGGGCTAAAACATTTCCAGGGAGGAGAGGCAAGCTGTGGTAATTAGATGAGGATGGTCTGTTTCCAGGACAACCATTATCCCTACAAAGGAGGCAAAAACACCAGCAAAAGGGCCCAGTGTGCTGCTCCAGGCAGCTCCATGTTACTTAGCCCGAGTTCTTTATCAGACACTAACTGCTTTGCAAAGTACCCAAGATGCATTGCAGTGGTTCCTTGCCCCTGCACTTTCTCTATCTGAAGAAATGTGCACAGATTGAATCATGAATACTCACAGTACCTTCAATACTCACATGTGTGCCCTGCAATAACCAGCATCTCTGTCATCTGCTAATATGTAGGTTAAACCTTTTATATTGTTCTCTTTCTATTGTGGCAGATTTACTTGTACAGATGAATGAGTTCAATGTGGTGTTTCCATGTATACATATAGTATACACAGATCAACAGATTCAGGGCAACCCTCATCAAATCCCAATGACATTTTCGAAGAAGGAGAAGGAGAGAGAGAGAGAGAGAGAGAGAGAGAGAGAGAGAGAGAGAAAGAAGAAGAAGAAGAAGAAGAAGAAGAAGAAGAAGAAGAAGAAGAAGAAGAAGAAGAAGAAGAAGAAGAAGAAGAAGAAGAAGAAGAGGGGAGGAGGAGGGAGGAGAGGAGGAGAAGAGAAGAAAGATGGAGGAAAAGGAAAAGGAGGAAGAAGAGGAGGGAAGAGGAGGAGAAGGAGAAGGAGAAGGAGAAGGAGAAGGAGGAGAATCTCAAAACTCACACAGATGCAAAGAAACCCAAAGGACAGGGGGAGAAAAGCTGGAGGCATCACAATTCCCAATCTCCAAACATACCACAGAGCCATAGTAACCGAAACAGTATGGCAGAGGCCTAAGAACCAACATATACACCAACTGACCTGAATGCATCTCCTAGAAATGAGCCCATGTGGATTAGAACTTTGAAACCCTTTTAACTTCTTTCTGTCAACGAGTCCATCTCTATCCCTCTAAGTGCACCTTGCTCTTGTATCTTAGTTTACTTGTCACAGGCCCTGAGCACTAGCATCTCCCTGTTTCTGGGTTCACTCTACTCCAGTCTAGACCTGAGGAATCTTGCTCAACTATCCTAGCGGTTTTTTGTTTGTTTGTTTGTTTGTTTGTTTTGTTTTCTCAGGTATCCATATCACTACTAGTAGGAAGTCTAGACTCAACACAGCATCAAGTCCTCCCCAGGCCTGCTTTGTGAAACACGTTCTAATGAGTTCAGCTGTGACTATTTACTGCAGTCTAGTCCCAGGGACTACTCAGCCCTGCCACAGTCCAAGGGCCTCTGTGCCTTGGTCTCCTCTCCTTGCCAATCTTCAGGAGTCTCCATTCCTGCACATAATAGTACAGCCTTCTTTCACTAATCCTTACACATCTCAGGAGGAAGTGGCCAACTGTCTCCTATGTACACCCTGTGAATGACGCTTATTCATCCACACCTGTACTATGGTCAGTTGCATCTCTGTCATTAAACATGTCTCTTCTCTCTTTGGAAAGATAGCCTGACTCTCCTTCATGCCCTTCCAACCATCCAGCTTCATAAAGGCTTCCCTTTCTTAGATTTCACTGACCAGTTGCTATCTGCAAGGCAATGGGCCAAGAGCTGCAAAGGCTGCAGGAGGGAAAATAAAATTGTCATCTCTTTCTTCAAAGGACAGTTTAATAGAATCAGTGAGGCATGATGACAACCTAAGCAAGGAAGAGGACTGTGGGGGTGGAACTGGGTGGAGGGACGTTCTGAGAAAGGAGGGAACGTTCATGGTGTTCCCAATGAGGGCACTGGTGTTAGGATGCGGAGGGGAGGGGGAAAGAGAGCAGAAGCCTGCTTTGAGATCCAGAGTCTGTGCTGTAGTCGTTAGTAAACTCCCCTTTCAGTCTGGCTCATCCAAGCCATCCATCCCCCCACAAACCAGAGTCATCTTCCTACAAGACTCTGATCATGAAACTCCCCATTTGAGTGCCTGCTGTTCGTTGAATCAAGCATCTGCTAATTGCAGGCTTATGCTAGGAGTTACGGAGAATACCAGTTTGTAGACATGACACAAAACCCCAGGAAACATCTGGAGAACAAAAAAGCAAGAACATGCTGTGAAAGTGCTCGGGAGTGGGGGACAGAGTGAGGGTGTGATCCGTATGGGCTGAGATTAATTGAAAAGAATTAGTCAGAGGAGGCAAATCTTCAGTGCATGTGCTTGGTGAGAAGACGAGAAGACATAGACAGGGCAGACCAAGAAAATGTCAAGATCTTCACATCCTGAGGCCTCCTCCCGTTCTTCTTCTGGGGTTTTCAGTTATTCATTCAATATTCAACGAGTACATGCTACGCACGTTGATGAAACACTGTGCATTTACCGAATGCCTTCCACATGTCTAGAACTCTGCTAGACACTGTGACACGGCATTGAACAAGAGATCTGGGAGTCACTCAAGCTCTACAATACAAAGGAGATGGAAGATACACAACTAGTGCGACAAAAAGCGATGGGGAGAGAGATCATCAGGTGTCACATCTCGGACTACAGAGCAAGGACCCCAAGGCTTAGGAAAACCTAGAGAAGAGGTTTAAGCTGGAACTTCAAGGATGGAGAGGAGTTAACCATTAAAAAGGGGCTGAGCCTCCAGTCAGAACATCCTGTGCAAAGGCCTGGTGTTAAGAAAACATCTGGCATAGCTAAGGAACCAAAACATTCAAAATGACTGTAAGGCTGACTGCAAGTAGGGAGGGAAGGTGACATTAAGCCAGAGAGATTAAGCAAGTTCAGGAAAAGGATACTGTTTCTAAACTACATCCAGGAAGCTCAGGAAAAGGATACTGTTCCTAAGGTGCATCCAGGATGCTCAGAAAAGGATACTGTTTCTAAGGTGCACTAGGGATCTTACACCTGTGGGTAACATGCAGTTGTGTGACACAGTGTATCTACTATGCTAAGGGCATGAATAAATACCCATTGAAAAATAGATTAGGGACTGGAGGAGCCCTGCAGCGCCTTTGCCAAGGACCTGGACCCACTGGCCTAACATTGAGTGCAGATTAATTACCATTTACCCCAAATGCTTGGGACTAAAATGTGTCTCAGATTTTGGCTTTTGAAACAGTTCTACACAGAGAATGAGGCATCCTAGGATTTTGAGGCAAGTCTAAATACAAATTCATTTGTTTCTCATATACCTTAGCCATGTAACCTGAAGGTGGTTTAATCCAACATTTTTAATAGTTTTAACAGCATGGACTTCTCCACTTGTTGCTGCTGTATCTATATGCGAAATGTGTGAGGTTTGGGGGCATTTTGGACTTCTGATTTTTAGATTAGATGTTCAGCACACTCCCAGAAGTTATGCTACTATGAAGAGAGACATCTTGTCAGATCCTCTTAGGGGTACACTGAAGATAGAACTTGTGACACACTCCACAGAGCCACTGAGCCACTTATCCAGTAGTCTCTGATCTTGACAGAATTACTCAGAATCACATGACTTTAACAGATGGAATCAAAGTAAATCTATATTAAAGTCAAAAAGCCTTCTAAATGTCATGGTCAGCCTTCTCACCTGGAAATCACTTGCTTTAAAATGTAAAAGAACAGCCTGAATCCTGGGTGGAAAATAAACAGTTGTCTCACCCTCCTGGACTGGGATAGTTCCAAATTAGATTATTCATAGCAATGCTCCATAGATGGATATAGACAAAGACAGAAAGGGAGGATAGGGTCAGCAAGATGGTTCAGCCTCCCAGCTGAGGTGCTGGCCTTGCCCTAAGCTTGAAGGTCTGAGTTCCATCCTCAGGGTGCCTGGGGTGGAACAAGAGAAAGAACCAAGTTCTGTAAGTTGTCTTCTGACCTCCTCTGTATGCACTGTAGCATGAACACGCATGCTTGCACGCGCGCGCACGCGCGCACACACACACACACACACACACAAACGAGGCACATTCATGCACATACCTCCATCCCTACCTCCTCAACTAAGCTTTTTTTAAAAAAAAAAAAAAAGGATAAACGTTCTAGAGATACTGTGAGCTCTAAACTCTCTAATAAGAGTCGAGAAGTAAGACATCTGTGGAAAGCCAAGGTGAGCTCTTCCTTTGGGACACCAAGTTGTCTAGTTTTCTGAGTCACAGTTTTCTTTCAAGATAACATCTTATGTGTCCCAGGATGGCTTCTAACTCCCTACGTTAACTTGAACTTCTGATCCTCTTGTCTTCACCTCCCAAGTGCTGGAATTACAGACGTGTACTACCATGCCCAGTTTGGTGGGGCCCTGAGGAGGGAAGTGCAGGTTAGGCAATCCTTCCACCAACTGAGATACATCCTCAGCCCCTTCTGAGTCACTTTCTTACCTCGAATCCCAGCTCCCAAACCACCCGCCACTTGTCAGAGTGAGCTGGCAGGCGCCAGGATGTCTCCAGAAAGGGGGAAGATTTTTCACGAATACAGGATGTCTTGCCTATTATCTTAGGACATGACCAACCCCAAATTAACACCCTATCTCTCTGCTTATGACCAAGAGGCAGTCTCCTGATTCACTGGAGACTCATATTCAAAATTTAGAGGGCGGTTTGTCTCCAGGAATAAATGACAAATCAGACAGGGGCGTCTAATCAGAGTTTGAAATTATATCTGAAGTCACCGAAACAGCAGCTAAGCAATCGTGTGACACACAGAGTACCTGAGCAGAGCTTTGCGAAGATCCATAATGCTGTTGCTAGGTTAGAACTCTCTCTCTCTCTCTCTCTCTCTCTCTCTCTCTCTCTCTCTCTCTCT
>NC_034603.1:57208145-57217111 GCF_900095145.1 Mus pahari | reverse complement strand
TGTGTGTGTGTGTGTGTGTGTGTGACATATGAGCTTTTCAGGCAGCAAGGCTTCCCTAACATAACTAATATGTGCAAAGGTCATTGCACTTATTTCAGAGGGAGACATAGGAAAAGCCTCCTTGTATGCTTGTATGGCTTTCTAGGAAATCCATGGTTTTTGTGTTGCATTAGTCATGTGAAGCACAGCCCTGGGGAAGGAGCCAGGTACACCCATATGTGGCTGGCACAGCAACAGCATTGGAATCTTCTTCATGAGGCAAAGCCTCGTGGGATCCTAAGCCCCGCGTTTGCTGACTACTGTTTCACTCCCACTCAAAACCGTGCCAAAGCTGAGCAGCCTCAGTCCTCTTAAGGGGGGGCCCCTCACTCCTACCAGAAGTATAGAGGAGGGAGGGGATGTGGCTGCCACCTGTGTGCTCCTGAAGTCCGGCAGCCGTGGGAGCGCGTCTTAGAGGGGGCTCTTGAGTCACAGGTGATAATTCTTCCCCTCCACCTATGTGGCGCAGAGCTCACTGGCTGCCTCTCTGTCCCTTTGTGAACCTGTGAGTGACAGTTGAATTTGATTCAGTATTGTGTGCCCTGAAGCTTGTTGCTCCCGAGTGCCATTCTGAACGGTCCTTGCAGATACAATAGGCTAAACACACACCGAAGTCATGGCCCCCTTTGAACACACACACACACACACACACACACACACACACACACACACACACCCTGGAGAAATCCAGCCTTCCCCCACTGCAGTCCTGAGAATATACCTAGACTCCAAGCCAAGCTGTCTCCCTCTCCCCTCCTCTGCCTATGCATCGCTCCTGCTTTTATTTCGCTTTAGAAGAAGCTTAGTGATCATGGACTTCGGCTCTTGCCTGGAGTGATCCTGTTCGCATTTTATTCTTTGCACAGAATAGGAAGGAGGGTCGCTTGCTTTGCACAGAGGCTGAGCTACAGGAGAAAGCAGAGCCAATGTGATTTATTGAATGAAAGCACTGGACACTTGTCAGCAACTTGTTCCTCTGCTGCCTCGAAGAGCTTAAGCTGGTAAGTCAAATTTATGGTTCTCTTTCTCTGTGTATAAATGTGGGACTTTCTCTGGCATCGATGAGTTTTTAAATGTGCTTGTGTTAGTGTGATTTAAATTATGTGTGTGTGTACATATATATGTGTGTGTGTGTGTGTGCGTATGTATACGTATATGATGTATATGATATATATGTATATATTAATGTGTGCATCTTCCAAAGTTCACTGCAGGCAGTCCATGAAGAGTGTGACTAGGCATGTACATAGCGGTCTGAGATAGTGCACACACTGCCCTGTGGGACAGCCAGGAGCCAGGTCTGACAAGTGGACATTCTCCTTGCAGCAAAGCTCAGTCACATGAAGTGCTTGCATAACCGGCTACCGTTAGCTATTAAAACAAATCATCATTTTGTGGTAGAGATCATTTTTTCACTCAGGTTTCTGAACGTCTCGCAAAGATACCTGTTGGATCAGGTAAAGTGGGCCCCACCATGCTGATGATCCAAACCCAGGCATGCTGCTGCCTTTGAATCCAGCTTGCAGGATAAGCATGCAGAGCCTGAGATCAGAGCTCTGTCCATCTTGGGCCAGCCTGCCCATAAACCACATGAAGACTGCTTGCAAGGATCACATGATAGTGGGGGGTCCTTGCCAGACTGACATGGTGGGTGTGCATTTGAGGTCTTGCTTGACTCTTCGTCTTCTCTTTATTTCACTAAGACGTCTGGTTGATGAGGAGGCTTCAAAGTGGGGCGCTGTAAATGTCTGGTTGCCTGTGTTGGTTATTAGTCTGTCCATGGCCACAAGGAGTACCACTGATATTTAAAGATGAGCCAGCTGCCCCACTGGCTTCTGAAACTCCCCCCCCCATATCTACTTGCCTTCCCCATTTCCTAAACAAGATATGAGCTGACCTCTGCAGGGGTGGAGAAGGGACGGAAAAAGCTATTGCTTTTCCTACCGTCTTTAGCTGGTAGTCTTGTTTGCCTGGCTACCCCAAGCCTTTATGGCAGCCTCAATCCCTCTCTGGTGAGTTCAGAGTCCATATAAATGTCATAGAGTTTAATGTCTCTGGTGTGCTCCCTCTGCTGTAGATCCCTGGCCACCCGAAAGAAGTTGTAGCCTCGGGTGCTGACAAAGACAGATGGTGTTAGAACAGAGAACAGCAGGATTCTTCAAATAAAAACCAAACTCGGGAAACCTGAGAGATGGGTGAGGCCCCTCGCAGTTGAAAGGATCCCCCAAGCCACTACTCCATCACAGAGAAAAGTCTTCCTCCCAAGTGACTGTCACTGTCTCACAAATGATGGCATAGGAGATCGAAGGAGACAGGGTTGCCTACCGGTCAGACAACTGGTAAGCTGGCAAAACAGGAGAGTGTGTTTGCTAAATCCCATACGCTGGACAATTCCCTTGGGCTCCCTAGATCCCTGTCTCTCTATTTCCCCCATTCCTGGCTGTTTTGAAGTAGACATGCTGAGCTTGGTTACCATAACCACAAAACATGGCTTTCAGCTCTGTCCACGGTGCTCTTGTTCATACCATCAGAGACCCAGAGGGCATGCATGTGAGGATCCTGGGATCTGTGTCTTTTCCCTCCTCTGAGGGACACAGAGGACCCGGTACGAAGCATAGCTGCATTTAGTGGAAGAGAGAACGGAGCCAAAAAGTTAAACTTGAAGAAACTCAAATTTAAATAAACAGGGCATTTCTTCAAGATTTTTTTTTCGGTTAGCAGTAACCAATTTTCTATACACATGATTCCAAAATCTGAAGTCTTAAGTTTTTTTTTTTTTTTAAAGAAATATGCAGGTGTTTTTATGGTGGGAGGACAGCAGGTGTGGGTAGAGTCCATGTATAGAACTTACAATTTTCAGCTGTTTGGTTACACAGTGTTACCATCTATCAATGCACCAGAGTGTGAGGAGGAGTTCTAGAAGGCTAGTCTGGCCCCCCATTAAACTGTATCACTCCAAAAAACTGTTAATACCTCTGGTACTAAGGTAAGTGTTGCTATTTCCATGGAGTCTGTGCATTGCTGGGTGTGTCTGTCTTTTGTAAAGTACATTCTCAGGAGTAACTCGTTAGCCATTGATCCCTCCCCACATGCGAATGTACGATTTTAACCTCAAGGGTGCCCAATGGATGGATGATTATCACACCAATGATTCCGATTTCTATTGACCTCACTCCAACCTTCATGAGCTGCCTTTCTAGTCCCCTCGCTCTTGATCAGAAAAGCGAGTAATGCTTTGGTCATGAGTTTCCCTTCTTTCTATGGAATCCTTGAAGATACCCTCTAGGTCAGAGGTTCTCAACCTTCTTAATGCTGTGACATTAATACAGTTCCTCAGGCTGCGGTGAACCTCAGCCATCAAATTATTCCATTGATACTTCACAACTGTAATTTTGCTACTGTTATGGATCCAATATTCAGAATATCTGATACTTGATCCCTGCTAAAGAGGTCATGACCCACAGGTTGAGAACCACTGATCTAGCTTCCCTATAAAGATTTCAGGGTCACTTGGAGAAGAACAGATTATCTTTCCCTCTGTAAAATCCACATTTTGGCACAGATGGAGAAATAATCTTTAATAGGGACACACTTTGTGTTTGTCATTCTAAAGATGAATGTTGGAGATGGCTGAGAAGTACTGCAAATGTACTTTGTGTTACAGAAATCTTAAGTATATTTTGCCACAAGAAAAGGGGAATCATCAAAAAAAATGTCCCACAATGTTCTCTCTTAGATCTCTCTCTCTCCTCTCTCTCTCTCTCTCTCTCTCTCTCTCTCTCTCTCTCTCTCTCTCTCTCTCTTGTCTTTTAATTCATTCCTTATTATCTTCATGTCCTTGGGTGTGGCCCACTAAATTAAAATAGGGTTGCCTGGCTGTGCACAGGCAGGGGTTATATTTAATTGAGCTACAATTTACCTGTGCCTACACCACTGAGGAAGGAACATGACTCTGCTTCCCCGAGCAACCATTAACCATTAGGATACCTCAGGTGTGGAGAGATACCTCATGTGTGATACACTCTCTGTGTTGGAGAGTCAATGAACCCTGTCATAGGCAAGTAGCCACTGCTCCTGTGAGTTCATACGTACAACAGCACAACAGCGTGTCATGGAGAGACGACAGTCTCTCAAACCACCCCTTCCCGCCTTCTGGATCTTACATTACTTTCCATCCATTGTGTATGACTTGGGGTGGACTCACTTAGTCTCAACCCTTTCCTCAGTCATAAGGATTCTCCATGTTAATCATCACCCACTTCACACCAAAGCCTCTCCTGAGCAAGGCTGAGAGCTGCACTAGTTGGTGGGGATTCACAGGAAATAGCAGGCCGTTTGACACAATGTCCACATAGCAAAGTAGCAGTAATAGGTCCCCGCTATGGTTGAGGACCTCCACAGCCACGGGCTCTTAAATAGATTCACAGCACCAGGCGTGCAATCTTCTTGTGTAGTGGCTTTAAAAATCCAACCAGAAGGCAGTTGGTGACCCCTACAGTCACGAGCTCTCCGGCTTTTTTTTTTTTTTTTCAAGAGATTCATACAGGGATCTAACATTCCCATACCCCTTCCTTTGCAAATAACCTTCAAGCTACTGCCAAATGCAAATCTCAACTTTTAAAGAATGTGTGTTTTTACTTTTAATCAGCATGTACTAATTGTGCACATGTATTGATTACAGTGCGAAATTCAAATGTGCATGTGCAATGCAAATGATCAGATTGGGGTAACTCAGGCATCCATTCCTTAAGAGTGTCTGGTGTTCCTTGCTACATAGCTTAATGTATTGGCTCCTTATCAAGTGTGTAGGACCCTGAATCTCTCTGCCCTGCTGCCTCTCCAGGCTTCTTCCCTAAAGTCCACATACACATCACCTGATGAAATGCACCACTGAGCATGTCAGAGCTCAGTGGCTTTCTGTTCCCTGCCTCCAGCATGTTCTACCAGCCCATACCCACATCCTCTCCTATTTCTACCTCCTAACCTGAACGTACGTACCTGGAGTTTCATTTCCACTCTTGCTAATTACTTCACATTTGTCATTCAAAGTTATTTTCATGAGTCACCTTCTCGGACCCATTTTCTAGTCTCTCTTTTCCTGTGGTCACTTCCTGCTGCTCACAACACCAGCCATTCACTTCTCTGTGACACTTCTCCATCTTGGGTCTTTTAAGGGAAATGTTTAGAGGTTAAGAGCTCAGATACCGATCCACATTGCTTGCATTTGAATCCTACGTCTGCCCCTTTAACTGATCCTAGATGTCTTGCTACTAAAATGTTGATAATAGTTCTGCCTTCAAATGGCTATTAAGGGACCTGAGACATTTGCACATGTGAAAGTCATGCAGCAGGCTAGATGCTTATGACCTTTCCAACTGCAGATAATGGGATCCTAAACCTACAATCAACAGTGTTAGGGCATGCAGGGATAAGACCAGGAAAACAGAGCTCTTCTAGCTGGGGTTAGTGTTTCTCTACGAGGCCTCGGAAAGACAACTTAACAATGCTACTACAAGGACACAGAAAGAAGACTGTGTGTATGAACCAGAGAGCAGGACATTGAATCTATAGGCATCTTGGTCTTGGCTTTCCCGGCCTCTAGAACTGTGAGAAATCAGCTCCTGTTGCTTGTAAGTCACTCTGTCGGTTAGTTTGTTAGTCATGTACACAGCGGCAGGAGTAGACTGAGGCACACATGATTCTACTGCCCAACTCTCTCCAAGGGCTGGAGAGTGTGTCACATTATTCCAGGCACATTATTCCATAGCCATCTGTTTGTCTCACTCCCTTTCCTTCTAAGCTGTGAGCATTCTGGGGCCAAGAGCTCCAGTAACCGCTTTAACTTGTGTAGGACTTGCCCTGGGTTTGTGTTGAAAGTCTTGCACACTGGACTTCTGCAATCCCAGGAAATCTGACAGTTCGTGACTGTGAAAGATCGTATCTACATTCTCCCAGGGTCACTCATAGGAAGCCTAGGCTGCAGTTAGATCATCTGTACATATATTTTGAACTACAGAGTCACCATTAATTGCTGCTTGGCCTTCTTTCCCATCAGCACAGTCTCCAAAACTAAAACTCAGGGCTAGCCGTATGGATCCCTGGATGAAGAAGGTACATGCTGCCAATCATGACAACATGAATCCCACCTCTAGGTCCCACTAGTGGAAGGGGAGAACCAACACCCAAAAGTTGTCACTGACCTCTACAGGTATGAGCACATGTCCACTGCATATATATGCACAAGCATACCACACACACACACACACACACACACACACACACAAATAAATAAATAAATAAATATAATTTGAAAAATGTTTGTAAGAACTTAAAAATCAGTGTTCCTCATGAGTCACAACTGACATTTCATATTTCATTTCAAAGGGCACAGGGACTAGAAAGGTAGCTCTCACTGTTATATGTCAGGACTGTAATAGGGTTGGTCACCCCTTAGCAATCAAAGGCACACCTGTCATGTTAACAGCGGGTGGAGAATAGAAGGGGTCAAACTTTCTTCAGTCTAGCGACAGGCAGGTTGAAGCCAGAAGGTCCCCTAATTCACATCACAGCCTAAAGAACACTATTTCCTGATCAAAAATGACCCCCTTTGCTGAGCACATCTGACCCCCTCAGCTATTGGGAACGACTAGAGCTCCAGTTTCAAATACACTGGGTCTCGAAACTACTTCTCATCTGGGCTGGCTCAGACTGCTTCAAAAAAAAAAGGACAATGACACTGAAAACTTTCCACAGCCAAGCTCCAGTGGCACATGGGATTCATAACTAGGACAAGAAGTCTTGACTTTGGAAGCAAGGACAAACATAGAGAAGCTGTCAGGCAGCCAGGCTAAGAAGCCACCTTAGCAACAATGGTAGCAGAACTGTTAGAGGCACGGGCTTTGGAGGTCAGAGGTCACGGACCGAGAAGGTCGGAGTTTACATCCTTCTGTTTGTAAGATCCTGGATAAATTACCTAGCCTTTCTAAGACTCAGTTTCCTTGCTTATGAAGATAAATAACCATTTCTCTGTCTTTTAGCTAAGCTCAAGTATAAAATGAAGACATATGTTAGTACTTGTACCTGGACACAGTTGTTAATGTGTTTTATCTCCATCCACGAAAGCACGGCTTGAATGCTCCATTGTATATTGGGAGATAAAATCCACCTCATCCAAGTCAAAGGTGAAAGGGAAACTTAATAGAAATGGGTGCGGGGGGGGGAGGGGGGCAGGACCAAATGAGTTGGGCTTCCACTTAGCATACTCAGAGCCTCATGAGTAAATCGTGTGGAGGCTTGGAAAGATGGCTCAGAGGATACAGAGCACAGGCTTGTTCTTCTAGAGGTCTGGGGTTCAATGCCCAGCACCAACATGGTAGGTCATAATGGCTAAAAATTTCAATTCCGGGGACTCTCATGCCCTCTTCTGACCTCTGTGGGCACCAAGCATGTACATGGTATGTTATATGCAAGAAAACCCTATATTCAAGCACATGTGCCAATGGGGGCCACTCTCCTACATATCATTAGACACGGTTCATCAGGAGCTCCCAGGGCAGCCTGTAGTGTGGAAATGGAGATGAATTATCTATCTCCTGAGGACTAACCACCTCTTGTTTCTTGGTGGCCTAATTTTGTCAGTTCTAGACAGTGTCCCTGGGCCAGGGCTGAGGCAGCTACTGTCAGAGTGAACATGATGGAGACCCACACCCGAGGGAGGGTAACTGGCAGAAACCCCACAGATGTGTAAGGAAGCAGCAGACCCTAAGCCACAAACGGCCATGGAGCCTTGTCTGTGGATGTTCCTCTCTGCAGGCTACCGTGTCACTTCCGGCCTGTCACTTTTGCTAGACAGCCCAGTTCTACACGTAATCACACAGACTTCACAGATCTTCCAAACAGAGTTCAGATAAAGCTATAATATTTCAAACAACAGTCGTTTTCGATAATCCTGATTTGTGGGTTATCTTGTGACTTTCACTTTTAGTGTTTCCTCTAAGAAATGTTATTCTGTCCAAATTCAAAAAAAAAAAAAAAAAAAAACGCCTGTTTTCATCTAGACTACAGTCTTAGCACTTACATTTAGATCAATGAATCAGCCAGCACAGTGCTGGCTATGCAAACACGAGGAACAACGTTTAGATTCCCCAGAATCCATGGAAATGCTGTGTGGACATGGTAGCCCCCCTTTACTTCTGGCCCAAAGGGAGGTGGTGAAAGAGGATCTCTGAAGCCACTGGCCAACTGGACTAGTCAGAACATCAACTGCAGTTCAGTTCTGAAGTCCCAATCTATCTAATAAGGCAGATCATGATGGAAGAATATTCCCATCAACAGTCTCAGTCCTACACACACACACACACACACACACACACACAGAGGAACCCACACATGTGTGAACCTACAGGTACACAAACGTCACATACCAACACCTACAATTAAAAAAGATCTGATTTGTTTCAAAGTAGCTTTTTGTACACGATGTGAAACTGGAGTTGGGAGTGTTTTTGCTTCTTACCCATGGTTATTCCAGTGTTGCAGCACTGACAGGAGACTGTCTTCCCTATCTAATTACCTCAGTGCATTTTCCAAAAGCCATTGACCCTATGTGTTCAGATTATTTGTGGGGCCTCGGTTCTATTTCATTCATCCATGTTGCTATTCTTACTCCATTGTCATGATCTACATAGTGATTCTAAAATTGACCCTGCAAGTCTTCGCCTCTGTGGCTTTATAGGGGAGTCTTAGAACCAGGAAGTAGAAGTCATCTAGTTATCATTTTCAACATTAGTTTGCCTTCATTAGATCCCTTGCTTTTCTAAAAAAAAAAAAAAAAAAAAAAAAAAAAAAAAAAAAAAAAAAAAAAAAAAAAAAAAAAAAAAAAAAAAAAAAAAAAAAGGTTTAAAGAAGCAAGGGAGGAGAAGTCCTTG